>NC_137456.1:116599752-117199752 GCF_964235325.1 Thermobia domestica | reverse complement strand
TTTAATTTTGGAAATTGCCCAATTTAAACGTTTGGTATAATACTATAGGACCCTAATATATATTACTATAAATTTGAGTGGTCCATCTCGTTCCCTTTCATGGGTACGAAATTTCCAAATTTTAGTACAACCACGTGTTTCGTTTTTGACCTAATTTATTCCCTTGGATGATGTCCTATTACCTTATATGACCATATGGTCATGTATAGGAGTCCATTTCCTATCATAAGACATAGGTACACTGATGCACCCCGGGAGGGGTACCATAGCTAATCCCTTAAATTTTGGAAATTTTCCAATTTAAGCATTCGCTATTATAGTACATGACCTCAATATGTATCATGATAAAATTGGGTGGTCCACCTTATTCCTTTTCATGGGTAAAAAAATTGCCAAAATATAAACATAAGCAATATGTTGTACCACGTGTTTGGTTTTTGGCCCAATTTGTTCCCTTTGATGAGGTTTTATTACCTTATATGATTACAAGGGGTTTCATTTCCTAACATAAGACATGGGTACATTGATGCACCCTTTTTAAAATTTGGGAGGGGTATCTTGGCTCATCCACTCAGTTTAGAAATTGTTTAATATAAGCATTTGGTATCTCCGTACAGGTCTTCAATATGTACCACTATAAATTTGGATGGTCCACCTCGTTCCCTTTCATGGGTAAAGAACTACCAAAAATCAAATTTCGGAGGTTATTGACTCCTATTTAATACGTTATATGATTTATTACCTTTATATGTTTATGTTCCCTTTTAAATTTGGGAATTATCAAATAACATAATTCGGTAAACGTTTTCTAGGACCCATTGGTATTCCTCTTATGGCCAAATATTCAAAATTTAAAAATTATTGACCTTTTTTTTGATACGGCTTTATTATTGAATAACTACAGGATTTATTACTTTTTCGTAAGACACAGGTGTATTTGTGTACCAATCTTAAATTTTGGGAGGGGTAATTTCTTATTGTTATATCAATAATTGGTAATTGTTCTTAGAATTGGGTGGTATGTCTATCTTTGGGTAAATCATTGTCAAATATTAGTATGATCACGTGATCAGTTATTGACCTATGATGGGATTAGGAGTCCAGGACATTGGTACATTTAAACTTTCTAGGATAATTTGAGAATTGTCAAATGAAATTGCGTAATTGGTTTGGATTATTACAGCCTATGGACCAAATATAAACGTAAGCAATACGATGTATCACATGATTGACCTTGATGAGGTAGTGTACAGAGATACATAGCTAAACTTATTGAATCTTATGACTCATAGTCTTAAGGGAATACATGCTACAACACTGGCAAAGTTATTGTTGATGCAATTTGATTGGTTGATCACTATCTTTCGTGCAATCTGATTGATGACTATCTTTCGTGCAATCTGATTGGCTGCTGATTTTCAAATCTTTGCTGCATTCAGTTTTGTTTTGTTTAACATTTAAAAAAGTTTTTGAAATTTTTTGTTTGAAACTTTGGTTTGACATTTTTTTCGTTTGATATTTTTAGTTTGAAAATTTTTGTTTCGAAATTTTTGTTTGAAATTTTTGTTTCAAAATTTTTTGTTTGAAACTTTGGTTTGAAATTTTTTCGTTTGAAATTTTTAGTTTGAAAATTTTGTTTCGAAAGTTTTGTTTGAAATTTTTGTTTCAAAGTTTGGTTTGACATTTTTAAAAGTTTGTGCACTCATTAGTAAAGAACCGGAACTGTTTAGAACTAAAACCTCTGGCAACATTGTGGCGCAATAGTACACGTCATAACGTCACAATGCAACGTCATCAGTTTTGCATCATATATAAGTATCGTTCGAGTTAGTATTCATGATAACATCATCATGGCTATTTGTTTGCAGTTTCTAAACACACGTGATGTGATGAAATCATTTACCAAGATTACTGGTTTACAACAGAATGTACCTTATAGAATCTTAGCTAGCCAAATGATCCCTACAAAGTTTGGATTAAGAATCGTAGTGAAGCTTGAAAATGATAAGAATATAATTTAGCAGCAAGATATTTACCCATGGAAGCATCAAAACAAGAAGAACTGCTGCGTTTCTTAAATACTGGATCTGTATCTTTATGTTACAAAGGATTCTTGGATCGAAGTCATCAATTTGAATTTAGTACACAGCCAGATTCTTCAGCAATTGTGATGAAATCATGAATACAGACGTCAGCACATTCCTTTGACGTCAGACATAGTTCTATGAATTTGGTTGGTCAGCATGACGTCAGCAACTGTGATGAAACCATGAATTCAAACGTCAGCACATTTCTTTCCAATGATGTCAGCCGTAGTTCTATAAATCAACCAATACACTGTCATCCCACGAAATCATTTGAGTAAGTGCTTTTCAGGAGTAAAGATGTGTACTTCTAACGATAAAGAGTTCATCTTCGCAAGCTATTATCCAATAAATATATTTCAAACAAAACATGTGATGATTGGTATCAGTGCTAGAACATTTGAACCAGTGATTCGATTGGGCAAAGGAGAACAATTTGGTGTACAACTGACCTGTGAAGAATGGCAAATATTATGTTCACGAATCGACCAAATGAACGATTATTTTCATGACGAGCTAAATGTGACCATAGTCAAATCATTAGGCTCAAATCATGAAGTGGTGCTGCGTACAGTCCTCGAAGAGAAGATGGTGCTGTTACGTAAAAAGAGTACATTCTATGTCCCTCGCAACATGGTGTATCTAACGCAAACGGAATGGAACAAATTCATCAGCGTATTCCAGTGTGTTAAACATGCAGTGGAAGTGTGCAACAAAACAAGTATATTCCTGAAAAAGTAATATTTTGAAAAATGTGTTACGCATATTGTACAACATGTATCTAGATATTGTGATGGTTGTCAACATCGTTCATGGGTGCATACCTGTATTGATAAACAGTTTATTTGTGATCAAATGGACATTGAGTTTCCACCAATTGATACTGCAATAGACCTTAAAAGACTTCAATTGGAATTTAAATTATATGCTAAAGACAAACTAGTGCAAGAAGTTCAAAATACATTGTATCGACAATATCTAGATCCTATATCTGGTATGGATGTATGTGGAGAGTAACAAAATGATCCATTTCAATGAATTGTGTTTTTTCATTTCAAGTACAACCCCATGTTCTGACGTGTACTATTGCGCCACAATGTTGCCAGAGGTTTTAGTTCTAAACAGTTCCGGTTCTTTACTAATGAGTGCACAAACTTTTAAAAATGTCAAACCAAACTTTGAAACAAAAATTTCAAACAAAACTTTCGAAACAAAAATTTTCAAACAAGAAAAATTTCAAACCAAATTTTTTTCTAAGCAGTTCCGGTTCTTCACTAATGAGTGCACAAACTTAAAAATTTGAAACCAAAATTTTCCAAACAAAAATGTTCAAAAAAAATTTTTAACAAAAAAATTCGAATATTTTTTAAACTAAAATTTGAAACGAACTTTTTTTTAGTTTTGAAACGAAAAAAAATTAAAAATTTCAAACGGAAAATTTCAAACAAAATTTGAAACAAAAAATTTTCAAACAAAAAATTTTGAAACAAAAATTTCAAACAAAACTTTCGAAACAAAATTTTCAAACTAAAAATTTCAAACGAAAAAATTTCAAACCAAAGTTTCAAACAAAAAATTTTGAAACAAAAATTTCAAACAAAAATTTCGAAACAAAAATTTTCAAACTAAAAATATCAAACGAAAAAAAATGTCAAACCAAAGTTTCAAACAAAAAATTTCAAAAACTTTTTTAAATGTTAAACAAAACTTAAAACTGAATACAGCAAAGATTGAAAATCAGCAACCAATCAGATTGCACGAAAGATAGTCATCAGCCAATCAGATTGCACGAAAGATAGTGATCAACCAATCAAATTGCATCAACAATAACTTTGCCAGTGTTGTAGCATGTATTCCCTTAAGACTATGAGTCATAGGATTGAATAAGGTTAGCTATGTATTCCTGTACACTACCTCATCAAGGTCAATCATGTGGTACATCGTATTGCTTACGTTTATATTTGGTCCATAGGCTGTAATAATCCAAACCAATTACGCAATTTCATTTGACAATTCTCAAATTATCCTAGAAAGTTTAAATGTACCAATGTCCTGGACTCCTAATCCCATCATAGGTCAATAACTGATCACGTGATCATACTAATATTTGACAATGATTTACCCAAAGATAGACATACCACCCAATTCTAAGAACAATTACCAATTATTGATATAACAATAAGAAATTACCCCTCCCAAAATTTAAGATTGGTACACAAATACACCTGTGTCTTACGAAAAAGTAATAAATCCTGTAGTTATTCAATAATAAAGCCGTATCAAAAAAAAGGTCAATAATTTTTAAATTTTGAATATTTGGCCATAAGAGGAATGCCAATGGGTCCTAGAAAACGTTTACCGAATTATGTTATTTGATAATTCCCAAATTTAAAAGGGAACATAAACATATAAAGGTAATAAACCATATAACGTATTAAATAGGAGTCAATAGCCTCCGAAATTTGATTTTTGGTAGTTCTTTACCCATGAAAGGGAACGAGGTGGACCATCCAAATTTATAGTGGTACATATTGAAGACCTGTACGGAGATACCAAATGCTTATATTAAACAATTTCTAAACTGAGTGGATGAGCCAAGATACCCCTCCCAAATTTTAAAAAGGGTGCATCAATGTACCCATGTCTTATGTTAGGAAATGAAACCCCTTGTAATCATATAAGGTAATAAAACCTCATCAAAGGGAACAAATTGGGCCAAAAACCAAACACGTGGTACAACATATTGGTTATGTTTATATTTTGGAATTTTTCAAGATATCCCTCCCAAAAATTTAAACGGGTGCACAAATGTACCTATGTTTTATGATAGGAAATGGACCAGTATACATGACCATATAACCATATAAGGTAATAGGTCCTCATCCAAGAGGATAAATTGGGCCAAAAGACCAAACACGTGGTACAAGATATTGCTTACGTTTATATTTGGGCAATTTTTGTACCCCTAAAAGGGAACGAGGTGGACTACCCAAATTTATCATAATACATGTTAGGGTCCAGTACTACAATACCAAATGTTTAAATTGCACAATTTCCAAAATGTAAGGGGTGGGTCAAGGTACCCCTCCCAAATTTTAAAGGGGTGCATTAATATATGCATGTCTTGTGAAAGGTAATGGACCCTGTATACGCCCATATAACTATATAAGGTAATAACACCTCATCAAATGGGATAAATTAGGTCAAAAACCCCCGAAATTTGATTTTTTGGCAATTTTTTATCCATGAAAGGGAACGACATAGACCCCCAATACTAATAGAGGTACATACTGTGGTCCTAGGCTACCATACCAAATTTTTAGATTTGGCAATTTCCAAAATTTAATGGGAGTGGTCCTATGTACCCCTGCCAAAATTTAGGGGGTGGTCCATGGTACCCCTGCCAAAATTTAGAGGGGGTGGTCCTATGTAATTCTAGGTCATTGACCCCGGGCCAAGGTCACTGACCTTTGACCTATGACGTCATAAAAGTCGGGGTCAAAGTCCTAAGTTAGGCAGAGTAAACCCGTTACTACTCCTGCGACAAAAGGGCACGAGTCAAGACGACCCCGCGTCAAAAGAGCCTGGACAAAAGGGCGAGGACAGAAAGGCCCGTGTCAAAACGGCTTCGCGTCAAAAGGGCCCGCTACAAACGGGAACGGGTCAAGAGGGCCTCGCGTCAAAACTGCCCGTTAGCCTCGTGACATAGCCCAATCAAACTTTACCTACTAATGATTTTCTCCTTAGTTCTAAAATTCTATTTCTACCCCTGGCTCAAATTATAAAAATCCATATTAGTATGAAAAATATTATGTGGAAAAGATTAATTTAATTTTGCTGTGAGAAGACACATGTGGATCTGTATACAGAGTTAGTCAAAAGTATTCGGAGAGAACAATAATAATGGCATGCGTGATCGGAGAAAAAATAAATGTTGCATTTGGTATTATTGCAAAGACTGCATTGATTTGGAGTGTGGTCACCATGGAACCCATCTTGAATTCGCATATTGGATACTACACAATACTTTTAAGTAGAAAGAGATGTGTGTTTCACATAAATTGGGGCAACAATCTTCTTATAAACGATCATTTAAATTGATTTTTGAAGGACCGACATTCGTTTACAAAATAGCGTATGCTACGTTTGACATTTTTCTAGTAGAAAAAAGTATCGGGACAGGCAAGTAATAAACACAACGTTCGTCGTTTTCTTCACCTTTTTGTTCACATGCTTGCGTTTGTAAAATATTGTAGTGTGAATTACCACATATACTAATGGTAAGTGTAACATATTTTAACATTTTTTAATAGTAAGTATATTTGTTATTAACTGTTACTTTACGAATATAAAGCAATAAAATACTCTTAATGTACAATAAGGCAATAAAATACTGCGTGGGCTTAATATGTTAAGAGTATAATGGTAGAATAGTTAGAAAGAAACCGTATATTATCAAAATCAAGAAAAATAAGATAGAAGTACATCATACTTTTGGGCTACATCTCATTAACCATGGAAAGATTGAATATATATATACTTTAGGATGTAAGTTTCAGCTTAACTTGATCACACATTCTTAGGATTACAAAAAAGAAATTTCTTCGTTTGCATTTGTACAAAATTCTTAGGATTACAAAACGGAAAATAATTTTCCGAAATCCGGAATTTTTCCGAATTCCGGAATGTTTCCGAAACCCGGATTTTTCAGAATTCCGGAAATATTCCGGAACCCGTATTTTCTCCGAAATCCAGATTTTTTCCGAAACCCGGATTTTTGCCGCATTCCGGAATTTTTTGAAACTCGGATTTTCTCCGAAATCCGGAATTTTTCCGAAACCCGGATTTTCTCCGAATCTCGGATTTTTGCCGAATCCCGATTTTTCCGAAATCCGGAATATTTCCGAATTCCGGAATTTTTCCGAATTCCGGAAATATTCCGGAATTTTTCCGAAATCCAAAATTTTTCTCAATTCCGGAATTTCCCGATTTTACTTTCCGGATTCCGGAAAGTAAAAATTCCGGAACTGTGCATCTCTAATGTTATATATATATTCAAAATATACTAAAGATGCAATGGACAGTGTTTTTCTTGCAGTATGCAGCGATAGCTAGTACCGGCAAACTTCTCTGAAGTTTTGAAAACGCTATTATTTCATCCATTTTATAGTTTTTATTTTTGAAACTAATTTCTAATTTAAATCGATTTGTAGCTAGAACAAGATTATATAATATTCATTTAGAAAATAATACGATCAATATATTGCAGCAGATTTTGACGTTTGCTTTCACAGCAGCTAAAAGTTTGCTTAAATAAAGTAGAAGCAGTTCCTAGTTTCGACGAATATCTTCAGTAAAATAAAGTCCAAGACACTCTTTTTCCTCTGAAGTATACTTTTGCCACAATCGCAATATCTTGCATCGAAGTTAAAGAAGGATTCTTTCCAACAAATCTAATATTTACTTCATGGAAGTCATCTTTCCTTGTGTGGACAAATTCTGCACTGATGTTAATTAGAACCGTATGTCATACAGTTAATTACGAACTCCCTCGCGGCTAAATGTTTAGCATAAACACCTTTGGCGTGTGAGATTCGGGTTCGATTTCCGGTGGGAGAGCATGTGGTTTGGTTAAGTTGTAGGTCCATGTCCCATATAGCCTTGCTACTGAAAGAGACGCTAAACTGAAAATGAAATCAAAGTACAATTTATTACTAGCAAACATAGTATGTGGACTTATGGGTGCTGAGGGTTGACATTCTTTTGTTGAAACCGAAATGAATTACTAGTTTTGCCTAGACACTTATGCTTTTTAAACTTGGACGATATGTTAAAAACTTTTGTACTTCATGTATTACTATATTTATGGTGAGAGCCGGTACTATTTCATCCTGAAACAAAGCACTGCTTATATGTTTTTCACAATTTCTGTAAACTACATTAAGGTGTTCAAACTTTTCTAATGTGGTACATGTATACCTCTTGGCCAGTGGTGCTACTCTAATTTTTTTTTAACAATCGGTTATATATACATATATATATATAAAGAGAGAGAGAGAGAGAGAGAGAGAATAGATGGATAGGTAGATATAACTCTCTTAGGAAAGAAACCATTCAAGCTAGACAAAAACAAATTTTTTACTGGATACTACAAGGGACAAGTAGAAACCTACGCACCATCTTAATGCAAGGTGGTGTAGTCGAAATTAAGTAGCAGTGCGAATATCCTGAAAACGAATTATCCAAGATAGCTGGTTGTCAAAAAGTTTTGTAAAGGCCTTAATCCAGCAGCAATGGATCGACAATTGTTGATAATGGTATATATACGTTCCAAATATAAATAACCCTCACCATTATTCTCATGTGATCCCAGTTCCCATTCATGATATCTGAGCATTTGATATTGAGAAATAAACGGTTACACCTTGTTCTGAGAGATCATATTTTTAACCCTGTAGCTGTAAGAATTTCTAAAAAGAAAGATATTTATCCTAAAATTTACTGGTCCTGGGTATAGCTGGGTAAAAATTTACTATTATGTCTGGATACAACAAACGGTTTTGCGAAGTCGAAATATTTTAACAACCGGTTCGAGCAAACCGGTGCGAACCGGCTAAATATCACCACTGCTCTTGGCACAAATCGCTGCAATTGAAGTGTTAAATGTGTCTACAGTTAGCGAAACAAATAGAATTGAAAGCATAATGTTATTGTGTAACCTTATTTGTTTTCAGGTTCGAGTTTTGCACTCAACTTCTACATCCGGTTCATTCGTCATTTAACAAATCATATTATAGAGAGTTATATCCCCAGTTCAATGTTTGTTGTGATCTCATGGGGAAGCTTTCTTGTATCACCTGAAATTGTTCCTGGAAGGATGGTATTACTTGTGACCAACTTATTGGCATTAATAACATGGTTTCAATCCATCAGGTAAAAACAACTTTACTTAGAAATATTTCTCATTCAGTGTACATACAAAATTAAAGTGAATAATCAAATATATATACTATTTCAAGTAAATGTAAGTCAGATTTGTGTGAGTATGTGTGTTATTATTAGAACAATGTGTGTCACTGTTAGGAATATGCGTATGTTTTATCCTTAGTTGAAGACAAATAACAATCGATACACTCTGCTTTTTAATAGCGTTAAATAACTGGTTGAGCATGTCATTTTTTTTAGCTCAATATCATCTTAGATTCATATATGTCTTAGTTTGGATAGGATTATAGGTAAACCTTATTAACTATACTGTGTACTAACATGTTTACTACCGTCATAATGTAAACCTTCAAGAGGGTGCATTTCAGTAACTTTTTCATCTTACAAGGGGAGGTCACGAACTGGCTCCGCTGAGATCCGAAGAAGACAATTGTTTTTGCATTTGATATGTTATAACTAGACGAATCCCAAAGTTGTACGTGCCACCGGTCAGGATATCGTGAGTTAGAACATATTTTGTAATGTAAAAGCTATTAGCTGGCAGAGTAGTTACGAGTATTCCGGTGAGTATTATAAATCACAAAAACACTATCAAATGTCTATAAAACTATAGAAATTCATGTGAATAAATCGTGTATTTATCGAAATATGGCTAAGATTAAACGAAAGCTATAGAAGGCAGTATCAATCGTATTGACATGCCGTATGTTACTGTTAGTTCTCATTTAATCTTCTGAAGACGCGGTTATGCTTTGACTAGCCAATACCACTGATTACAAACAAAGCACTGATGATGCCAATCCATATTTATCAAAAGACTTTTTGGCAAATAATAAACACTTTAAATAAAAGTACATTATACAAATGTGGGATACAGTTACGAGTAAGTTCGTCGATTAAGCGCAAACACATTGGGTCAAATGTATGATCAGACTATGCCTAGTGCTCCAATACATTCTGTCCCTCAGAGTAAGTCATCTACTCAAACGGAGACGAACTAACGGAACATAATGTAATTCATTGTACGTACTACTTTAATATCTATATGTTGTGGATACAATCTATAGTACGTAAGTACTATAGATTGCATACACAACTGATAGTTATTCAACATGCTCACAGTCGCTAGTCCAGGGAATTAATATCGGAAGTACTTATGGTCAATTGTTATTTTGACTTAGTCAGAGACGTTGGACACCGACCAGATTGAGTCATTTTTGCGCTATACGGAGGTGCAGAATCCTTGCGGAATATCCATTGCTGCCCAGGAAATATTCTGGTGCTTACGGTCAAGGGCGACGATCCTGGGGGGCCAAGGGGGCCTGGGCCCCCCAAAGTTCATGTGATCCTCTCTATTTTATTTCTGAATATACAATATATGGCATAATTTGAGTGCAATTTGTCTCTAAATCTTCATATATATATATATATATATATATATATATATATATATATATATATATATACCTTCTGCATCTTAATGCCCCCCCCCCCCAAATTTACAGAGAAATCGGCTCCCTTGCTTATGGGATGCATAACTGTCTAAAACACTTCATTTTGATAGTTGGCGTCAAGTATTTTGACCCTCACCTCATAGATTCGCAAACCATGATAGGCACATTATGACACCAAAATGTAACCGAAGTTTGTAATAAACACTACCAACCCGCTGAGATCTGTGCGCATACACTATATCGGTTGTTAAACCTTTCCTACGTAGTGAAAACCATTATATCTGTAAAAAAGATTTTCTCGTGCCAATTTTTTGTTTATCTTTTAACCAGACTCTTTGTTTTGTTGCCTTATGTGACACAAATGTGCTTCTAGTAGAGACCTGCACGGGCCGAATTTTTCGGTCCGAGCCCAATCCAGCCCGAACGTACCTAGGCCCGGCCCAGCCCGGGCCCGAAAAGTTTTGCAGATTTTCGGCCCGAGCCCGGCCCGGCTCGATAAGTTTTGCAAAATTCTTGGCCCAAGCCTGGCCCGGGCCCGATAAATTTTAAAAGTTTTTGGCCCGACCCCGGCCCGATAAATTTTTAAAAGAAGTAACTCGAGCCCAAATCTTTCTCAAAATTTAGTACTAAATTTGACCTAACCCTCAGAAACATTTTCTAAACTTTGGTTCACAACCTGACGCTTGCCTTCCGAACCATACCATTGCCTCCTAGAACTTTGCCTGTCATAGAGAGAACAAAAACTCCATTCCCTGTAAAAAACATCTAACTTAATTGATTTTTAGCATAAAGTGAAGATGGCAATATTATTTAGCGACAGGCAAAACATTCCCACCCCTTCTTTTTATATTTTGAGTTCAGTAAAGGTCAAGGTCAGAGCTCAATTTACCGCATAATGCCTGCAATCCTCTATAGTGAAAGTGGAGCCGCTAAGCAACACAAACTGTAAATAGCTATTGCATTCTTTGTAACATTTTTCACGGACACACTTCTTCAACGTTTGGCTTTATTCCAATTATCGTTTAAGGAAAGTCAATAATTATTAAAGAATTGCAATTGATGGCCCCAGCCCAGCCCGAACTGAAGAGAAATCAGTGTCGGCCAGCTCAAGCTCGGCCCGGCCCAAAGAAATAACAGTGTCGGCCCGCCCAAGCCCGGCCCGGCCCGGCCCAAAGAAGTAACAGAGTCAGCCCGCCCAAGCCCGGCCCGCGGGCCGGGTCGGGCTTTGGGCCTCGGGCCAGGTCCGGCCGGTGCAGTTCTCTAGCTTCTAGTCTAGTCATGTGCCAGTGCTTCATCTCTACACTCCAAACATAAGATTATTAATAATGCATGACATAATACGATGAAGGATTTATATTTACTTTGTCATAACTTTTTACTTCCTGAGGGGGGACTTCTGTGACTTTTTGGGCAATGCATTAATGGTAGCTTGTATCATTGTTTCACGCAATCGAATTGTTCTTGATTTACTAGCAACAGAAGACTTTTCATTACAGTGGTTATTGGCACAAGGACATTTTTAGTTTTTTAAAACTGTTCTAATAGCTTCCAAATCTGCACTAATGTCTTGTTACACTTGTATAACTCAATCACAACAGTGCGATTCTCTTTGATTACCCACTCCATCTTCAGTATAAAACTGTTATCATTTTACTACTATGCGTTATATCATCCTGAAAAATATGTTTTTTTCTTTTATCTTATATATAAAAGAGAACGCACAAATCCTTTGTTCCCTCATCACGCTAATACGGCTGAACCAATTTCTTTCATTTTTGGGGGGTTATTAGGATTTGGACCCTAGATGGTTTTTATCATATCACTTTAATTTTCAATTACCAGTGTCTTGAGATAATTGACCATTCAAGTGTCCATAACGTACAAATCCTTTGTTAGTTCATCATAGGTAAAAATAAACGTATTTATATGCAACCCGCATGACCGTGTCACTCGGCGGGTTAACATAAATGACAGGCGATATAATGTTAACATTTACTGCAATCTACTATGGTTTTTATCATATCACTTGAAAGCGAAAAAGTAAAAATTATCTAAGTAACAAAGTTTATTGCGTTCCGGGGTGACCGCAGCGAAGCGGGGCGGGTTAACATAAATGACAGGCGATATAATGTTAACATTTACTGCAATCTTCTATGGTTTTTATCATATCACTTGAAAGCGAAAAAGTAAAAATTATCTAAGTAACAAAGTTTATTGCGTTCCGGGGTGACCGCAGCGAAGCGGGGTGAACGCTGCTAGTATATATATATATATATATATATATATATATATATATATATATATATATATATATATATATATATATATATATTAACTTCTCAGTGCCAGCTGGAGCTACTGTAGAGGCTTATGGAAGTACCAAGCATAAACAATTGTGTGTGAAGTTAGTTAACAGGAAAAGTGTTTCAAATAATTACCGGCAATTGTCGAATATAATAAATAAAGTATTCTTCTAGTGGACTATGTACTAATAGTTTATGAACAGTATAAGATTGTTTCAACATTCATTTCAAGAGTAATGATGGGCGATGTAGTTCAATTTCATAATAGGAAAAACAGAGCAGCCTATAACGTCACTTTATTCTGTAAAGAAATTCAAACTTGCATCAGAAGTAGAAAAATATCTGCGCATACGGTGTGCTTCAGGTAATAACTATTTTCAGTATTTATTCAGTATTTTCAGTCAGTATCAGTGGGAGCTATTAGAAATATAATTAAGATATATTTGGGCCTACCATCCTGTGATTTGCATTTGTTGGTAGATCCATCCTATATAAATCACTAGCATTTCCGCCTTTGACGAGTGAAATCCGTGACCGATACTGTGTGAGTACATGAAACTTACAAACCTAGTTAAACTGTAGGTCATGTGAAATCAGTACTAAAAACTGCAATTAAGTTTCGAAAATAAATTTTCATTTGTTTACCCCCTCCAAGAAATTGTTTGAAAATAAGGGATTTAGATAGCTAATTTCGATTGTTTCTGTAATTTATTGGAACCACAGCCCAATAGATTTTTAGAACCGGAAATACACTGGTTGACGCAGTAACATATTTTCAGTTTCCGAATTACTGCAATTGTTTTTAAGGTAACCTTTCCGCATATTTCCTTGCTTCATCCTATCTTTGTCACTAATAATTTTCTATGGCACTATTATCTTTATAATTGCACAAATAATTATTTCCATTTTAAAGAGTTTAATTTACTGAAACTCCTTTATATCCTTTTTCTACCACTGCATGTGTTCGTCCATCCAGGAGACAAAAGTCTCAAGAACTGGTTAATTGCTGGCCATAAATTTTGGCCCAAATTTAGTAATTGAGTTTCTTCATAAAAGTGATATTATAGAAATGGGAAGTGGTAGAAGTAATCTATTTCTGGCCTTAACTTTGATCTCTTTAGAAAAAAGAGTAATAGATAGCGAGAAGTGTTTCCTTTCAGTTCATTGAACGTGCCAAGAATACATTTCATCTCCATCCTTAACGATTAACTAAAGTCGTAAGTTATAGAAAATCGAATAGATCTTCCGGTTCTCTTATTGATCTGCATAGATCAAAAACGATAAAAATAGGGAGAAGTGTTTTCTTGAATCGATTTTGCGTTGTAAGAATATGTTAAGGATTTTGGTAAACACAAGTTAATGTATTATTTACAGATTCGATAAAACTATTTAAGTGGTTAATATTTGTGAATGGCAAAATGATTTAGATTGGTATCAATCTTGCTCATATTACAGAAATATATAATTCGGTTTCACTTACTTACACATAATGATTCAATAAAAGGGATTTTTTACGCATTGTGTCTCTGATAAAAAATTAGATTCTTTTTTCCTACTATTATTTAATAATATTAAATTTGCAGTAACTACATCTTAATATATTCTCTGGGAGCATCTTGAGACGGACTCATTTTCCGCCTCAGTTAATTATATATCATTGTTCTCTGTACGGAAGAATGTATAAATATTTCAGTAACTTTTACACCGAAATTTCCGAAGCTTGTAAATTCCGTTGCAAATATTGCGATTTGCGTTATTCAGAATGTGCGAAAGCACCCGGCGCGAGGCTAGCTTGCGTTAGTCAGAACTTGCGAAAGCGCACCCGGCGCGAGGCTAGCTGATCAAGGAGGACGTAACAATATGAGTTTTTGTACAATATATTACGCACAAAATTACGCTGAAGCAGTGTTAAATAGATTTAATGTGAAGAAACAACAATAGAAAACCATTTACAAGCCATACAGTGTTTATTGTGTGTTAAAGGAACTTCGTTATTTATATAATTACAACAATATCGTAAAATATAGAAAGCCGTGTAACATCGATATGTAGACACACGTGTTTATATATTGCTGAAGTGATATATCAGTGGGAGTTTGAGTTCTTGGTGGCTTGTTTTACATTTTCCGTCTCTTCTGCTTCATATGCAGGTAAAGTTTAGATAATAAGTTTATTGATATCCAAGATGTTTTGGAAGAAACTCGTTTTATCTGCATGACCAGTGGGACGAACTGCATGGAAACACATTTCTAATTATATTTGAGATACTGTGATCTTCATAGAAGCACAAACCAGGAAAATTTTCATATATTCAGAAAGTGATAGTTTATAGTGCATTTCATCACCTGAAAATTCTGGAACCAAAAGCCAGCTCTCAGGGGGCTTGTGATTAAAAATTGTAAGGCCCGGGTACTGCTGATTTTTTTAAAATATTAATCCAACGACTTCTTATTGGTGTATTGAGGTAATCTATTGCATGAATCACTGTAATTTAACAAGGGATCTATTTACATGTGAGCAGTCTCGTGGCAAAATATTACAATGAGTGCTTAATTACAAACGTGTTTTCCCGCAGTGAGCTCCCACAACTTCGATAATCTTCATTCCTATTAGCTTAAACGTCCGTCCTCAACCATTAAAAATTCAACAACCAAAAGTATTTGGAAGGAATTTATGTATGTTTCTTGGTTGTGTATTGTAAGAATTTCTATATGTTTATTGCTACTTATTGCCATTATCAGTATTTAATTTGCTTCGAAATATTTACGCTTTTATGCTAACGACGTTCTTTTGATTTGATGTTTATCATTGTTATTCCATAAATAAAGTGGGTTATGTCAGTGGAGATGATACCGAAGAGCAGTTCCTCTCAGATAATTTGTCAGGTTCATTCTACGTATTTCAGTGCATTTTAATCAGAATTGGCTTCTGATAAAAGAACGTGTATCTCCTCGATACTCTCTAGTCAAAAATACGAAAGTAAGCGTTTACCATCAGTTTCGGTGAATCTACCTACTTCAATCTGAAAAGTAGTTACGAAATATTTCTATCACACCTGATAGTTTGTTAAAGTGCACCATCATAGTACAGTGGAGTCCGTCAAGGCTATGGGCATAAATAGATGTTAATACAGTGGAGTTCCGTCTACACAGGTTACGTTTCAGATGTATGAAAGGTGAGTGACAGTTGCTGAGTAAATTGCACGTATCACCAGTGAATATATTTGGGTGACGGTTGCTGAATAAATCGCACGTCCCGCTGTCAGAGTATTACTGACTTGTTTTGTATTTTAAAAGTGTAATCCCGTTCGTAGTGGTTCGGAACTAATTTTTGATAGTATTACTATTTATTGTAAGTCACGACGGCTGCGCTGATACATTAATAGTAAAGCAAAGAAGTAAATGTTATCACTCTTACTGCTAATTGTGTAATTAGAGCAAATTTGTAGGTGTATTGTTTCACGCTCTTATCAGAGAAAGCAAAGGTGTGTAAGGAAAATCATTAATATGTCCAAATTTGATAATAGAATGATGTAAAGCAGTATACTTGGCCGGTGCTATTATGTACTTCGTCCTTGTCTTGTGTCCCTGAGAGTAGATTAGTGCGTCTTTCTGAAGTTGGCTAGAGCTGCATATTATTCCCCAGGTGTCAAATTTAGTCATTCATCACCTTGGATATAACAGACTTATCAGGTACAATTACGTGGAAGAAGATTAAAGGAAACTCGAAGTTTGGAAACTGAGTTGATGTTCATGGACCGTTTTTTTTTCTTGAATGGTTAAAAATTGACTTTTTTCTTCATTTTATTTTCCTGTTTCTCCAAAGACATAACTTTGTATTATCGAAGATTTGTGAACAATAAACATATTCCAATTGATATATATATGTTTCCAAAAATACCGATAGAATAGATAGACTGCCAACAGACTATCGAGGAATTATGTAGTAAGGTAAGATTGATTACATTTTTTATGATATTGTTTATTATAAGTCAGTAATTTCATTTGGTTGCACCAGAATGCAAGAGCCTTAAAAGGTTATCCAAGTCAAACATAACTTGTAGAACGTAAGATAGAGTAATGTTACAAAGTGGCGACCCAGTGTCAGGATTAATTGCATCTGGCTTGCAAACTGAAAATAAGACTATTGAAGGTAATATTCGTTAATTATTAATGGTTGAGAGGACAAAAGGCGGAATGAAGAATTTTCGGAGTTGTTGGAGTGTTTCTGTGGGAAAACCATTTTCTATGATTTTGAAGTTCATTGTGTGTTATATCTAGATATATATATATTTTTGTGTGTTACATATATTTAACTGTGAAGTTACATAGAGAAAAACAAAAATAGGCAAGATGTCAAATAGTTCCGAAAATAGTCGTAATAGCTCTGACACGGGAGAGCGTGCATATACTTGTTGCCAGCATAACGTAACAGAGGAAGTGTTTGAACTTTCTGGGAAAATTAAATCAGTCATGTGCGGGAAATGTTTGCGCTGGTACCATTTTCGTTGTGTAGGCTTGAAGGAATCACCTAGCACGTATGATTTGGTTAGTGCTGAGACCTATCTTTGGTATTGTAAGGAATGCGACTCCCAAAAGATTTCTGATGATGGTGACAAAATCCCTGAACTTGAGAAGGATGCGGAAAACGACGAAAATGCGAACAATTCTGGAGTCTTTCGAGATCCAGTTGTCACTTCTTCGCCGGTTGCGGCTGCACAGGGTACCATAACTATTGAGATGATGTTCGCTCAATTACTAAAAATGAATAAATGTATTGAGCAAATTAGCATTGACCAAAAGAAAATATGTGAGGATCAAAGAAGCATAGGAATCGAACAAACGAAATTAAGGGCTGTTCAAAACGAGCAGAAGGCTGCAGTTACAGCAGGTTTCAAGGAAGTTGCTGCAACTGTACAGAATGTCATTAAGCAACTCGAGAGTTTTAAACTGGAAGTAAGGGAAGAGTTAAACGCGGAGGCGTCGCGACTGGACGAACGGATAGATATGGTAACCGCCATTGTTATGAAACATGATGACAGGATTAAAACCCTTGATGAAAGTGTCAGAGAACTTCACGAAAAGGAGAGAACTCGAAGCGAGACATTGAGAAGTTTGCCAGAAACGTTGAGGAAGCAGAATCACGAGATCGCATCCCTTCATGAATACCAGGATACTAATAATGATGTCCTTAATTCGTTGCAAGTTCAAACTAATGATATCAGTAACCGTATTACGGTACTACAACAGCAGACCCACGCTAATCATAGTGAAGTAGTCAAGGATATCTCGCTCTTGAGGCATGAACTTGATAATCTTAAATCATCTTCGGTTCACTCTGATTGTGAGAGTGTATGTAGTGATAAAGTAGTTCCGCGGAAGCGATCTTTTGTGAGTTCTGAACCAGTTGAGAATGGACATGCTTTTAAGGATCCAATACGGATTTTTGAAGTAAATAGGGAACCTTCCCTAAATTCCTATTGTACTTCTTATTCTTTTGTGAGCCACAATTGTAATGATGTTCCTATCTACAGCTCCAATGCTAGTAATTCCTTTGGTTCTGGACAAAATATTAATGATAAAGTGATATTTTCTAGGAACGGTACTAATGACTTACCTCAAGTATCAACAGTACCTTCATATCGTGTAACTCCTTCCGTCCAACCTAGCGGTTTTCCACCCTGGACGATGTTTAATTGTAGTTATACTATACCAACAACGACTACTACTACGGTGTCATGGAGTATGCCAACGACAGTGGAGAGCAAAAACTCGGTTCAGCGTTGTATGGTTGGAGATAATTATCCTCATGTTTCTTTTGAGTGTTTCAGGTCGAAAGTTTGTGAAAATTCCAAACCTTTAGTTGGAGATTCTTTTGATGGGATTAATACTGTATCGCAACCAGTGTCTGCTTTTCCATCTGTGTTCAGATTAAAAGATCTCAAAGATTTCCCAAGATTTTCAGGAGATAATCAACCAGGAGTAGCTCGCAGATTCCTTCGTGATTTTCAACGATGTATTGAAATATACTCAGTCTCGGATGCTGAGAAAATTAGGGTAGCTAAAAATTGTTTGGTAAACACAGCTTATATTTGGTTTCACACGGTTGCTGGTGAAATAAGATGCTACGAGGACTTCATCCGACTTTTTAAGAAACAATATTGTTCGCAAGAGATGGAACATATTCAGAAACGACAATTACAAAATCTCAAGTATGATAAAACGAAATTCTCGTCTTTACTTGAATTCTTGTGGACTTTGATCGAAAAGTATTTCGATGTGACTAAAGTTCCTAACTATGCGGAACTAATGAACCTCATCCTTGGATGTATTCCTGAAGAGGATGTGAGGTGGCTGACTGTCAATCCTTGTCATGATTTCGACGAATTTATGAGTAGAATCGCTACTCTATCCAGCCAGTCTGCGACATCTCAAGGTGATTCGGCAAGACTTTCTCAGAAACGCCCGTTTGCTAGGCAGGCCAAAATTGTTTCAAACAGAGGCAAACAGGTAAGTGTGAGTAGTCAAAATGATTCAAACCAATTTGGATATTCCCACAATAATTGTAGTTGGCAGAATCGAACTCACACAAGTAATAGGAACAATAGAAATGGAAGTCCTTCACGAGGCAATAGTAGGAATCGAAGATTTCGAGGACATGGAAATCGAAGGAGATTCCATAATGATAGCCAGAATCCTTCTGGTGGAAACAACAGGGCGCGAACCGATAGGAATGGAGATAGTGAGAATGTTTCTTATACAGATAGAAATCAATCTCGAGCATTTAATCGAAATGGTACCGATCATGACCATTGCTCGTCAGGTACGGAAAACCCATTTCGCAGCAACCTTTAGTCATGGGGAAGATTGCTGCGGAGGCATATAAACGTTCTTTCCCTTGGCCACAAAGTGTAGAGAAGATTAGTGAGAAGGATCGTCACCTCTTAGTGGACGATAAATTGCCCTATAAGAAGAAACAGCAAGTAAAGAAATCAGGACGGGAAATTGTCCTTAAACTAGGCGATCTCGTCATGGTACGGACGCATTATTTGTCGTCAGCTTCCCGGAAGGAAACGTCGAAATATTTAAATTGCTTTGTTGGTCCATACGTCATAGTGAAAATTTTGCGAACTAGTGCTGTTTTACACAACCTTATTGGAGAAGCGATCGGAACACATAATTTCCAAAACATGAAATTGTTCGATTGGTCAGCAGAAAAGAGACAGGAACTTTTATCTCATTATCCTCACAAACTGAGTTTCACGATGTAAATAGATTTGATTAGCTGTATTTCTTATGTATAAATATTAGTGGTAAATGTTTAAAAAAAATAAATTCACTCAAGATGTTCACTTATTTTCTTTTTGGTCTAGAGCGAGGCTGAGACGGACTCATTTTCCGCCTCAGTTAATTATATATCATTGTTCTCTGTACGGAAGAATGCATAAATATTTCAGTAACTTTTACACCGAAATTTCCGAAGCTTGTAAATTCCGTTGCAAATATTGCGATTTGCGTTATTCAGAATGTGCGAAAGCACCCGGCGCGAGGCTAGCTTGCGTTAGTCAGAACTTGCGAAAGCGCACCCGGCGCGAGGCTAGCTGATCAAGGAGGACGTAACAATATGAGTTTTTGTACAATATATTACGCACAAAATTACGCTGAAGCAGTGTTAAATAGATTTAATGTGAAGAAACAACAATAGAAAACCATTTACAAGCCATACAGTGTTTATTGTGTGTTAAAGGAACTTCGTTATTTATATAATTACAACAATATCGTAAAATATAGAAAGCCGTGTAACATCGACATGTAGACACACGTGTTTATATATTGCTGAAGTGATATATCAGTGGGAGTTTGAGTTCTTGGTGGCTTGTTTTACATTTTCCGTCTCTTCTGCTTCATATGCAGGTAAAATTTAGATAATAAGTTTATTGATATCCAAGATGTTTTGGAAGAAACTCGTTTTATCTGCATGACCAGTGGGACGAACTGCATGGAAACACATTTCTAATTATATTTGAGATACTGTGGTCTTCATAGAAGCACAAACCAGGAAAATTTTCATATATTCAGAAAGTGATAGTTTATAGTGCATTTCATCACCTGAAAATTCTGGAACCAAAAGCCAGCTCTCAGGGGGCTTGTGATTAAAAATTGTAAGGCCCGGGTACTGCTGATTTTTTTAAAATATTAATCCAACGACTTCTTATTGGTGTATTGAGGTAATCTATTGCATGAATCACTGTAATTTAACAAGGGATCTATTTACATGTGAGCAGTCTCGTGGCAAAATATTACAATGAGTGCTTAATTACAAACGTGTTTTCCCGCAGTGAGCTCCCACAACTTCGATAATCTTCATTCCTATTAGCTTAAACGTCCGTCCTCAACCATTAAAAATTCAACAACCAAAAGTATTTGGAAGGAATTTATGTATGTTTCTTGGTTGTGTATTGTAAGAATTTCTATATGTTTATTGCTACTTATTGCCATTATCAGTATTTAATACAGTATATAATTTGCTTCGAAATATTTACGCTTTTATGCTAACGACGTTCTTTTGATTTGATGTTTATCATTGTTATTCCATAAATAAAGTGGGTTATGTCAGTGGAGATGATACCGAAGAGCAGTTCCTCTCAGATAATTTGTCAGGTTCATTCTACGTATTTCAGTGCATTTTAATCAGAATTGGCTTCTGATAGAAGAACGTGTATCTCCTCGATACTCTCTAGTCAAAAATACGAAAGTAAGCGTTTACCATCAGTTTCGGCGAATCTACCTACTTCAATCTGAAAAGTAGTTACGAAATATTTCTATCACACCTGATAGTTTGTTAAAGTGCACCATCATAGTACAGTGGAGTCCGTCAAGGCTATGGGCATAAATAGATGTTAATACAGTGGAGTTCCGTCTACACAGGTTACATTTCAGATGTATGAAAGGTGAGTGACAGTTGCTGAGTAAATTACCCGCTGTCAGAGTATTACTGACTTGTTTTGTATTTTAAAAGTGTAATCCCGTTCGTAGTGGTTCGGAACTAATTTTTGATAGTATTACTATTTATTGTAAGTCACGAC
Organism: Thermobia domestica; assembly: GCF_964235325.1. Taxonomy (NCBI): domain Eukaryota; kingdom Metazoa; phylum Arthropoda; class Insecta; order Zygentoma; family Lepismatidae; genus Thermobia; species Thermobia domestica. Next base: position 117,177,881 of record NC_137456.1, on the reverse strand, counting down.
GGCTGCGCTGATACATTAATAGTAAAGCAAAGAAGTAAATGTTATCACTCTTACTGCTAATTGTGTAATTAGAGCAAATTTGTAGGTGTATTGTTTCACGCTCTTATCAGAGAAAGCAAAGGTGTGTAAGGAAAATCATTAATATGTCCAAATTTGATAATAGAATGATGTAAAGCAGTATACTTGGCCGGTGCTATTATGTACTTCGTCCTTGTCTTGTGTCCCTGAGAGTAGATTAGTGCGTCTTTCTGAAGTTGGCTAGAGCTGCATATTATTCCCCAGGTGTCAAATTTAGTCATTCATCACCTTGGATATAACAGACTTATCAGGTACAATTACGTGGAAGAAGATTAAAGGAAACTCGAAGTTTGGAAACTGAGTTGATGTTCATGGACCGTTTTTTTTTTCTTGAATGGTTAAAAATTGACTTTTTTCTTCATTTTATTTTCCTGTTTCTCCAAAGACATAACTTTGTATTATCGAAGATTTGTGAACAATAAACATATTCCAATTGATATATATATGTTTCCAAAAATACCGATAGAATAGATAGACTGCCAACAGACTATCGAGGAATTATGTAGTAAGGTAAGATTGATTACATTTTTTATGATATTGTTTATTATAAGTCAGTAATTTTATTTGGTTGCACCAGAATGCAAGAGCCTTAAAAGGTTATCCAAGTCAAACATAACTTGTAGAACGTAAGAGAGAGTAAGTTACAATCTCATAAATGCACAATTCTTAGAAGTAAATTAAATATTAAAAAAATTTACATTTCCACACATTTGCGATAAAAGACATTTTGAAATATAGGGTTATTTCCATTAATGTTCCAGTGATTTACACTAATTTAAATACAATTTGTAACATATTTTAGGTCCTTTTCTCCGCCGTCTCTTTTTGTAAAAGCTATAGATATTTGGCTTCTTTCCTGCATTACGTTTGTATTTGTTGCTATGCTGGAATATGCAATCATATTATATAAGTTAAGGAATCAGAAGGGAGCGTCGTCCACAAAAGTAGAGAATATTAGACTATTACACTACCCAATTTTGGTGACCGTAAGTACATTTCATTAACGTTATCGAAAAGATAATTTTATTTATTTAGTGGAATTTGAATATTAAATCATAGGCCAATAAAAATAGTGAAAAAGTATTTGATTTTACATCTTATCTATTTGTCATATGTGTATTTATTCATTTGGGTAATGGAAAACCACATACATCGAAACTAGATTTGCATATACAGTGGAAATAAGAATAGAAAAACAGAAATGTCATGGTTGTAGTTTGTAGTTTGTATCAACAAGGACGTTCTTCCAAGACGTAAACATACGAGGCTTGATTGGAAAGTTTTAAGACTGGGCTTGTAATTGAAAAATGACAGTATTTACAGGCTATTGCTATGGATCTTCTTCAAGGTAGTCTTCTGCTGCCTGAACACACTGATTCCAACGGTATTTCCACTTCTGGAAGCATTCCTAAAAATTATCTTTCGTAAATGTGTGAGAAACTCTCTCCGTATTTGCTTGAATGTCTTCAATTGAGCCAAATCATTTCCCTTTGAGTAGCAATTTAAATTTAGGAAACAGATATAAGTTGGCAGGGGCCAAATCTGAGGAATAGCGGGTTGTGGAACCATAGGAATGTTGAATTTGGTCCGAATAAACAGGTGTTGGGATACTTCAAGTCGACGTTGTTTCTGCTCGTGTGACAACAGTTTTGGAATGAATTTCGGGGACACTCGATGCATGTTCAAATCGTCAGTTAAGATTAACTAAATCGCATGGAAACTTAAATTTAGTTCGTCAGCCATCTCTCTAATTGTACGTCTACAGTCTGAGCGCATTAAATCGCGAACTTTCACAATGTTTTCCTTGTATTTTGATGTGGAAGGTCGGCCGGACCGGGTTCATCTTCGACTAAGTAGTGGCCATCTTTGAATCTGTTAAACCAGATAAAGACGTTTGACCGGCTCAGACCGACGTAAACAGATAAAGACCGACATATCAATTGCGTATAAAACATTCATTTTAGAATCTGAACTTTCTATTCATAATGATCCAGGCCAACTTTGGAGTTTTGTCAAAAGCAAAACCGAGCATATGTCATCAGCCTGCTTTACTTACAATGGGAAAGAACTAAATAAGGACAGTGAGATTGCTCAGGCCTTCGCGCATTACTTTCAATCTGTTTATAACAATGTCTCAGCAAAATATGACGTAGACAGTTTTATATCTAACAAGACGGAATGCATTAGCCTGTTGGACAACTTTCAACTTGGAGAAATACAACTGCGAGAAATTGAAGTGACTATAAAGGCACTCAAACCAAAAGCGTCATGTGAACCGGATGGTATTCCTCCGTATGTTGTCAAAAGCTGTATTGATATATTCAAGCATCCGCTCCATACTATATTCAATATGTCCATAAGAACAGGCACTTTTTCAAACTTATGGAAAGAAAGTTTAGTGTGTCCAGTGCCAAAGTCTGGAAATAAAAGCGAAATACAAAACTTCAGACCTATAACTATATTATCTCCTTTTGCCAAAATTCTTGAGAGTATTTTATATACACGAATTCTGAATCACGTAAAGCCAATTATATCTATATATCAACATGGTTTCTTACACAATAGGTCTACTACAACAAAACCTAGCAGTTGTAACAAATTTTATAGCAATGGAGTTAGACAAAGGCGGCCAGATAGACGTTATTTATACCGATTTCAGTAAGGCATTCGATGTTGTGGATCATGATGTTCTAATGGCAAAATTAGCAAGCCTAAACTTTTCAAAGTCGGCAATAGAATATATTGTATCGTATTTATGTAACCGGAAACAATCTATTCTATACAAAGTTTGTTACTCTGTCTGGGGTTCCTCAAGGATCTCATCTGGGTCCTCTGCTATTTCTCTTACTTATTAATGAAATTCCACTTTTTATTGAAAACTCTGAGATTCTCCTATTCGCTGATGATCTCAAATTATATTCTAGAATTAATTCAACTGAAGACTGCATACAACTACAACAAGACCTACAGCGAATTCAAACATGGTGCGATGACAACAAATTAGTAATAAATGTATCCAAGTGTAAATCTTTGTCTTTTACGAGAAAAAGAAATCCTATCACCTTTGACTATACACTGAAAAAACTAAATTGTCTAAACCAAGTACTGTCAAAGATTTAGGCGTTATTTTTGATCCTGAACTAATTTTCAATCAACACATAGATATGATAACAAACATATAGAAACTTAGGTTTAATTTACAGAATAGGGCAAGATTTCTCCAGTGAGACAACGTTTACAACACTTTATTTTACATATGTTAGATCAAAATTAGAATATTGTTCTACTATATGAACCCCCAATAATAAAAAAAAAAATATTCTCAAGAAATAGAAAACATCCAAACAAAATTCTTGAAAATGTTTACATACAAAAAAAAACTAATTATTATCCCAAATATTTTTCCTACAATGATCTAGTAAACAACTTTAATTTTCAAACTCTAGAAAAAAGAAGATGGATGTTGGACTTGTTATTCTTATACAAGTTATTAAATAATAAGATTGACTTATGGAGTTGGTCTCGAAAATATCATTGCGGATTCCCACTTGCAAAACCAGAGTAGAAAATACAGGGACATTTTATTGTGCAAAAGCCAGGAGCAATATATTATATAAATCCCCTATGTGGAGGCTGTGTAAATTATACAATGATATTGTAGATAAGCTTGATAAAGTGGATGTATTTAGTCTTTCTGAAAACAGGTTCAGATCATATGTGAAACAAGAAATTTTCTGTAGAAATAATTAAGAAATTTATATATGTAACATTTGCTGTATGTACACAACACTCTAACTGGGTATTAAGCCTGTTGTGTTGTATATTAAATAAATAAATAAATAAATTTATCTCCAAAAGCTGATTTTAACAGTTCATAAGTCTCCGAAGGAGATTTCCTTGTTTCAAAACAACATTTGACACAAACGCTTTGTTCCAGTTTTTCGACTACTTTGCACAATTAATAATCCGTTACGACGCACACACATACCCACATGTCCTGACTCAACAGGTTTACTACTCTGTACTGAACAAAGATATTGCAGTGGTTCTTGCAGCACGTATCAAGGTTACACCAAATCAGCTCTTCCATGCTAACAGTCAATTACATATACTTCTCCTGAGCAGTAGCGCCACCTGCCTTAAAACTTTCCAATCACACCTCGTATATCATACTAATCGAAGAAATGCATCTGATGTGTTAGAAATGATTTTTTTAAACGTCCTATGTATGTTTCTCCAACACTTTTCGAAAATAATAAAATTGAGTCAAATTATTGTACAAAGTTGAAAAATTTAGTTTCAAGTAATTAATATTTGTTACGGCACGAGTGCTTTACATTCCATAAGCTAGATTTACTGAATATGTTATACGGTAAGTTTCTTTCAGGACACAGTTTCAGAAATGGATTAAAAAAAAGCCCCAAAGTAAATTAGAATAACTCTATGTGAACTGGTAATGTTTAAATATCTAAACCTAATATATTTTATACACTAAAACGAAAATTAGTAAAAATAAGCTACAATTGAATTTGTGAGTAATAAAGAAGAAAATTCCACACCTTACTTTTGGAAAACGAGAAACAACAAGGCCTTCCGGAAATAGAGTTGCTTAAACAAAAATATTTGTAAAGAATAGTTGTATTTTATGTTATGAGTCTTCATTTTCCAAATTACCAAAACTTAACTATTTTATTAAATATTTTATTATACGTTAATTTCTATAGCAAAATGTTCTACTTTATTCTTTAGATATTCCACTTTCTCCAGTCACCGACTCAATTGGAGTATCGTAAAATAAAGATGTTAAGATGGAGCATAGATAGGAATCCTCTTAATTTTGCTCTTGTGAGGGAAGTCCTTATCTTCCATCTTCATCGTTGTAGTAAATGAGGGTGAGGACGGCCAGGGGGAAGAAAATATTGACAACCAGGACGGGAAAATATTTTGAAGGCGAGGAAGGATGAAGTAGACAATTAATTTTGATAATGATGAAGAGGAAGAATTAACTTTGAAAGCAAGAAATAGGCTAAGGAAAATACTCACCTTTGGAATGGAGTAAGGCAGCGCCGTACTCAAATTTCTCCTGGGGGGGATAAGCATTAATACACGTATTTGGGCCCCCTAGAAAAAGTTGTCATTCTAATTCTTGGGCCCCTCTTTCCACCTTTCTCTTACTTTTTATGGGCCCCTGGAGCTTGTGGTTCCTCCCGCACGGCTAGGTCTACGGGGCCGTTAGTTACGCCCTGGGCCCGTTCCATACATGATAAATTAATTAAGGGGACAATATTGACAAATCTCAAAGCCATACGAATAAATATTATTTCTAGGGCCCCTAATAGTAGACATTTTTTTTACTGAAATGGGCCCATGACTCAAATTTGTTGTATTTTATTTGTGTGCTGATTTGTATATGTAATGTAGTAAACCTCTTTAATGCTTCATTTATAATTTTGCGTGAGTGAGAAAATTTTGTCTTAAAGTGGGCCCCCTCGAACGGCGGGGAGCTTCCCTGGAATGGCAGTTGCCCTCCCTGCCCCCCATAAGTTACGGCCCAGAGTAAGGTTCTCATACAACAAATTTCAATCGTGTTCACCCTACTTTAAGTAGTAAGGTAAGCATTTTGTTTCACTGTAAAAAAATCGTTGTGTTATTTCAACGACATGCCTATGTGTTAACACTATTGTGTTAAAATATAACACAAACAGATGGTTAGAACAACTCACTCTCCGTTTGAATTTGTGTGTCAAATGTAGTTGAAATGACACAGCATGTGTGTTAAATTAGCACAAGTGTAGAATTTTCGGTGTTATTTTCTGCGTTATTGCCAAATATATTGGGCATGTAATTATAAAGGCTCATGAATTGAAGCTAGAGACAAACACAGTAGAAACAAATACTTAAACAAATCCATGTATACGCAAAATTTCAACATACAAACCGCGCGATGCGTTTTCAATTGTTTTACATAATGTTTCTGAAGAAATATGTCAACAGCGAGAAACAACATCATATTACTGTGTCACTTCTACACTGCACTAGAACTCACCAGTCAGCACCGGGGTCTGTGCTTTAAAAATGGCAGGAAAAAAGTAGAATCACGATTAAGAGGCAAACATATTATAAGGATATAGGTAAGAGTTTCCTATCATTTTTGAACAAGATGTTGGTGAAGGTTGTGTTTCGCACCATCAAGAAATACTTCACAATAAATGTTGGGCAGCACGACAAAAACTTTTATGAAGGGTTCTGTATTCTTATTTTAAAATTAGAATCTTCGGTAAGCATAAGCATGCACACCACATAGCTTCCCAATCAGAAAAATAAGACACTTCCACACACGGAGTTATTTCCACACCGAAATAGGTGTCGTAGTAACACAGAAATGCAGTCTAACAAACACCAGAAACGGTGTTAATCTAGTGGTCTGACCTTGAATTTTAACACCGGAAGTGTTGAATTAACAACAAAAAGTGTTACTTATATGGTTTTGACCTTGAATTATGACACCGATTGTATGTTGAGATAATAAGAAAATGATGTTGAAGTAACACAGGGATTGAGTTATATTCATACTTGACATCGTGTAATATTAACACAAAATAATTAGCACAGTACACACTGTGTTACTTTCTTTGTGTTGGTGCAACACCGCTAGAAGTAACACTCAACACTTCTCCACACTACCGACCCTGACGTGGTGTCGAATCAACACCGAAACTACAAATAGAGATCCGAATTTAACACCGCTCAACACCGGTTGTGTGTGAAAAACGTAATACACCCCCTGTGTTAAACGCCAACTCCGCGGGGTCTGTGTTGAACTAACATCGCATAGTGGTAGTCACGCTGGAACCACTACCCTGTGTTAAAATTGAGTTGAATTAACACAACCATTTTTTACTGTGTTCGTTTACTTCACATGGATTGACTATCAGGGACGCAGGGGTAGACCGATCACTTCTGGTAGAAGGTTGCTTTGACATCCCACGTGAATTCGTAGTGAACAACATCGTATATTTGGATTTGCTCGATGTTCTCCTGTTGACTCCCGCATTCTCATTCCACCAATTATTTCATAATCATTCACTTTAATTAATTATCAATCTTTATATAAGAAGCACAATATAAGATTTGACTTAATGTCTTTCATTCACAGTTTTGCCGATGACACAATTAGAACTGATGGGACAATAGCTCTCTGGATATTGAAAAATCAATCATGCCTGTTCTCCATCCGTACGTACTTCAGTGACATCCAAGTGAATTCGCGGGAAATTAATAATTAATGGATGTAATCAATGTCTCTTTAACAGTGAAGCGACTCATTCGTGAACAGTTAACACTAAACCAAAATCGCTGTTCCTTTAGAGTGAAATTTGGACGAAGTATATAACGTAGTCAGATAATATAAGTTGTTCCTGTTGGCTGGAAGCATGTCAAGAGGTATACGTTTAGAAAAATTACAGTTCACTGAATTTGGAGACATGAAATTCAGTAGTCAGAAAGAATATTTGAAAGTAAATAAACATACGCTAGAGCTCTTCTGAAATTCAAGTCCCAAATGGGACAGGAGAACTCAATTAATTTATCATAGTATGAGATACAAAGATGAAGAAAGAATTGAAATCTTTAAAGTTGGAGATGTTACATTCAGGATATTAAATCCTTATTCACAAGACATAATGACATTGTCTTATGTAATATATTCACTAAAAAGACATAAGTAGGTGCGACGAAAAAAGTTCAAATGGAAAGTAGATTTTCAAAAAATAAGAATATTAAATTACTAGAACACTTTCTTTCGGTTGCATACTTTATTTTTTCCTTTGAATATACAGAATTTCCATTCCTTCATCAGGGATATTAGATAAATCAATGGACTTCTTCCGTACAACAGCTTGACCATGGATTTGCACTCAGGGCCAGATTGTTTTTCTTAATTATCCCCGTTCAAGCCAAGTGAACTTTGTGGTGGACAAGCACCGTGTGTGGGGGTCTTCTCGGGGTTGTCCCAGAGCTAAGCGGTTAGCGTACGCGCCTTTGGCATGGGAGGCCCGGGTTCGATTCCCGGCGGAGCTCATGTGGTTCGGATTCCACGTTAATCAGTAGGTCCACGTCTCATATAGCCTCGCTGCTGAACGGGACGTTAAACTCAAAATCAACTCAACTCAACTCGGGGTTCTCCCGTTTCCTCCCACTTCCTTCATTCCACCATTTCACTCGTCTCTCATTATCACCGTCTATTTTAGCCTAGCCGACAGAACTGTTGGACGTAATAGAAAACAACAGAGCTATTTGTGTTTGTGAAATTATACAGACGCAGTACAGGTTTCCAATGACTTCATAATTAAGCTGTTCAAAATATTTAATTTATAACCGGTATTAGCAAAATACGAGTTTTAAGCATAGTAATTTAAAATATGAAATTTCTAGTTTTCAAATTTACAATTAACTATTCACTAGTATTACTAGTAAATTACAAGATAACTGTGCCACACTAGTGTTATGTGAAACAAAATAACTGATAAAGTAAAACTTGAAAACAGACTTAAAGCCAACATTTTACTCTTGTAGGTCCGAGAAGCACACCCGTATATTTTCACTAGTATCACTAGTGTATGAACAAATATTACTAGTATAGTAGCTTTCTGAAATAAGCCCCTGGTATCGTCCTTCCATTGTGAACGAAGACTGTAACTCACATATCGGAGTCAGAAACACAATTCCATTCATCACGTTGTGCAAAATACAAGCAGCATGGCCAGACATATTTGACGATCATCTTGTCGTCTATTGTAATTAATATACTGGGATTTCGTCCTGAGATTACTGTCCAATTTTGAGGCACTGTTCTGTGTTGCGAATTTTAGTTTGAATCGAGGGATAATAAATTGGGGGTCCTCTTAAATCCGTTTCCACTAGTAGTGCGTATGATACAAATATAAAACTTGACCTCATAATTAAGCTGTTCAACATATTTAATTTATAATGGATATTATCAAAATACGAGTTTTAAGCATATAATAATTTAAAATATGAAATTTCTAGTTCTAAAATTTACAAAAATAGCTAAATACACCTCTACTTTTACGTTATTATAAATAAATTACGTTAATAAATTATAAATTACGTTTACTTGAATATTGTGAAAGTGATTTCTTTTTAATTTCAGAAAAAGGAACCACCTAAAGTATCATCTTGGAATAGATTGACTTCAATGTTCAAGAAAGAAGGATGGAACATCTATGATAGAGTTTCTTTGATATTGTTTCCTATGTGTTTTCTCATACATGTTATCACGTATTGGGTATACTTTCTCTATAAGTCATCCATTCCTTCCAACGATATTATTTGTTTGAATCAGTAAGGGATAACAGAGCAGTAAACTACAATGTATCACTTACAAAATGAAATAACTGGGCTGTGTGATAAAGTTCGCATCTGTTGTAATGCTAAGTATATGAATAAATATGGAATGAAATGCATATAATGCAAATTTGGGGGCACTGCAAAAATAATCTAGCCCGCATAAAAAGTAAAGAAAGAACAAGTTAAACGTTTACCATTAGTCAATTCTTGATATGACGCACTTGTGGTGTAGTGTCTAGTGATACTTGATAATGTTATCAACTCATATAGACTACTGGTCTCCTTGCCTTTGGACTATGCTTTTAGGGGATATTTTGTTTTTAAGAAGTTTCTATAACCTATTTTATCAGTTCGACCATTGGTGTACTGGAACTTATGTTTGTGTAAACATATGGTGCTGTACATATTCAACGAAGTTGAATCTCAAAAGTAGAATAAGAGAGGTACCAAATGAAACCTGTTCAGAACCTATTAGTAGATGTATTGTTACAAAACATGTACAGGAGAAACATACATACGCATATAGATATTGTGTCGTAGTATTTGCATTTGCAGAAGTCTTTGTAAACGTTCAGACAGTTGTATCACTGCATCACTAGCCGACAGATTCCATCCAGGTAGAAATCAGTCGATTGTTGGGCGAACTACTCAATGACTGCATCCTGAACCCTAACATCACTATGAAACTGACGTCTCTTTAGTGCATCTTTCAATAGGCAGAACACATAATAATGGATGATAGGTCTGGACTGTAGAATAGGTGACACAGTATCTTCTATTTAAACCGTTGACACGAATATTGCATTTGTCCGAAACACTGGACGAACGTTGTCATGTAACGTTACAACCACTGACGTTAATATTCCAGGTCGTTTCCGTTTGATGTCCTCTTGAAGATAGGCAGTAGCACGTGGCATTGATGGACTTTCTTGGTGTCTTAAAAGCGAGGAGTAATGGTTTTCTGGAGAAAAAAGACTTCGCGAGTTGACACCTGAGAATTGTACTTCTTAAAGTGTGGTACTGACAGGTGCTTTCACTACATATTGCCGGATTTGGAACTCAGTTCAAAGTTGTAGCACCAAATTTCATCTGCTACTTAAAGGAAAGTCACTTCCCTCTGAGTGGTAATGCATCAAATGTTGACACAAGCACCCATTTGCTCTTGATTTTGTGTCCCTTTAAGAAAGCGTGGCATCAACTGTACACGCAGTTATTGGTACTCCAGATCTTTAACTATTATTTTTTGTTGTTCTATAACTCATATTCGGTTCTCTGACTATCGTTCGAATATTGTTGCGAACACCGCTGTGATCTGTGGCTACAACATGCCCTTGACCGGAATGAGGAACATCGTTTATTGTTGTTCGACCTGTGTGCCCGATCTTCGACATACATGCATCTCCATAGACGTCTCTCATGCGGTGGAACCCTTTAGCCGGTTGACGTATCTCTACACTCAGAAACGGGGCGATTGCTCGCTGATTCGACGTGGACGGATTTGGGTTGATGAATGTCATGATTCATATCTGATGCCTGCAAAGATAAGAAACGCTGCTTCGCAATGATTACTTCACTCATGTTTTAGATACACATATAACTACATAAATCCAACTTTATGTCATCAACTGTTCCTACCAGGGGTGCCGAATGAGTTTCCTTTATTCACCACTTATAATAAATCATCACAAAAAACTGTTCATTTCATATAAGATGCTACCTGTAAGTAAATTTACTGAAAATAAATAAAACCAGAGTCCATATATAACAGAAATATATATTTGTCATTTATAATAGGACTATTGTTTAATTACAATAGACTTACAAAATTTTGATTATATCGAAAGATTTATATAAAATCACGTACTCTAATAACTCTATGCAACACTCGTTTTGTCCTTATAATAGTGATTTCCTGTATTGTTACCTTGAAAGAAACTACACTGTAAAAAAAAATCGTTGTGTTATTTCAACGATGTGCCTATGTGTTAACACGATTGTGTTAAAATATAACACAAACAAGTGGTTAGAACACCTCACTCTCCATTTGGAGTTGTGTGTCAAATGCCGGTAGTTGAAATGACACACAGCCTGTGTGTTAAATTAACACAAGTGTAGAATCTTCGCTGTTGTTTTCTACGTGATTGCCAAATATGTTGGGCATCTAATTATAAAGGCTTTTGAATTGAAGCTACAAACACAGTAGAAATAAATACTTAAACAAATCCATGTATATGCAAAATTTCAAAATGCAAACCGCGCGATGTGGTAGGCATGTGCCATTTAGGTGTTCTAAATTCATCTCCCACATTTGATGTATTTATTGCTTTTTTTTCTAAGCGATTGTGTACTAGAAGCAACAAACGCATCAACTTTATTAGATGGCAACTGGCGCCGATCATTTGAAAGTGAATATGGAAGAACTATAAAATAATGTCGTCATTTTGTTATAAAATTAGGTCTACATGGCGAGCAGATTTTATCTTATCCCGAACGGTTATCGTCGAATATACGCAGATTAAAGGAGCACTCTTATCAGCCAAATTCAAAAGACTACAACAATTTATCCCTCTACAAGCGACGTTTCCTTCTTCGCCTCCGCGGCCAAGTCGGAAGAGCACACGGCTAGCAATTGAAAGGTTGGTGGTTTGTGCCCCCCTGCCGCCACTGGAGTACAATTTTCTACTTGTTTAAAGTGTTTTTTTTTTGTTTTTTTTTAGACAGCATAATGTAAACACATTACGCATATAGGCGATTTAACATATTTTGGGGAAGTAATTTTGTGGTTCATTAATGCTTACGGCACGGCTCAACACCGGCTGTGTCTTAAAGACGTAACACACACCCTGTGTTAAACGCCAACACCGCGGGGTATGAGTTGAACTAACACCGCATAATGGTAGTCACACTGGAACCACTGCCCTGTGTTAAAATTAAGTTGAATTAACACAACCATTTTTTACATTTAAACTTCGCTTACGTAAGTAACATCGAAAACATGGAATCTGTCCTATATTAATGAATTTATATATCCATGTGTGTTTTAAGCCCATTTGTAAGGATATATATATATATATATATATATATATATATATATATATATATATATATATATATATGAAACCCACTATATCCTGTTATACTGGAATTGTGTCACAACATGCCTTTCTTATTAAACATTGCAGATATGAGTTACGAAGATACGTCTAATAGACAACCGTAGTATAATAACCAAACAGATTTGAATGATCTTATTCGGGATTGAAGTCTGACTTAAGATGGTGGCTAAAACAGTGGAACATAGTTGATAAATCAGAAAACGCCACTCCTCAATGGAGATGCCACAAATAATTTTTCCAATACTTTTGTATGCAAGATGGATTGTGCTTCTGCCAAGATATAAGTGGTTTGTTTAATGGTTTTCAGATATCTTTCATTCTGAAAAAGTGGCGTTTGTTTATCGACAACTTGTCTAGAAGTCTCAAGGTTCTGATTGTGCACAATGGGAATAGGTACCTGTCTATTCCTGTGACTCAATCCGTCTCTATGGAAGAAGACATATTAGACAATTTAGAGTATACAAAATATGGATGGCAAGTAATAGGGGACTTCAAAATATTGCCTTACTCAGGGCGGTTTTACCAAATTCCTGTGTTATCTTTGTTTATGAGACAGTAGGGACACCGAAGTCCATTAGCGGAGGAAGTACTGGTTACCATGGGCGCCCGAAGGAAAGGGCAGGGTGGGGTCCGAGCTCTCATCTAGCTTTCAAAAATGTATTACATTTCTTAAGATTTTCTTAATACAAATAAAAAAAAACGTAATGTAGCAACCAGGGGTTTGAGCCCCTAGAAAATTTTCTTCGGGCGCCCATGCTGGCCACAACGGGAGGCAGGGCCGGCCTTAAGCCGATTGGACCGATTTCTCCCAATCGGGCCCCGCGCCTAAGGGGGGCCCCGCGCTAATGCTGTCTACTCTACTATCCAGTCTAATCTAATCTTCAGTGGTGTTTTAACAGCAAATAAGTGTGATATAAATTCCATGACTAATGTTTGCTCCTAATACATGTCATTCTGCTCGCGGGACCGCCAATGCTTCCGGGGCCCCCGGCCAAGTGGCTCTGCTACTCTCGGTTGTCAAGTACAACACAACATGTTGAAATACAGGTCCAAAATTATTGTCCCATGTCTATAAATATGTTGTTATAGAAATATAATTTGATAACGAATTCGACCGGTATTTCTTATAATGTTAGTATGTGTATGTGGCAAATTTCATGTCAAAAGAGCAGTAAATAAGATCAACATAACTTTCTTGTACATTTAGCAACATTTTGTTTTACTCATTCTAATTTTTGTATTTGTAATTCTTTTCCTATGAATAAAATGAAATGAAATCTTTGAGTTTTAGGTCCCACGTTTATGCCGGTTAGGCTAAAGGAGACGGTGATGATGAGTAATGAATGAAATGGTGGAAAGTGGGAAGAAACGGGAGAACCCCGAGGAAACGCACGTACACGGTGTTTGTCCACCACAAAGTTCACTTGGCGGGGGCTGGGATCAAACCCGGGACCCCAAGCACAAGAGGTGAACGCTCTTTTCCTATGAAATTTGCCACAAATATACATTTCTCGATTATACATATAGTATCAGTATTAAAAGTACCTTGCAAAATCATTATCAAATTATATTCTTACAAGAAGACAGTTATAGATATGCGACAGTCATTTTGGACATCAGTGTACATCCATGGACTCCACAAGAGAGGGTATGGCTTCTCCCTAACAAATAAATGAATAGTTTGTATTAAGTTTCCGGGCATAAGCAAATATTTTCTGAATTTAATGCTGGAGTAATCTCTTTATTTATTTATTTATTTTTTACGTTTACAACTTTTGTTGTAAAAGTATGTCCAGGGAGTATTCTACAGACCCACAACACCCCTAATACTCCTCCAAATTTCCTTACACACATCCCTGGGCGAAAGAATATTGTTTTCTTTGAGTTTGTGTAAAAATGTATATCATTATTCTGGGTGCACACCCTCTTTTATTTTGAACATCCCACTAACTAGGAAAGTTCGCGGGGTATTACTCTGACTTCATACCGATACTATGCTCAATACCGAGATGGTATCAAATAAATCACCCTCAGTGCGACTTTTTTGCATATCCTTTCTCTTATTGTAGCTATATATTAAAGATATAAAACCAGAGGACAAACTATACCCTCTCCTGCGAAAAATCCCGTGGATGTACATTTTTTAAAAATCAAGTCAGAAAAAACGAATATATACTCAATAGGTGGCTGCTTATGAAGGTTTGTCTTTTAACTCGAATAATCCAATGGAAAATATGTCATCCATCTTCCATCAGTTCCTTAAGGTTTGTGATCGTCTCATCACCATTTCATTTTGTCTGCAGTCGATAACGATTTCAAGCTGATTATACCTTTCATAAGCAGCTACCTACGATGTTCTCACTAGCGTACATTAGGCTTTCCTGACTTGATTTCTTTTCAAAAAGATACAGCTGTTAAGAAATCTTGGAACCAACGAATTCATTTCAATGTGCATTTCGTTATGTCTTACAAATATAAACTTACGGAAACATCGACTTCACCATTGTATTTCTCGTAAAATTCTAGCCCAATTTGATATATTACATGACCCCCATCCTATTTTAAAAAGTCGAGCAAGATATAAGATGGCCGACTTCAAGTTGGTGGCCATGATAAGCATACCCAGAAATAGATGTCTATATCCTCCCAGTGTCGGTTAATGTGTTTTTTTTTCATGCTTTTACCCGTTATACAAATAAAATTAAATTTTCAAACTTGAAACACATTGTTATAGTTTATTCAGATCAATCAGGTTTTTGGCCACTATGGCTGTCTTTATGGACGGAAGCATTTTAAATTCTGTTTCTTGATATTCCACACTTCTCTATCTAGTTTGGTGAAAAAACTATATTTCGAATCGATAGGTTTATTTGTAAGAGAAGAAAACTATGAAATACTGGTACAGAATCTTCTTGAAAAATTGCGATTCACAAGGGTGAAATGTATTTTAAAATTCATTCACTGTCTGCATTTCCATTTGAATTATTTCTCTGAAAAATTAACTGCTATAAGCAATGAACAGGGTGAGCGTTTTCACCAGATAATTTTGAAGATGGAAAATGGAAGAGAGTGGAATATATATATATATATATATATATATATATATATATATATATATATATATATATATATATTAGTTCTACAGAGCTTCGTTCAAGATAGTTGTAAACCCGGGGCCCCGCAAAATGTTCCTAATCGGGCCCCGCACCAATTAAGGCCGGCCCTGACGGGAGGAGTACATTGTGAAGACACATAACGCAAAATATGAGCCACTTATGGATCCTAAAATATTATTGTTATCATCTCTACATATTAAACTTGGCATTATCAAGAAATTTGAAAAAAAAAACCTTTGTATAGGAATTCTTACGCATTCAAGTTTTTACAAGGCACGTTTCCGCAGTTATCTGGCACTAAGGTAGAGGCTGGAGTGTTTATAGAACCGCAAATGATAAAGGTTAACAAGTCCACTGCATTCCCCAAGCTACTAAATGACATTAAAAAAGAAGCCTAGAGCAGCTGTGTGGCAGTTATTCAGTGTTTCTTGGGAAATTACAGAGCTGAAAGTTATGTGAAGGATATAAATAAAATGGTGACAAACTATGGTAAAATAGGTTTGGGGCAGGGAAGGGGGAACACGTGTGGACGCCGTCCCCTACTTTCAGAAAATATCTGTGGCCTCCCCCACTTTTTCAAGAAATATGTATCAATGTTCAAAGATTGGCACGGGGACGGTGTGACGTCATGCGTCCCCTTACCTTTACAGATCCACTTTTATCCCTGATGTAGGGTGTTTCTAAAGTTACATGTTCTTGCCTCTCATCTGGAACGTTTTAAGGAAAGTATGGGTGCATATTCAGAGGAACACGATGAGCGCTTTCATTAAGACATTATTTCTTTTGAACTCAGTTATCAAGGACAATATAACGAGAACATGATGGGGGACTGTATAAGGGCTTATTCGTGAAAATGATGATAATGCATCAACGAAAATGCAGGAAAAGGACAGATTTCTAAGGTATACAAAGGTACACATTGTAATCTCCTCTCCTGTGGGAATTCTTCTGTTTTGAATTGCATCTTTGGCAAAAGCAGAATAGGTATTTAAGGAATCGAATACTTATTCATCAACGAAGATTGCCGGCTCTAGGAAGATAATTGCTTCAAGATACTTCTGTTCAAAAATGCAACCTATCAGCATACAAATAAAATGGTACACTAAATTTTCATCTGTTTTATTTTATTTTCCCTTTATATAAATATTTTAGTAATATTATTTAGCCAGTACAAGATTTGACATGTCTTCCTATAAACATCCAGCACAGCATCAGAATTAAAATACGTTTTCTTGCGGTAGTTCCTCGTCAGCATTTTCAAAACCATCCTATACGTGAAAAAAACGTGAAATATACCGTGCCAAATACATCGGAACTCGTGATAATGACAAATGGAAATTGCTGCCTAGTTTATATACAGGGTGTTAATGAACTATACCGACAATCTTTAAGAGGTGATTCCTCACATCAAAATAGGAGAAAAAGTTCATATGGACCTATGGCGAAAAGTGCATAGTTTCAGAGCTAGAGCTGTCCAAAATCTCGAAAAAGTCAAATTTCAAGAGGCTCCATTTCGAATTAGAGAGACTGTGGATGGTGATCCTTATCAGTATAAAGGAAGACACGCATACGCAATCCAAAAGTGCATATTTCATTAATGTTCAATGAGTATACAGCTTATTCCCTGCAGCGTGAAATTCCCAGACATGCCATCAACCGAATTTTGAGATATGCTCTGCTTTTATGATTGGTCCAAAGTAGGCAAACGATATGCCTTAAATAGCGGTGAACACGAAATCCTTTGGGCGATGTCGGAAGTGTTAAGGATCGCCAACAGCACGATTTCTCGTACACGCGAAAACTCATGGTGCGATATGTTCCCGCTTATAAGTGAAGAAATCGTGAAATATACCGTGACGAAATACATATCATCACACGTTATTCCGAACACAAAGAAATATGGAGCTGCCGGTTTCTAACACTTCGGACTTCCCTCGGAAGCATTGGATGTCCATTGTTGTCAAGGTTTACCTCCAGCCTCCTTTGGACCCTTCTTGAAATCAGGTTATATCTGAAAACTATTGAAAACATATCTGAGAATTACACCATGTAGGGAATACCCTCTACACCTATTGACAATTGATAAAACATGCACTTTTGGATTATGTATGCGTGGCTTCCTTTACACTAATAAGAGCCACCATCCACAGTCTCTCGAATTCAAAATAGGGGCTCTTGAAATTTGGCTTTTTCGCAATTTTGGCCAGCCCTAGCTCTGAAACTATGCACTTTTTGCCATAGGTCCATATGAACTTTTTCTCTCATTTTGATGTGAGGAATCACCTCTTATAGTTTGTCGGTATAGTTCATTAACACCCTGTATAACTCAAGTACTTAAAACACATCTGGTGGTATTAGCCCAGGAGAATTATACAAAATAAAGACCAAAATTTCGAAGAAATTCCGAACAAGTTGGATTTATGTGGATACCTTTATTTTGATATTTTCAATATATGCCGAAAAGTAATATTTATATTTTAGCTATGTTTTTTGTTTGTTTAGGGTGGAAAGATTGAATTCCTATTTTGCAATTATCTCGAAAAGTATCGTTTTTTTTTTTTTTTGTTTTTTTTTTTGGATAAGATAGTTATGACGAAATTGTAGTTTATACAATTCTACACAAATAGAGTGGAGTTTTTAACTTAAAGCTGGAAATTATATGGAAAAATATGCATCACATGATAGAAATGTTCGAAATAAACATTTCATATTTTGGAAGGAAAAGTTCTTTGACTACAAATTGGAAGGAAAATAGTTTTATCTTAACTATTTTCCTTTGAAAAATTGATAACTTTGGAAGTAATTGTAAAACACTAGAATTCCCCTTCTTTGAACATCCTCCCCAAAAAACATGGCTCAAATTGAGGGTATTTTCCAGGATATACTGAGAATATCAAAACATATGTCTGTCCATAAGATTTGGAGATATTAAAAAGATAAGAAACTGTTTAACTTCTTGTTTATTAATGAAGGATGGTAAAAATCTTACCTCGTATTTTACTTGTAGGGAAAAAAGTGATATTATAATAAAGCGTATCACAAACCAAATATTCTAATTAAAATCCAACTTCTATCCCACAGTCCAAATAAGCTGTTAATTGTAGTAGTTGTGAAACATATTGATTACACAGCGAACGTAAATTCTAATCATGTATTCTTTGGGTTGTTTCGAATAATTATAGTTTGTTACATGATACTTAAAGAATATGAAAAAGAATAATAATCCATATCAGGTATGTTGCAAGCACATTCAACAATTGATATGTTATGAAAATCAATAATTACTACATATAACATACATTGCGTGTGTGAGCTCGTAATGTTTTCCGAAACAAACAACTTTATATATATAAAAAAAAATGTATTCCTATTTGTAGTACTTATCTATAGTCTCACAATTATTGCATAAAATCCTCAAAAGTTAATAATCAGAATTTACAAATGAGTTCATTAGTCATGACCACATCACTTGAGATTCCTGATTGTAAATACGTCCTATAGAACGTAATGTAAATGTGATCATATCCTGTCCGTATGATAATTAGCTTGAAAGCTCAAAGAACACGAAAGTCCGTCACAAAGAATTCTAGTTTTCATCAGATTTAGAGGCTCGCTTAATTAGAACATTATCACTACAATTCATACTCGTCGAAAGAAATGACTCTCAAAGCAACTGTGTTGAACGAATAAACAACTCGTTTCCTTACTTTAATTTTTAGTACTGTTGTCTGGTAACATTAACCATATATACATGCTATACTTTCATATATGATTTCCAAGTATATCATGTAATACTTTTGTCATGAATTACAACCTAGCAATTTTTAGTTTTTAAATACGTAAATATTTGAAGTAGCATAATGATTCATATTAGTAAATGCCTTCGAAGTTCGAGGAACACAAAAGAATAGTGGTGGTTTCTGACTCATACGAAGTACTTTCAAGGTGGCAATGAAGGTAACAGGACTAGAATACACACGGAAAATAATATTAATTGTAAATCTATGTCGGAAGTTTGTTTCCGGTAAATAAAATCATTATACAGTTCACGATGAGTGAATTTGTCAATATTTAATTAATAGGTAATATCAGAATCCATGAAATCAACACCGGGTATTAAATTAGACTTTCTCATAAATTAGAGATAAATTAGAGTTAATCAACATAGATGAAGTTCAGGAATGGGATGGATGGATTTTATCATTTCACTTTGACAGAGCAATGCAGGGGTCGGGGAGGAGGGGGAGATGTATAAAAATAATTATAAATAAAAATAAAAGTGACTATGTTCGTGAATTAATAACTCTTGAACCACCCGACCGATCTCGACAAAGTTTCCAGCAGATGAGGTTCGGGACTGGACAGTTTTTTTTTTTTTTTTTTTGTAAATTCACCTTGACGGTAGAAGCTAGGGTTGAGGGAAGGAAGGAGATATATACATATATGAAAATAAATAAAACTTAATAATTTTTGAACAACCCAACCCGTCTTAATCAAAATTTTCAACATAAATGAGGTTTGGACCTGGGGTAATTTTGTCATTTTACTTTTACGGCATAAATAGGGGCGGGGGAAGGCGGAGATATATGTACAAAAAAAATTAAAGTCACTGTTTTGTGACTTCATCACTCTTGAACCACAAAACCGATCTCAATCAAATTTTTAACATAGACGAAATTCAGGACTGAAAAGTTCTTTTTTATATTTTCTCTTTGACAGTAGAACATAGGGGAGGGGTAGGATATATATATATATATATATATATATATATATATATATATATATATATATATATAATGCAACATTCGAACAACAATATCTCACCTAAGACGTACCTGGAAGATCATAAATAGTCCCCATCAGCATCGACGATCTTCTGCGAATGTTATGGAAGGCTATGGACTCGGTGGGCCGTGGTTATAGAACTTGATGAGTCGTGAAGCGAAGAAGATATCAAGTGCGTTTTGCACTTCTATTATGGTTTGAACTGGCGTCCTCTAAGGTGATTGTCCAAGGAATGGAGCAGGCAGTAATCGGACGGTGTAATGTCCGGGGGTATGGCGGACGCAATGGTGTTTCCCATCTAAGGCGTAGAATGGTGTCCCGGGTCATCCTAGCAACGTGGGGCTTAACGTTTACCTGTAACAGAAGGAGACCCCTTTGCGATTAAGAAGTGTTGGCTCCAGAGTTTTGAGTTCTTCTTGAACATGGCTCATCTGCTGACATTACACAGTTGCATTGATGCTCTGACCAGCTTGTAGTAGTTCCCGATGCACGATGCCGCGAGCATTCCACCAAACACACAGGAGGATTTTCTTCGGATGCAGTGTTGGTTTTAGTTGTTTTGGAACAAGTTTATGGAATGATAACTAATGATGACGGTGCCGTGGAGCTTCGTACAGAACCCACTTCTCACCACATATCAACACTCTGTCCAGAAATGGCTCCTTCCTCAGACGAGGCAGCAAAGAAACACTGGTATCTGCTCGCGTTTCCTTCTGGCCCGGAGTCAAATCATGTGAGAACCATCGATCCAACTTATAGTGCTTCCCAAGTTGATGGAGATGCTGCCGAATGGTTTCTTCTCTCACACTGAATTATAGTCCTACTTCCACCCATGTCTGGCCACTGTTCGCCTCAATTGCTCGGAGTTTGACCGAAGTTTGACCTCGTACAGTATACACGCTCTTTGATGCTCTGTGGAGGTCCCTTGTTCACTCTGTCCTTATGCAAATTCACGGTGTAACTGAACTGCCACAAACAAGTAGTATGTTGGATATATACACAGCAACAACTGACCTTCGCCTTATCTCCATTGGCATTTAACTCATAGTGTGAAGGCCAATTGAACACAGACCTCCACAAATAGCTACGTAATTTTGTTGGTTACCTTCATACATGTAAAAAAAAATGAAAGTGACAATATTTGTCACTTAATAACTCTTGAACACCCGACTGATCTCGATCAAATTTTATCATAGATGAGGTTCGGTCCTGGGATGACTTTCGTCATATCACTTTGACGGTAGAACTTAGGAGAGGGTAGTGGAGGGATATATATATATATATATATATATATATATATATATATATATATATATATATATATATATATATACAGGGTGCGGCACGTAAAACCGGCCCGTAAAGTGAACACATAAAATGAAATGTAATGTATTGAATATGACTACTCACCTTCACAGCAGCCTTCACAGCAGGCGCTGAAAGTGTCCTCCGCCCACTTCAACACACATGTGAGCACGATTGAGGAGATTCATATATACCCTTGTCAGTTCTTGTGTTGTAATGCTATTGGTGACATCCTGGATCCTGGTCTTGAGTTCTTCAATTGTGTGTGGATTTGTTTCGTATACTCTTCCCTTTAACAGTCCACATAAGTAAAAGTCACACGTGGTAAGTCTGGTGACGGAGGAGGCCACAAGCCTTTGCTGATTGTCCTCTCTGGTGTAAACATCTCATGCACAAGGGACAATGATGCAGCTGATGTGTGGCATGTTGCACCGTCCTGCTGAAAGTAACATAACTGACGTTCCTCTTCGGTCAAGTGTGTATAAAACTCCTCCAGGATTCCCATATACAGATCACTGTTCACTGTCGTCTCAAAGAATATGAGCCCAGTAACGCGTGTGGCGGAAATGGCACACCAAACACCAATCTTCTCATCATGCAAGGGTACCTAGTGGATTGCGTGTGGATTTTCTGTCGAACAATACCGGTTGTTTGGGGAATTTACGTACCCAGACAGGTGGAACCACGCCTCGTCACTCATGATGAGCATTAGTGGATCCGAGAAACCACTGGCAACATTGCTCAACAGCCATGAACAGAAATCACCCTCTTCTGCAGGTCAGGCTCCTTCAGTTCTTGCACAACACTTATCCGGTACGGTTTTAACTTCAGTCCCCTTAAAACACGACTGCAACTTCTCTCACTCGCATGAACCTGTTGACTCAATCTCCTGGTTGACTTTCGAGGACTTCTTGTCATTATCTCCTCCACCTGCATCTTTAATTCAGATGTGCAGACAGATGGTCGTCTGTTCCTGGGAGCATTTTGAACCGATTCTGTACGCCGCCATTTTTCAATCAATTCCTGAATGGTGCTCTTTGCTGGCACAGAACGTCCTGGAAATTTCTTCCGAAACAAATTCTTTGCTTTCACAAAAGATCCAGTGAGAATGAACCCTTCAACAATGGCAACACGCTCGGGTATCGAATACGGCATTATCACACACTGACCCGGCTTAACACAACGAGGCCTTTTTCTCAACTGGTTTCGACAAGTTTCACTGGCTGCGGCTGCACGTGACTGCTGCAGGTCACGTAAGTCGACCCGACCTCGACACGCCATCTCTTGGTAGGAAGGTAGATTATTTAAGTGTTGCCAAAAACACAATATACCAGAATATTACGACGGGCCGGTTTTACGTGCCGCACCCTGTATATATATATATATATATATATATATATATATATATATATAACTTAACTCTTGAACCATCCGACCAATCTTGATCAAATTTTCGGCATAGATGAGGTTCGGACCTGTGATGATTTTTATTATTTTACTTTGACGGTGCAACGTACGGGAGGTGGAGGAGGGATATCTATCTATCTATCTATCTATCTATCTATCTATCTTTAGCTGCTAGGGGTCTAAAAAGGACGAAACAATAGATACATTCTAAATTTTCTAACTTTGATTTATTTGCTCCTCTCTATACTATATTGACTAAATCTTGATCTGAAGAAATGCGTGAAGCAATAAAACTATGGATATGCTATTGCCATCAACACGTTCTGTTCTAATGTAGTTTTCGAAATGTCACGATATTTTTCCTAAAATATCACTATTTTTGCAGAAACAACTTTTGATGTCACCGTTTTACAAAGAAATAAGTATAAAAAGCTTTATCGACCCTATTATCTATTCACAAATAAATATTTTGTTGTTTTTTAAGAAACAAAATGTATTTTGTTCATTACATACCACCAAGGCATCTTTCTGTGAGGCGAAAAAGTCGAAGGACAAAAAAGTTTATATTTTCGAATAAATTTTGTTGAGAGTGGTAAAGGACTGTGAGAAACATCGTTATAGAAAGTTTCGTTAATTAATTTTAATAAATAACATATTTATACATATCTATAATTTTGAGGGGTTTAAAAGGGACGAAATGTTTCCAATAATTTGGATCTTTTTTAAATAACAACGATATTTTACATCTTATTGCAATGAATCTGACATAATTCAATCTAAGTAGCATAAGAAACGTTTTCCCGAGATGTGTCAGTAATTAGATAGAAATAACGTTGATTGATATGAAGATATTTTTTATGGTCAAGGGGTTTTTTCGGGACGAGTTTTGGTTATTTCCAGGTATCCAACTCTCAACAGAATGTGTAAGAAAATGTCGGCAACTGTGAGCGTATTCTTTAAAACGTCTCTTCTCAAGCATTTCTCATTTCATAAACTATTCTGTTTAAACAGTTCACAGAAATTAGGATGGAAAATTGACAAAAACAGTGTCTACCAACATTTCAGATAGAACATTATGTCCATACGCAATTGCTTCGGAGAAAGTCACACCACCGTTCGCTCATAACAAACGCTATTGAGAAGGGGGAAGTATGTAGAGGAGGAGCCCTCCCCACGTGCGTCACGCAGCAGCTGAATAGTTGATTGACACCTGAAGTTCCTTTATAGCTGTTTTCTTCCGCGGTTATAAAGCAGTAAAGCGAACAAGAAAGACTGGTTACAGATTTCAATAACAATTGTATAGGCTGTGCTCTACACAAACATATTTAAAGCTGAGAAAATATGCAGAAACCCTAGACTAAAAGACACACACCATTTGAAATATTATAATATATAACTACAATATATGTACAGTATATAGAATAAGAAATACATGTTACTCAATGATAGTTAAATAATCCATATTTTCAGAAACACCATCAATAAGACCGTTATATTACTGTTTTATTTATGGTTTAGTGTCTCACTGGTAATTACACTGAAGGGAGAGGTTCCGACTTCATATGATCGCATGCAGTTTTTTATATGGTTTCTTGCCTTTCATTCCTTACATTGTGTCGTTTATTATTATTATTATTATTATTATTATTATTATTATTATTATTATTATTATTATTATTATTATTATTACATTATTAGTGAGTTGAGTTGATTTTGAGTTTAACGTCCGTTTCAGCAGCTAAGCTGTATGAAAAATAAATGTACTGATTAACGTGGAGTCCGAAACACATGAGCTCCTACTGGGAATCGAACCCAGGTACCCCACGCCAAAGACGCGTACGTTAATCGCTTAGCTATGGAGATACTCATAATAATAATAATAATAATAATAATAATAATAATAATAATAATAATAATAATAATAATAATAATAATAATAATAATAATAATAATAATATAGTTTAAATTAAAAGACAAGTTCTGACCAAAGCATATATTGCCGAAACTGTAACGCTATTATTTATTAGTATATGTATGCTTTGGTCAGAATTTTTCTTTTAATTTATACAGGAAGTTCCAAAGCTAGAATGAATGGTATTCAAATAATATAGTTAATAACATCACGAAATTTTGAAAACAATAATTTTGGGAGAAAATAGTTTTTGTGGTGGTAAATTGAAGAAATGAAATTAACTCTAAAAGCATTTGCGAGATTAAATATTTTTATAAACTAAACTACTTCCCTGATATTCGAGAAAACCGCACTCAATGTTTTTAATTTCTTCATTTTTACCTTCTCAAAAATAGTTTCTTCTTGTTAATGCATTTTATAAAAACTTTGCTTTGTTATAATTTCAGCATCATCTTTACCAAAGGATTTACCAATGAATAAATGAGACGTTTATCTATGACCTCTTTCTAGTACCGAAGCTATACGTTGCTTGAAAACAGTAATGGTTTTAGATTTTTCCTCAGGAGTGAGGATTTTAATACACTAGATGTAAAAAGTAATATTGTTGAAATGGGGGGAAGTCCACATTTAACATGCCCAGGAGGAATTCAATAGCTCCAAGGGGCTCCCTGTCACTCTCTGAAATAATCACTGCTTGAAAATGAAATCTCTGAGTTTAGTGCCACACAATTATGTTCCAAGGCTGAAGGAGATGGTAGCGAATGAAACAAACAAATGATGGTAAAATCTTGGCGATATAAAAAGCGGGAGGTAATGGAAGGTCTTCGAGAAAACCCGTGCACATAGTTTTCATCCTCAATGAAACCGGCTTGGCGAGAACCAGGACCGAGAACTGGGGCCACGTATCCTAAGAAGTAGATAGGTGCTCTATCACTGAGCCACCGAGGTTTCCGTATAAGTGAATCCATACCTTAAGATCGAATCAGATCTACGTTAATGAGTTCAAATTTTAAAGCTGATCAAGAATCGAACTCGGAGCCTCTTACATCACGGTCGCTAACCACTAGAACAGAGCGGGGACTGTAGGGGGTGAAATACAGGGACCTGATCCCTATTAATTGTAACTTCCTGAAGTTAGCTCCCCACTCATCACAAATATATATTCCAAATATTATACTTTATTCCTTTTAAGTCATTTTTAGTACTCAAAGAGCATGGTCCCTAAAAATCTCGGAATCTAATTTTGTAAAACAAACACAGGGGCGGATCCAGGATAGCGATCGGGGGCGATCGCAACCTCAAGAGTAGGATTTTAAAAAAATAAAACCCATTACAAAGTTGTAGCTCTTGATATTTTTAAAAAACTTTGTATTATAATTGTAGAATAAAACCTAAAATAAGCAAGTCTTCAATTGCAGAAGTTAAATTAATCAATACATCTCAATAAATTACTTGCATTGGAATTCTTGCTCAGAAAATGCCCACTTTCGAAAATGTAGGTGGCCGCTTTTCTTCTTTCTTTTCAAGATGCAATATTTTGAGCTATCACTATCACTAGGACATTGCCGACTAAATTAAACATTAACAATTTTGCTTTCCAGGTAACATTATTTAGCTTTACTTTACATTGGTATCTACGTAAAATAGGAATTTCTTTTTATTCCACGCATGCAAGCGCTTGTAATAAACAACAAAAATTTCAAATGTATCTTTCTGTGGATAATTCCTTAATTGTGTAATTAGAGGCGAATCCAAGTTGAATATTGGGGAGGGGGAGGCGTTCGAGCTCAAAAGAAGGTAATAATATATTGCAAAAAAGAAAGAAGAAAGAGAAAACCGAAAAGTCAAACAATTTTAGAATAGGGAATGGACTCTTCTGTAGAATTAATATGAACAAAATCACCAGAGGTACAAAAAGTGCAGTCAAATTCGTCAGCCTCAAAAAGTGTTTAGATGAGGATGGATGAACCAAGTTCCTTGGCCCTGCATCTGAAACGAACACTGGAACTTGGCGCGAGGTGTCAAGGAAAATGATGTTAAGGAACCTTAGGGATAATGGTGGTGGACGTGGTAGGTTTGGGACCACCACCAACCTTAGAAATATCAACTTCGCTAAGGCACATATACAGTATACTGCAGTAAGATTGGTGGTTCGAAACCCAGACAAGGAAAACTTATATTCCTTCACGAAGTGTCAAGGTAAATGATGTTAACGAGCCTTACGGATGGTGTTTGTGAGCGTGGTAGATTTGGGGATCCCGTGAAACTAGGAACAGACATCTTAATGTATTCGAATATGTTAGACATCTCGCGCCATGTTCCAGTGTTCGTTTCAGATGCAGTGGTAAGGGACTTGGCTCATCCATCCTCATCTCAACACTTTTTGAGGCTGACGAACTTGGCTGCACTTTTTGTACCTCTGGTGTTTTTGTTCATATTAATTCTACAGAAGAGTCTATTCCCTATTCTAAAATTGTTTGACTTTTCGGTTTTCTCTTTCTTCTTTCTTTTTTGCAATATATTATTACCTTCTTTTGAGCTCGAACGATTCCCCCCCCCCCCAATAATCAACTTGGATTCGCCTCTAGTTACACAATTAAGGAATTATCCACAGAAAGATACATTTGAAGTTTTTGTTGTTTATTACAAGCGCTTGCATGCGTGGAATAAAAAGAAATTCCTATTTTACGTAGATACCAATGTAAAGTAAAGCTAAATAATGTTACCTGGAAAGCAAAGTTGTTAATGTTTAATTTAGTCGGCAATGCCCTAGTGAGATCAGCGAAGTTAAATAGTACCGGATCTGGCCCGAGTGACCATGCGTACTCATTACATGGTATCGACATTTCGGTATCCACCCAGCGTCGTGAGGACAATTGGGGAACTACTTGAAAGAAAGTATTGAACTCGGTGACTTCAACTTTCGGCTATTCAAGATTCGTCTAATAACTTCAGGCAATGAAATTTGCAGATGTTAACTCAAGAGAAAGTGTAAGCGAATCTTGAATTCAAGATTACCTAATGTGAAATTATGTTGGTAGTACTGACAAGAAATGACACAATTTGAGAAATTTGTAGTTTCTAAATTTTAAAAAAATAAAAGAAAAATAAAAAGTACACATCAAAACAGTATAAGCGCAATTACACTATATGACTATATATTATATGTTTGACACCAAGATATGAAAATATTACATGAAGTTACAAAATGCATTACAGAAAATATAAAATGAAGTCACAAATTCGACGAGAGTTTGCATAATTCATAGAATAAATTTAAACAAAGCACCAAAGATCAGTATAAGCACAATTACGGTATAGATAGTATACGCTTGACATCGAGCATCACCATTAAAAGTGTAAATTTTTAATTAAGTGCAAACTGTTTTAGTGCAGTATGCAGGGGTCTAAACAAAAAAAAAAAAAAAAAAAAAAAAAAGTAACAATAAAACCTATGGGACAGGTTCTTCCCATCAAGTATAGGCATATCCTAAAAGTGACCAGATATTCACTTAAGCTTCACCCAATAAGGCTGCCATATCTTATGTGATTGCCACAGCCTATAGAATATCCATGTTTCCTTGTTTTCTTACCTTTCGTTCAATTATACGATTTTGAAACTTATAACAAAATATTTTGTAAACAAATTTCTTCTCGTTTGATATAAAGTACAATCTCTGTAGGTTAGGTAGATATGAAGTTACAAATGAAGGAGAGGGTTGTGTCGTTTAATCTTGTATCTGTTTTTTTTTTTTTCTCAAGCGTATTTTTCTGATTTTTCATAAAGAAAGCAGATTTCATCAATTAGTCAATATATTTAAATACATGAAAATACAGGAGGAAACATGGATGATGTGATGATATTTTTACATGAATTTTCAGGAAGTAACATGGCTTTGTCTCTGTTGCAAAAAGGGAAGAAAACCTTTGAAACTACTCAAGAGATAGACAGTTAATTGTAACAGGTTATGAGTATATTCAATAATTCTACCATGAATCCTGAAGAACTAGTAAAAGTGGGATAACGTTTCCAATTATACTTTTATGCATCCCATGGGGTGGCGCACTGGCTTTCTGTCGATATTTCACATACAGAAGACTTATTTCACACCAGTCACTTACCTCTCAGTTTTACTCTTAAGAGCAAATGTGAGCAGACGGCACGTATAGAAAGTGTACCATGAGGAGCTAACTCTGCTGGAGCAACATATTCAAGTAATTGATATGGGGGAGCAACATATTCAAGTATTGGGGATCGGAAGAGAAAATGGAGAACGCTATCTAGTTCGTTGTTTGGACATAGCAGCACCATTTTTTTTAAAGCTCGTGTATTGCAAATGTAAAACTCTCATGTGCTTGGGCCTATTGTTTATGTTCGAGATTATTTTACTCAGACATGCAGTGGCGTAACTAAGGGCTTCGGGGCCACCCAGCAGACAACGTGGAATGGAGCCCCTCCTCTACGTCCTACATCACGATTTGGGACCCCGTGATGGCTTCGTTCCCCCCTTCCCGCAATGCGGGGTCTGCGGGGCCGTTATTTACGCCCAACAGTATCGTTTATGTCCCAACAGTGTACCGTGCCACGGATGGACTTTTTTTTTTTTTTTGTCTTTTATGTACCATAAATTATTTCTATCGCTTATAAAAAACTGAATTTTGCTTAAATAACGTTTTCTCTATAGATTATTTTGCTAAATAAGATTACAGAAACTTCTGTATAATGCCCTATTGTTCTCAAATGCATCATATTTTGTATATGTCAAGTGTAATTCTAGCATGTTCACACATGTTCTTTTTTTTTTTTTTTTTTTTTTTTTACTTATATAAATATTATTTGTATAAACAAACAAAGAAATCAGAAAAATACGCTTGCCAGAAACACAGGTACAACATTAAACAATACAAGCCTTTTCCTTCATTTCTAGATTTATATCTACCTGACCTACAGAGATGAATATACGAAACTATACGTAATTTTATTCACAAAAATATTTTGTTACAAGTACCAAGACCATATAATTGAACCTAAGCTAAGAAATTAAGGAAAACATTATTTTTCTATACACAGTGTCGGCCAAATTGAATATGGCAGCCACATTGGATGTAGCTCAAGAGGACTTTCAGGATATTAGTATACTTGATAAAAAGAAACTATCCTGCAAGTTTCGTTAGGCTACCAATTTGCGAAGAGTTTGTCAAAATTTTCTGCTACATACTGGACTATTTAATAAGAACGTGAAAATACTTTCAAGAAAAAATGATAATTATTAATAAGGTGCAGGACTACCAACGCATGCGAGCTAAACGAAGTATGCTTTAAAAAATCAACTTTCGCCTAGTAAGAAAATTAACTGTGTCATCGCTTTGATTGACGTTTGCATAGCTAGGAGGTATTAGGCGAAACTTGAATAGGCGAAACTTGAAGCCCGGTGAACTCCCGTCTAGTAATCCAGCATTAACGGCGAGGGGGGTGATGTGCTGACCACACATCACTCTAAAGGCATGAGTGCCGTAAACCAGCTTTCAAGCCATGGTCCCCTAAATGCTGTTACGCCAGTGTTTTTTTAAAGTTTAATTCAGTAATGGTAGGTAGTATTCTGAGATTTATTATTTTTCTTTTTCCATTTTGCATAATTATGTTTTTTCTCGTTATTATATATGTATAAAACATTCTAGCAATTTCGATTTGATCGACTACAAACACGGAAGTGTACGATAATTTGGAACTATTCATACTGTTAGGTGAAAAAAATGAAATCTTTAAGTTTTACGTCCCACGGTTATGCCGGTTAGGCTAAAGGAGACGGTGATAATGAGAAATGAGTGAAATGGTGGAATGAAGAAAGTGGGAGGAAACGGGAGAACCCCGAGAAAACCCACGAGCACGAAACTGTTAGGTGAAGTATACCTATATACATCACAGTCCTATGAGCTTGTATAAAAAACAGAAAGTAAAATCTGAACTAGGAGAGCTATCTGAGTTTGAATCTCGTGTTTGGTGACACAACCCGAGACCATAGATAATAAAAGATGATTGTTGGATTTGAGTTTAGTGTCTCGTTCTGCACCAAGGCTATATGAGACGCGGACCTACAGCTTAATGTGTAACTATAATATTATGGAGAATAAGCCCATCGTAAGGTTGCAATAAGCTCGTGTTATAAAGTGTCAATTAAAGTTGGTGTTGTGAAAGGTAATTAAGGATTTCATCCATTTGAAACAAATATTGTATTAGTAAAATATCTATTTGTTAAGATAATGAACGTGATTTTCTTTGTTTAACATGGCAGTCAAAGAAGAATTAATGGATAATAAATACGAAATTGTAAAATTTAAATTTCCTATCGTTTAAATACATTCTTGCTACTATCGACGGTATTATCTGGTAGGAATGTTGAATAACCCTTATTCAGCAGGAAGAAAATAAGCTATAGTATTGAAGTTGATTGATTAGAGTTTCACTATATAAAAAATATTGAGGTTATATGAGACAAGATATGTTGTTTAAAGTGAAATGTGGATCACTATTCGAGTTTTATCCAAGGCTTGATATACGTACTAATGATTCAATCCGCGAACACGCATAGGAAGCACGAGCATTGCAACTTAGCTACGAATGGACACGCCATTCAATAATTCTGATTCAAGAATGAAGGCTAAAAATAAGGAAGATGAAACGACAGTCTGTAAGATGATACTACTTTCACATTTTTAATTTCACACTACTTATTCCGAGACGAAATCGAGACTTGACATTCTAGATCGAGACAAGCGTACAGTGTGTTTATCGAGACGAGATCAGGATCGAGGCCATTGATCCTGATCAAACGAGACAAGCCCTACACTGCGGTCTCGTCTCTTACCACCCCTAATCCGAACTCCTCTAAATTGGACAATTCTCTAAAAGAAGTTGAAAGAATTATAGGCTCAACAACCATTTGTAACATAGTTTAGAAAATGTTCATGATTTTTTGATGATGAACTTTATACCAATTTACCAACATTATTAGGGAACTATTCACACAGGTTCTGAGAATAATCAAGAAATCACCACTGGAACTGTTCACATAGGCGGTGATAAATATAACTATGTGTAAAATTTTGGATGGCTGATGCCGTGAATGATAAGAAATAGTAGCATGTTTTGTGAAGTTTATTTCTATGTGCCAAACTAAAGGAAAGACAAGCGGAAACAATGAAAGCAGAAATTTTATCTGCTTTAAATCCACTCGCTCATTTCAAACATGGGAGAGTGCGACAAGTGAGCGATGAAAAAAAAACAACAAAAAAAAAAAAAAAAAAAAAAAAAACGAAAGAAAATAGGAACGGGAAAAGACAACTGACATATTTTACCTAGAATATTGATCATAAAAGAAAGTTCAAAACAAAGAGAACATTTTACTGGATGGTAGAATAATTATTTTGTTCTGATCAGTAACCTTAACAAAAAAGGAGGTGTGTAAAATTAAGCATGTCTGCATGAACTCGTTTCAATCCCTGTATTCGTTTCAAAATTAACGTGACATTTCTAGACATTTTCTACGTTCTATCTTCGCACTTTGCCCTCACTTATCTCCCACCCAGTATACGGTCTACCACTAAACACTCTCTTTTTCTCTGTTTATTTTGGTGCTGAATCCAGTGCTAGTAATCAGTTTCAGCAATTTAATTCACCAAATCGGAATGTTCCCTTGTGAGTACTATATGTTCACGGAGTTGTTACTTGTTCTTTAGAAACACTTCGTATATGTAGTTACTTTGGGGATTAAAGTCGATTCTTTGGCGATATCTCATATGGGCAGTAATGATTTCAGATTTGTTACTACTGGATTTCAATACATTGGATGTGAAAAGTACTACTGCAAAATACTGGGAATCCCCATTGAGCTCGATATGAAGTATGCCCTTGGGGAAATTTCGTAGTTCCGGGAGCAATACCTTGGGCCACCTCTTGAAAAATATTACTGCATATGGGTGCTAGTGACCGCAAATTATTCATATAACAATTAGTTCCTCGTGTAACTGCGGATCTATTGATTTTTCTTGTAAAGTTAAACATTTTATAAAAAGTCTCTTTACTGAAGTTTTTGCGCGAAAAACTGCTTTGAAAGAGAAATGGAAATAGACATTATTATTATTATTATTATTATTATTATTATTATTATTATTATTATTATTATTATTATTATTATTATTATTATTATTATTATTATTATTATTATTGTAATGCTTTATTTTGTTTAACCGGGAACGGTCGACAGGTGAGCGCAGCGCTCACCCCATTTTATATTTTCGTTTCAAAGCCGCCCTAGTGGGGTCACAGACCTGAGACGCTGTCTAGCTGTGTCTTGTGTGTGAGAGCCAAGTGTAACCTTTTCATTGTCTTCTGTTGGACTAGTACTGGCTTTATAAATGTGACTATGCGTAATTTGTGAGCGCCACACTCACGTGTCGACCGACGGCGTGAGTGATTACAAAAGAAAGGATTGCTGCATATTTGTGAGAGAAACTGAAAAAAAGAAATAATAACCTCTAAAACATTACTTGCAATTTTGCTTTAAAAAAAGAAAGAAAAAAAGAAAAGATTGTATTTAAAGCATACTAAGTTTTACAAGTCTTGCTTTTTGCTTCTTTGGTGTGCATGATCAATTTTTAGGATGGGATAAACGAAAGTTCAAAGTTCATGAGATTTATTCATTTATTTATTTATTTTTGTGAAAATTTTCAAAACAATGTTCGAATAATATTATTTAAAGAACATAAGGACATTTTTGTAATAACTTGAAATTTACACAACTAATCCAGCCTCCAAACAATTTATCGCATCTATTATACTTTCTAATTTCAACGACATGGAGGTCCTACAGCTATCGATGGTATTAAACCTCGTTGTATATGCTATGGCGAAATAATTATTCAAGAAAAACAGGACCGGGCTGGATAATCACTCTAGTTCTATTGAAACATTCAGAGCCAAGTAGCACAAATTGACTATGAAATGTATTTTTCACTTTAATTTGATATTAAGTTTTTCTATGCAGTGTCAGTATAACCCCGAAAAAAAAAAAAGAAAAACAAGCTAACACTGTACGAATCTGATTTTACAACTTTGAGGAAGGGGTACTAAACGTCACGGCCGTCTTGCACTGCAGCGACTGCGGACTTGTTATCCCAGTCACTGCTTCCCTGATGTATTTCTCATAAGTGCAAGTTAAATAATTAATCTGAAAGTTATTTTCGATACCAGTTTGCTTGGAACCTACCACAGCGTCCGTTTCTTTTTAGTTTTCATTTCAAACTCACGATGAAATATTTCGGGTTGTCACTATTATAATAAACATGAATAGATTTAAACGAGAAGGATGTGAGTGAAGCCCTTAAACGGTATGCCCATGTATCATATGGTCTAACTGTTAAAAAGAGACGTTAACTTCAATAAACAACAAGCAAAGGGGATAGTGAGGGATGAGAAAAACGAATGATATTAAAGAAACAAGTGGAATTAAGAAAATAGGAGGAAAGGGCAGAACCACAAGGAAACCTACACACATTGTTTTTGCGCAGCACAAAAGTGCAATAAGCATGAGATGGATTGAATCAGGGATTCAGTACCAGAGATGAATACTATACCACTGATCCACCGAGGTCCCGTAGTTAGGGGTCCATGTCTCAAGCCTCCCTCCCCCTACAAACACACAATTTTGAAATTCAAAGTCTTTTGTACGGCAAAGTCCTGTGGTATTTTTTTACCTTTTGTACCGAAAACCCCAAGTTTTGTACTCTCGCCGTTCTCAAGTTATAGCAAGAATAATTTGGGAGGGCTGGAGACTTCGGAAGTTGAAAGTTCATTCTGTGCAAAAGTTTTGTACTAGTTTTGTGCTGAAAAGTCCTAGTTTTGTTCTCTTGCCGTTTTCGATTTCTCTCTCTATTAAATATGGGGTACCCATCTCTCCAGCCACTATTTTAGAAATTGAAAATCTTTTCTATGCCAAAGTTTCTTTTTTTAAAATCTTTTACTCTGAAAACCCCAAGTTTTGTGCTTTTGTCGTTCTCAAGTTATAACAAAAATAAATATGGAGGTGCGGGTTGAACCTCCCGCTTTATAAATTGAAAATCTTTTCTATGTCAGTTTATATCCCCAGTTCCGTGCTCACATTTCTCAAGTTAAAGCAACAATAAATTTGAGGGGGCTGGAGACATGCAACAACCCACTTTAGAAATAGGAAGTGTTTTCTATGCTAAAGTTTGGTGCCGTTTTTTGCTGAAAACCCCGAGTTTTGTGTTCTCACAGCTTTCGACTTACCCCCATTTTAAATGTGGGGGATGTATATCTCTAGCCCCCATTTCAAAAATTGAAAGTTCTTTGTATGCGAAAGTTTTATGCATCTAGTCCAACTTCTCGCAAATATTCTTAGAACGTACACCAATCGTTTATGATTTGTTTGGGAGGATATACGAGTGAAGTCCCGAAGTTAGAAGTTTACTATTTTAAAGATACATTACCGCAAAATTGGGGGCCAACTTCGTGAAGTTAGCACCCCATACGTCACATATAATTTTAAAACCCACATCAATTGGTTTAAAATTTTTTGAGAGGATTTAGAGATCCAAATGAAATCCTAAAGTTTAGAAGTTTACACTTCTCAAGATACAGCCAGTAAAATAAAGGAGGGTCCCCATTCGTCACAATAATGAAACCTACGTTAATTGTTTTGGATTTGTTTCGAAGGATTTAGGGGTGAAATTGTTAAGTTTATGAGTTAAAAGTTCTGGATATACAGTGCAACAAAATAGTGGGGTCTCCCATTAGTCAAACTCTTCGTGAATATCAATCGTTTAGAAGTTGTTTGCGAGGACTTAGGAGTAAAGTTCCAAACTTCAGGAGTTTTTTTTTTTTTTTTTAAAGATAAAGGGCTGGAAATAGTTTACGTGTTGTTTGCCACGACTTCATTTTGGTATTGTTTGCCACGGTATTATCTCTGGCTTATCTTATATCACAATCATGAAGATTTATACATAATCGACTCATAAGCTGAGGGTTGCCAGATGATCATATCATAAAAATCAAATCTATTATATTTATAAACATAATACATACAATACAAACTGTCCCAAGCACGTTATTGGGTCACTACGCTATCAGCTGCTAACGCTGCTGTTAAATTTATTGAAGTTGAGTTCAAGCAATCGATGTAATCATTTGTGTGCTTAAAATCTCTCCAAATGCATTTTCAAAATTTATATGACGTACAATTTGTGTGTGTTCGAATGTGTAGCCAATGTTGAATGTAGGCATTTCATCAGGACCACCCATAAGTAGGAGGTAACTATCCCGAAAAATAAGAACCCGGACTTTTACGAGGGACATGTTTTTTTTTTTCCTTTTAATCTTTCATAGCTTTCCTAGAGATTAAATTAAACAAAATTAGATTTAAATATATGGATTTAGCAATCTTTTAAACATCTTTGGTGAGAGGAAGGAAATTTCTATTGGTAATACAAAAATTTAGTGACTTTTGTATTGTTAGTTGGCTAATTTCAAGCCCACTCAGAGAGCTCCTTTGTGGCTAAGCGGTTAGTGTACGCTCCTTTGACGTGGAAGACCCGGGTTCGATTCCAGCTGGAGCTCATGTGGATCGGATTTCACGTTAAACTGTAGGTCCACATCTCATATAGCCTCGATCCTGAGCGGGCCACTAAAAATTAAATCAAATCAATTCAACAGAAATTATTAAAATACATGGGTCGGCAATCCCTTCATAGCTTTTTTGAAACAAGATGGAATGTGCATGAATTGGAGTAGATTTGAGTTAAACATCCCATTCAGCAGCAGACTGAGACATGA
Source organism: Thermobia domestica (assembly GCF_964235325.1). Lineage (NCBI taxonomy): Eukaryota > Metazoa > Arthropoda > Insecta > Zygentoma > Lepismatidae > Thermobia > Thermobia domestica. The sequence goes on along the minus strand of NC_137456.1, from coordinate 117,140,945 downwards.
ACCTACATCTTAACATGGAATCCGATCCAAATAAGTTTTCGCCGGTAATCTAACCCAGGTCTCCTACCCCAAAGGCGCGTGGCTATCCACATAACCACAAGGGAGCACTGTGTACGATTTGATACAATTAAAACCTATGGCAGAAGTAAACTAGCAGATTACATTTCTCTAAGTTTGAACCATTAATTCTCTCGGACGTTTGAAGGTAAAATTTAGACCATATAAATGTAAGAAGTTGAATTCCGCAATCGAAAGATAAATTATTCGATATAATATTTGCTTAATTTTTCAAGCAAGTCTCAGAATAAATACTTTAGATGACAGTGATGCAGTGAGTTCTTCTGTTTCCTACCACTTTCTTCATTACAATATTTTTCATTCATTCTGATCATTACCATATCTTTTAGCTTACACGTCATAACCATGGGAAGCAGTAGCGTAGCCAGGATGTGTGTTTGGGGGGGGCCCAAGTGCTGTTATAGGTACATATAGAAAAATTACAAACAAAAAAATATATAAACATAAAAATATATTAAAAATTACAAACATCAAAGTACCAAAGTACATTGTCGGACCTCTTTGGGGGGGCCCGGCCCCTCCGGCCCCCCCTTCCCTACGCCACTGATGGGAAGTAAAACTGAAATATTTCATTTCATTTTTCTAAAGTATATAAAACCCAGTTCTTTAGTCGCGTAGCATAACGGAAAAAGTAACATTTTGTAACAGCCCATATTAAAAACTCAGTTAAAAGAGAAAATGCAATTATATCAATTTACTAAGCTATTGTGATATTAATGATGTTTTATGTTCAAAGGCGAGAACATTTACCACTTGTTCCTGAGAATCAAAAAGAGAGGTGCCTTGCAAGCCTTTCTTTTACTCCAGGTGTGTGTGAATTTTCGCGATAATGAGATATGGTAAAATCGGAATGCAAATCGTGGCAAAATGGTGGCAATCAACACGAAAATCGAGTCGTGGCAAACAACACGCCACCTGAAAATACTGGGGATTAACTTCGTGAGGGAGTAACTTCCTGAAACTAGCTCGTCATAAAAAAAAAAAAAAAAAATCAAGCTCACTCTCGAAAGTATCGGTCTCTCGTTTCGAATATCGACAAAAAATACATATATATACCATTTTCTTTACTCAAAATGCACGCATTGTTAAGTTACATTTCTCATAGTAAACAATTACCCTTGGGTGACCCTGTTCAGAGGGGTATACACGGAAGAAAGAGGAATTCCACCTCTGATCACAAGGTATATCGAAAGTGTTTAAAACAACTCAAATTTTAAGTTGTGACTCAATATACTAATATACTGTAGATCCCTTTCAAGTCATTTTTAGTCAAAAAGCACGTTTTCAACAAATTCCGAAACCTAATTTTGTAAAAGAAGTACATAAGATTTCTACCTTCTAATATTATTTTGTTAAACATAGCGGTAGATCCAGAGGATTTTTTTTTAACGTTGTAGAAGTTTAATGAAGCAATACATCGCAAGAAATTACTTGCATTACCGTTCTTGCTCAGAAAATTTCGACCTTCGAAAATGCAGGTAGCCATTTCTTGTTCTTTCTTTTTAAGATGTGATATTTTGCGCTATCGCTTCGTTCTGAAGGTTTGGTGCTGATTGCCACGTGTGCTGACTGCCACAGCCAATTATTGGTGCTGATTGCCTCGACTGGCGCTGATTGCAAATATCAAGGTGCTGACTGCCACGACGATGAGATGACTGCCACGAGCCTGAGAGAAACTATTTGGAAAGAGCGGAATTAATCCGTCATACTAAATTTACTAATCATCATACTAAATTAATATGAGAGATTAATTTAGTAACCATCACAGCAAATCTATGTAGCATCCTGTAAGTTACAAAGTTGCTCACTAAGTGTAACGACATACGCTTGGATGTTTATAAAGGGATTGTCTTTTCTGTTATATGTACAATTTGTACATTTCGTTGTTTAAATTAATTGTTTTAGTGTATTATTTAATGGATAAGTATTATAAAGTAAAATTAGTGTGTATTCATTCACCCAAATAATGTTTTTAGAGTCAAAGGAAGGGCTATTTAAATAATGCTAGAAGGACAGTTCTTGGCATTAATAATAATAATAATAATAATAATAATAATAATAATAATAATAATAATAATAATAATAATAATAATAATAATAATAATAATTCCACGTCTAAAGAACTAGATTTTCCGGATGATCATCTTCGCTTCGAAGATGGAATTTCCTTTCTGCAGTACGATAGATTGGAACAAGATAAACGGATTTTGTGTTTTGGATATGATGGTCTGAAGTCAGTGCTGACAAGGGAAGTTCGGGACAAAGCACTCGCCTGCAGAGAAACTAAGCATACCATTTGAAGGACCAATTCATGCTGATTTCAACAGGTAATAATATTTCTGTACAGTTGAGAACTGTTCGAGATATTCAGATTGGAAGTTTATATGAAAAAATGAGTGGATGCATATTTAAACGTGTTAAGTATTTTCTCCCATAGCGAAGCCTGATGTTTTGAACTTGCTACTGCTTGATCACTGGGTCCATTCACAGACAAATTGTTAATTACAAGTTGCATGACGGATGACAAAAGACGTAATGGATGAGAAGATACCAAAGAACTGCTGCACACGGGGTTACAACCATTTGATGTGTTTGGTTTCCTACCAATCAAAGATTATGGCAGAATATTTGTACAGAGTATGAAACAACTTCATCAGGACGTTATGATGTACCAACGAAATAATCAAATACAGTTCGTGTCCATATGAATCATTTCCGATCACCGCAATACATTGGATTGTTTCATTTTGCGTTTCACAAGGCAGGTTACGAACAAATTATAGGCCTATACCTTTTGAATCACTTGTCAAATTTGCTTTCTGCTTTGGTTCTGCGAACTGTTCCCTTGACGGATGCAACGCAATTGCACATATAAAATGTTCATGGTGCAAGGAAGTCTTTTGCCTGTGTCATTTCTTCATAAAACAGAAGATCAACACTGATCAATTTTCATCTCTAACCTATCATTATTGTGAACAATATAATGACTAATTGTATCTAACAAACCCGTTAGTTATTGCAAAACAGTTTTTTTTCTACTTCCGATAGCTTTCAATTCGTATGTCAATATTCATTGCTAATTATGTTGCACTTAACGCGTTTAAATGTGCATATCCTCATTTTCTCATATAATGCCAAGTTGAATATCTCGAACAGTTCTCAACCGTACAGGAAATTTATTAGCTTGTTGTAATCAACATGAATTAGGGCTTCAAATGGCATGCTTAGTTTTTCTGCAGGCGAGTGCTTTCTCCCGAACTTCCCTTGTGAGGGACAGCCAGCAGTGTTTTTTTTTTTTTTAATGTAATTTTCAAGAGCTGCTCGAAACAATTTGCGCAGCTGTACACAGTTCATGCTGACATAGGGAGTTTAAGTAAGAACACATAAATCGTACCAATTTTGTACGTACCGCTCCCTGACAAAACTGAAAGTACATACAGAGACCTGTTTACGTTTGTTAGAAGTTGGTCTGAACAACACGATCCTAAGGTTCATTACGTTTCTTGCATGTTTCTTGACGTCCTGTAATGTTACGTCTAGCAACTTCCTCTCAGGCTCGTGGCAGTCAGCACGCCATCGTGATAATCAGCACCTTGATATTGACAATCAGCGACAGTCGTGGCAATCAGCACCAATTGACTGTGGTAGTCAGCAGCAATGACAATCAGCACCGTTTTGAAAACCGATTTCTGCTTTTCTTAACCTCTTCCTGCATGCTATGTGTTCCAGCGTTGAAAAAAAATCGACATGTTGTATTAAGACTAATATTTAGACGTATAAGTCGGAAAAACTATCAATTTTGCTCTCTCAGGGTCCCATGGGGTCCCAGGGACCTGGCATCAGTTGTTGCCAGCAAGCAATTGAGGAATATTTGACTTGGCATCAACCGATGCCAGTACCCTGAGACAAACTGACAAATAATTTGCAATCTTCATCGATGATGATGACGATGATGTGGTGATCTTCCTAAAGGCAAATTATATCCGAAGGTACCTGAGCAAGGTGAGTCCATAGTGGTTTGCCATTCCTTCCATGGGATGAAAGTGATGACATCCTCAGAATTGACTCTCATAAATTATAAAATATTTACATTAGTAAAAGTACATTTAATAAAGGTAATACAATTTTAAACAGCTTGCTACATAAAAGTTGACAAATAACATAATCTGTGTATATAAAAAGTTATTTCACTAAAAAGGCACACAAGTCCACTGCAAAATGTTCATGAATAGCATGTTTTTGTTTCTTCCATTGTCTCGCTTGAAAGTTCTTCACATAAACATTTACTAGCTGTATTTTTTCACATTTCTGAACTAATGACCAATACATACGTCTGCCTGGATATTTTATATATGTCATCATTATATCAATCCCTAAGAATATTTTTAGTTCATCAGAGTGATCTTGAATGAATGTTTGCCTTGTTGCAAAGCATACCGTTGGGTTTCTGTCACAATGTATTCCATCAATGTCTCAGGGAACAACTGTACAAAGTAATCATATGGGTCGTTTCCGTGAATATTTATATTACGCTGTCCGCTGAAAGGAGGGGCATTATTGTGTAATCATTGTCTTTACCAGCAAACCTAATCAAAGAACGTTTTTAAGAATTAGTAGGCACTCTCACACTAAAAATTGAATTATCTTGTGATGTGGGGCGTGAATTCTCATCAGAGCTACTTAGGAATGTCGCCGAAGGCACCTGATTTTCAGGAGCATTTACTATCGTAATTTGTGATTGATCGCTTTGAGAAGCACTCACTTCAGGGACATTAGGACCGCTGTCATCTTCACATGTTTCAGCAAAATCTTCCGCAAAAGGAGCATGACGCTGATTGTTGGGCGGGAATTCATCTTCATCATTACTGCAGAAGCTGGCCTCAGAGTCTGATGGGACTTCTAAACACAGAAGGCTGGCAATTTCTTCTTGCCTCAATCCTTGAGCCATAGAGAGGCTGTAAAAATAATAAATATTCAAGTACAAGTAGGTAAACATATGATCATTGTAGCTACCAACATATGTATAGCAATTTCAGTAGCGGATCTAGAAGCTCATAACTACGAGGTCTTGCAGATGCTCTCAGAATGTGACCCATCATCATCTATATGCTACTGCAAGATTTCAAAATTATGGTTATTATAAGTATTTTAACCTCATTTAATTTTGTAGCCCAAAAAACAGGGGAGGCCTAGAACCCCCGGTCCCGGGCTAGATCCGCCACTGAGCATTTTAATTCTAAAACTTGTGTAGAATGAACCTGCCAAAAATAAATAGTCTGTTTGGGAAGGAAGTAGATATCTAACCCTGACCCTTCCATACCCGTAATTGGCTTTAGGTTACGAAATTTAGGTTGATTTGTTTTAGAAATAATCAAACATAATTATTTATATTATTAGGAATATTAGTTGATAATATATTGACCTTTGTACTTGGAAAATATTAAATATTATATAGGTGCACTACACGGGGGTCAGTAATCTACAATCTTGACTTTTATTGCTTGAAATATCTGCTATTGTCTAATTTTGCAATGAACAATCGTGAACCAAGTGCTACGGCAAGGATTCGTGCAAGACAATTTCAATATCAGAGAAAATTCTATGTACAATTAAATCTAAAACTACGCACAATTTACTAATAAAGTTTAGGTTTTGCTGGTACGAAGCCCCAAAACACTCCCTCGTTTCCGTACTCTCCTCAGTCTCACGTTTCTACGTGTTTATTGTAGAGAAATGCCGTCAGCACATAAGAAGGTAATATTTTATTGTGATTTATTGGCGACCCCCGTGTTACAAGTTCAGACTACGACATTGAAAAAACGTTTTATGTGGCTCTGCTATAGTTTCAAATATCTATTGTTACACAATGTAGGCAAGAAATAATATTTAGATACTATTTTATATTTCAAAGCGGTTATCAAGTATATGCGACTTATCAGAACCGTATCTGCACAGAGGCATCATTTGATGCCATCACTTAATTGGCTCATAATTTTCGAAAGGAACGACATATTACAATACACACATAATAATATGAAAAAAGGGATACCATTGTCTCAGAATATGATTTTTACTTACCTCCAGTTCCGACTCTTCCTGATGAAAAACACAATACAAAACGGAGCGACACACATAGTGGCAAAACAAGCAGTCTCTGAAGCGCGCCAAAATTTTCTACTGGTTGTAGTTGCTCCAGCCATCTAATGGCGCGTCAAAATATCATCCGGGCAACAAGAATTGCCAACAAGCAGCGATAGATACTACTTCAATGCAATAAAGTACATTTTTTCCCGCCGAAAGATGTGGCATCAATTGATGCCAAATGCAGGAAGAGGTTAAACAATTGGTAGACAATAAGCTTAAAACGCTATCTGTTCGCAAGTGTTTGTCAATAGTGCAGTTTTAGAAATTCTAGTTTGATAGTGCAGCAAGTTAATAGACCTAAGGTTCTGGCATCATATTCTTCTTCTTCTTCTTCTTCTTCTTCTGCTTCTACTACTACTACTACTACTACTACTACTACTACTACTACTACTACTACTACTACTACTACTAATAATAATAATAATAATAATAATTATTATTATTATTATTATTATTATTATTAGTAGTAGTAGTAGTAGTAGTAGTAGTAGTAGTAGTAGTAATCCATCAGTATCAATGTTTAAACAAGTTAATTGTACAGAAGAGTCCATTTCCTTTTATAAAATTGTTTGACTTTTTTTTTTTTTTTTTCAATATATTATTACTGGTTTTGAGCTCGAACAACTGCTTCCCTAGCAATACTCAGCCTGGATCCGTCCCTGGTTACACAGTTAAGGAATTATCCACAGAAATATACGTTTAAAATTCCCTGTTGTTTTATTACAACCACTTGTAGAATGGAATAAAAATAAATTTCTATTTTACGTAGATAACGATGTAAAACTAATTAATGTAGTGGAAAGCGAAGTTGTAAATGTTTAAATAACTCGGCAATGCCCTAGTGAGATCAGCGAAGTTAAGGAGTGTCGGGTCTGGCTCGAGGAACGATTGCCGACCATGCATACTCACTAGATAGTATTGGCATTATGGCATGCACCCAGCGTCATAAGGACAATTAGGAAGCTACTTGAAAGAAAGTAATAGCGAACTACGGTTGAGAAAGCCAGCATTAACGGCGAGGGGAGTCGAGTACTGAGCACTCATCACCCCCACAGGCATAAGTGCCACAAACAGACTTTTAAGCCATGATACCCTAAAGGGGATTTTTTGGTAAACTTTAATTCAATAATAGTATTTAGTGATGAGCAAATGCAAGACCAAGATCAAGACCGGGGTGGTCTTGGTCTTGGTCATGGTCTTGCACATCCAGTCCTGGTCTTGGTCTTGTACTGCAACCCTTGGTCTTGGTCTTGGTCTTGCATGCAAGAGTCTTGCAAGTCTTGCATTTAAGAAATCTCAAACTTTTCATAGGTAAATTTTACTATGGATATAAGGGATAATAAACTCTACAATGCACCAATAGTAACGGAAATACAATGCATGTTTCTAAATGTAATATATATAGTTTTAACTTTGTTAAGTATCATGATAGTGTACAACATAGGTGATGACCTTTCCTTTTTTAATGTGTGCCCACGCTTCACTACTTGTAAGATATGCCTAAATCACAACGTTTCGTAATCTGTTTATATTTTTAACAGATCCAACACTCCACTGGTTCCCAAACTGGAGAGGCTACCCCTGAAACGCATGAAAGATAAATCAAGACGGCACAGATTATTGAAATACCAATTGCAAAATTATTTTTACACTCTAAAGACGTCAGATTTTTTTTTTCAAACACGATTAGCTAATCCTTGTATTAATCAAACTTCCAATTAAATATTGAGATTTTGTTTTACTGATTCCAATATGTACTCTATTTGTCAGAAACATTGACATTACGCAAAAGTGATGAAAAAATTGCAGGATTTCGATACATGGGCATGAAAAAAAAAAGCAGAGAATTCGCTGTGTTGAACGGACAACGAATGAGAAGGTGTTAAAAAATTAACAGTAGGGAAAAAAGAAGAATTTTAGATATTGTTAAGAGAAGGAAGAGAAACTGGTTAGGATATTGGCTGAGGAGGAACTGTATTATGAGGGACATGCTGGAAGGTAGTGTGGAAGGAAAGAAAGGGAGGGAGCGAAGGAGACTAGTTGAAGGAAGGTACACCGTGTATTAAAACAGAAAATTGCTACATCAAGACGAGGAGACTAGCTGAGGACCACCGAACATCGAAGCTTCTCAGTTGCAACAAGTAACCTGCCAATAATGACAGAATCGCTATTATGAAGATCATGATATATTTAGCAATATTGACTAAAAAAGAGAGAGAAAAAAATAAAATAATAATTATTATAATCAAACCTCTTAATATTGTAGAATAATTTGAGTGAAAACTGAAAACGATTCAACTGTCTATGACTTTTGTGTAAATTCAATCTACTTTTGACCTGTATTGGAAATACAAAATAACGGCATCAAACTCCAAGTTATTTGAAGTCTCACTTGTGAATATGGATTACTAGCATCATTTACCCACTTCGTTGGGTTAAACTTAAATAATAATAATAATAATAATAATAATAATAATAATAATAATAATAATAATAATAATAATAATAATAATAATAATATGTTTTGTTAGTCACTTTTTACTATTAGTAAAGCGCTCTCTGACATCGATCATTTTTGATTATTTTTTATATTTCTCTCTCCTTCTCCTCCCCAAGTTCCGGGGCTGAATTTGAATTTAAACGGCATCAAAGTGTCGCTGTTCGTCTCAGAGACCCTCAAAACTATGGATTCGGCACTAATATAGGTCATTTTCAATAAACTTATATATCTCCTTCACCCCCATGTTGCGAGGTACGGCATCGGAAGTGTCATTGTTCATCTCAATAATCTCGAAAACCATGAGTTCGACATTGATAACGGTCATTTTCGATAATTTTTATATATCTCGTTCTTCCCTCAAGTTGAGGTGCTGAATTTTGCATTTAAACGGGATCGGAAGTATCACTGTTCACTTTACCGACGCCGAAAACTATGGATACGACACTAATATTTGGTCATTTTTGATCATGTGTCATTTTCGATCATTTTTATATCTCTTCCCTTCCCTCCGCCAAGCTCCGGGGCTGAATTTGGATTTAAACAGCATTAGAAATGTACTGTTTATCTCAGCGACCCCCAAAACTATAGATTCCATTTTAATATCAGTCATTTTCGATATCATTTTAAAATATATATATCTCCTCCCCCTCCCCTAAACTGCACCGACAAAGTGATATGACAGAAACCATCTCAGGTCCGATCTTCATCTGTGTTGAAAATGAGATCGAGTTCGGTCGGGTGGTTCAAGAGCTATTAAATTGTATTTTCTTTTTACATTTCCATCCCCTCCCCCTTAGGTTCTACCGTCAAAGTGCTTTGATAAAAACCACCCCAAGTCCGAACCTCATCTATGTTGAAAATTTGATTGAGATCAATCAGCTGATTCAAGAGTGATGAAGTCACAAAGACAGTCACTTATGTTTTTTTTTTTTTTTTTTTTTTTTTTACATATCGTCGACAGCGTCACAAAGTGTCGTATCTCAAAAAAATCGAAAATTGAGATATTTTACTATGTAGTTGTATACACTGACTTCTACAATTTCCCAAAACGACACATCTGTAATGTGCGTTGTTTTGACGGTGGTGATGACGTCACTGTGTCGTATCTTAAGATGATGCATATAAACCATTTTCACAAACAGTCGTATCTTGAGTTACGACAGTTTGTGAGCAACAAATCTTTCGCAACTGGACAGATACGCCTATATTCAAAGCAATGTGTTTATATATACAAAGTGGCCCAAAAGTAGGTATACAGTCCCGTATTGATAAACTCATTGCTTTTTATATCATTTCTTATTGTTATCCATCAGGTAGACTTAGTTTCTTTATCATTTGTTCCTAATGTATTTTTACTTATATCTTAAGCTCGGTTCGGCCGAAGCAAATAAACTTATAAGCTAGAATGTTATACTTGATCAATGCGAGGCTGTATACATATACGTATATTTACATGGCATGGGGCGTCCTCAGGTTGCGGATCGACATGACATGACATTTTTGAGTTTTACATCCCACGGTTATGCCGGTTAGGCTAAAGGAGACGGTGATTATGAGAAATGAATGAAATGATGGAACGAAGAATGTGGGAAGAAACGGGAGAACCCCGAGGAAACACACGCACACGCTGTTTGTCCACCACAAAGTTCACTTGGTAGGATCAGGGTTGGAACCCGCGACCCCATTAACCAGAAGTGAACGCTCTACTACTGAGCCACAGCGGCTCCAGGTTGCGGATCGAGAAGGCCTTTAGATATAAAGGTTAGATGCGAAGATACTAAATAAGCAGTCGCGGGCAGACAACGGGTGGCCCTCCAGCTTGGGGGTTTGGGTGAGCCTAACAAACTCATCCTGTAATAGAAAAAAAGACACTTTTTCAGAAACAATCACAGAAGCCTCGGACCAAGAGTGATAACTTGGCACGACATCAGCAAAAGAAAATGGACATGAGATTTGGAACATGGAATATTAGAATCCTTTATAGGGAGGCGCGTTAAAATCCGTAACGAATGTTCATGCCTGGATGGACCTAGTAGGAGTTCAGGTTGGTTGCTGTGATCGGGTATGCGGTGCAAACACGTAAGAACGTCAAAGAAATTTCTCTCCGATCCTTTGAATCCAGGCATGAACAAAATGAGGGAGATTCCGTCCACAGTGCTATAAGCACATCTATTAAGCACTGTGGCAGTAATTTTGTACCCTCGCAACTTGAACCGATTGTTAAACTGGCAAGGAAAAAGAACCCATATACCGTTCATTGTGTTAACAGAAGCGATGTATGACACTAGATTTCTGTCCCAATGTCTTTATATTCTGTTAGTTAGACGTGACGAAAATGGAGATCCAATCAATTGGACGGAAATGCGCGAAGTCAAAGTGAACAAAGACTATCCAAACTGCATTCAGTTTAAGACAAGTCATTTTGAGGACACCTACATAACTATTTCCCTGAGAAGAACGCAGATTGAATCCACCAGATAGAAGTTCCTACTTTGCAGACTTGTCAAAAATTATCGCTCCAGAGAAGTACGAGGACTCGTTTCGATTGATTTTTAACGTCCCTTTCAGCAGAGAGGCTATATGAGACGTGGACCTACTGATTAACGTGGAATCCGAACCACATGAGCTCCCGCCGGGAATCGAACCCGGGTCTCCCACGCCTACGAGGACTCGTTATCATTGTGTCCGGGCCCAACTCCAATCATTCAAAACCCTGAACATGTTCAATTGTACAGAAACTTACCACATTAGCCATCCTTCTCAAGTTCAATATCAAAGCATGCAATTTGCAAATTACTTTGCAAGATTTTATATTCTGGCAATGACAACTTGATAGCATTATTTTATGTTATGGTTAGTATGCTCTTAATATTGTGTTTTTTGTGTGTTCTCAGGAATTTCGTTTTACCCTCAAGAATCTCAGGAAGCATTTGTTAAATTATTTTGTGTAATAAACACGAAGTTTTTTAATAAAAGTGCAATATATTCCGATTGTTCATCTATTAATGTAGTTCTCAGTATAAAAAAATATGCGTCGTATCTTTCATACAAGAGAGGATTACCATCGTCACAAACTGTCGTATCTTTTTCCCGCCAAATTTTCCACAAGCTTTTACAGGCAAATTCCATAAAACTTTCTACACTGATTTCTTATGATTTAAGTTATAAGTTGGTAAATTTTCTCTCCTTTCGGTAAAATAGATTTTGAGTTATGGCTGTTCAAAGTTGTGTGAAAACCTAAAAATCGCTCTCCTGAAAAGTTTAGAAAACTGAGATACGACAGTTTGTGACGCTGTCGACGATATATCTCCCTCCTCCCCCAGCCCTACGTTGCACCGTCGAAGTAAAATGATACAAAAATGCTCCAAAGGCCTGAACTGCATCTATGTTGAAAATTTGATCAAGATCGATCGGGTGTTTCAAAATTTATTAAGTTTTATTTATTTTATATATACACCTCCCCTTCCTCTCCTCCATCCCCTAGGTTCTACCGTCAAACTGAAACAAACTTTAAAAAACTTTCCAGAACCGAACCTCATACATGTAAAAAAAAAAAATGATTAAGATCGGTTCAAGAGCTATTAAGTTACAAACTTAGTCACTTTTATTTTTATTTATATTGATTTTTGTACATCTACCCCTCCTCCTTCTCCCCTACGTTGCTCCGTCAAAGTGAACTAACAGATAACATTCCAGGCTTGAATCTTATCTATGTTAAAAATTTGATCGAGATTGGTCGTTTGGTTCAAGAGTTAAGTTTTATTTATTATTTTATAACTCCCCCTTATCCTCTCCCCTAAGTTTTACCGTCAGATGGAAATGATGAAAACACTTCCAGGCTCAAACCTCATCTATGTTGAAAATTTGATCGAGATCGGCCGGGTGGTTCAAGAGATTAGAGTCACAAAAATAGTCATTTTCAAATTTATAATATAAATAGTATAATGTTATATCCAGGCCCGAAACCAGCCACAGAGGTTTGGGGGGGCCACGAATATGTTAGGGGGGCAAGTCATTAAAATTTTCCTTAAAAATATCTTAATTGTGATTTTTGTACTGATGTCTGGAGGGGTAACGAAATGTTTAGGGGGACCAGGCCCCTCTAGCCCCCTTCTGGCTGTTGGTCTGGTTATATCGTTCAATTCTCGATGTGCCGTATACCTAAGGAGGCTAAAAGTTATATTAATAAACAATTATTCACAACGTATAAGCATCCTCCGACGAGATCAAACTTACAGTCACATGCATTAAGTTTTTGTCAATGTCATGAAAATGTTATTTTAATATTAATTTTATGAGCACACATTAAAAATTTCCAACGGATGTTTGAGTCTCGGAGCCAAGGCCATACCCATGTAGTCGACACCTTATGGTGTACGGTATTACTGATGTTCGATCTACATTTCTGTTTAGTTTTGAAAGAAGAACACCACTAATATGCTTTGAAATGAAATGAAGTATTTAGTTTAACGTCCCACGATTGTGCACCAAGGCTAAGGGAGACGGTAATAATGAGAAATGACTGAAGAGGTGCAATGAAGAAAGTAGGAGGAAACGAAAAAATAACGAGAAAAACCACGCACACGGTGTTTGTCCACCAAAAAGCTCACATGGTGCGAAATGACATCTGTGTCGCTTGAAAACGAGTAATATCTACAGAACACGTGAACAAGCAATTCAGAAAACGACATACTGTTGCTATAAGCTACAGGGGCAGATCGACTCACACGGATTGCATAAACTACTGGAATACATTCACTTCAGCAGCATTTTTACTGAAGCCAAGAAATTCATCTCCTTCTTTTTTACATTATATAAAAAGATTCAAGTAGTGCCGGTACTTGTGCAAGACTCTTGCGCAAGAGTCTTGGTCTTGGTCTTGCAGGTATGGTCTTGGTCTTGGTCTTGCATCGGGATTCCTGGTCTTGGTCTTGAAGGCAAGACTCTTGCAAAAACTGCAAGACCAAGACTCTTGCGCTCATCACTAATAGCATTCAGCATTATGAGATTTAAATTTTCTGTTATCGTTACGCAACTGTGCTTTTTTCGTAATTATGTCAAAAATTCTAGCAGTTTCGTTTTGCTCCACTATAAACACGAAAGTATACAACAATTTGTAATTTTCATTCTTTACAACAGAAAAAAAAAAAAACATGCCTATATAATGCATCACGATCTTATGAGCTTGTATAAGAAACGGAAAGTGCAATTCGAACTACGAGAGACATCTGAGTTCAAACTTAAACCTAACTCGATTGAAGACGCAACCGAGACTATAGATAATGAATGGTGATTGTTTGATTTGAGTTTAGCATTCCCTTCTGCACCGAGAGTATTTGAGAAGTGCTCCTACAACTTAATGTGCAGCTATAGTATTATGGAGAATAAGCTCATCATAAGATTGTAAGAAGGCCGTGTTATAAAGTGTCAATTGAAGTTGGTCTTGTGAAAGGTAATAAAGCATTTCATATATTTGAAACAATTATTGTAGTAGTAAAATATCTATTTGTTTAGATAATGAACGTGATTTTCTTTGTTTAACATGGCAGTCAAAGCAGAATGTAATCTATAGGCTATATACAAAATAAAAGTAACTACTTTTGTGACTTAATAACTCTTGAACCACCCATTCGATCACAATCAAATTTTCAACATAGATGAGTTCCAGCCTGGGATGGTTTTTATTATTTCATTTTAACGGTACAATGTAAGGGAGGGGGAGGGGGATTCATTTAAAAATGATTGAAAATTACCGATATTAATGTCGAATCCATAGTTTTTAGTGTCGTTGAAATGAACAGTGACACTTCCGATGCCGTTTAAATCCAAATTCAGCTCTGCAAATTGGAGGAAGGAATGGGTATATATATATGTATACCTTTCGGGTCCTTGTCTTCAAAAGCGAATTGCACTTTGTGGCAACGTCGCAGATAAAGAACCATTGTTTACATCTACCAATGCATCAAATAATTACATCGATTCTTGCCAGATGACAGCTAAAGTCAATCATGGGCGTCTCTAGCATGTTAAAATTGGGGGGCGGGGACGACTAGAATTCCATAGACCTCAACTAAAGTTATGTGAAAATTATGAGTAAACTGAAATCTACTTTACTAATGACATCCGCTCTTTCTAGCCTTAGCAACACAGTTCATCATAATTTTCTTCCATCACTTTTAGACTACTTGCCGAAAAAAATTATGTTTGTATATAATATGATTATTAGGTAATTTCTTCACCTTGATATTCCTACCGTTGAATTTCTACTCAGTTTTCTTAAACGCATTTGCAGCAGTGTAGTTTCATAGTCCTGATATATTTCGATTCTTTAGCTAACAAAATCTTAACTCTCTGAAAGAAGTCTTACGATGATGCTTGATTTGGTTGTGAATTTCGATTTTTTTTAAAATTTTTCTTCTGCATTCTTAATGAACTCAAAATGTATATTATCTACCTTTTTGTTCTTATTTCGCTGTATGTTTTTGAATTTTTCCAATGAACCATCCTCGTTTACTTCATTTTCCGTTTTAATGTCTAAAATGTACTGTTTATTCTTGCTGTCATCCGACTCCTCAATGTATTCTTTCCATCTTCTTTAAACGAAAAAAGAAAAGAAAAAGAATGAAAAAAACAACTGACATAGTTTTCTTGAAACATTCGTCGTAAAGGGAAATTCAAAGGATTTAAAAACACAAAGGAAAAATTTAACTTGATGATAGGACATCTATTTCCCTCCCGTCAGTAACAAAAATGCAGGTGTGTAAAATTTTTGTTCTATTTTTATGTATTGAACCAACAACTTGCCACATGGAAGGATTCCCCCCCCCCCTTCCGCATTATGAAACCTTTTGCTGTGATTTAGCTTTTTCCGTTTCCCGAATATCCACTACCGATTTCTTCACACAACTGGATACTTGAGATGCAGTTTACAGAGGTCACATGGATCACAAGCACTTTGGAAAGAGACACCTGTGAAAAAGGGGGTAAGGGTCATTTGGTTAATGATCCCTAAAGGGTACCGCAGTGATTAAGTGCTAAAGGTACATCTGGTGATATTCGTCCTTTGTTCAATGGCAGGAAGTTTCATGTGAATTTTATAGTGTACAACGCGGTGTTTGAGATTTATTCTACCTTTCTTTGGCGTTACATGGGTTCCTCCATTATAATTTACTGTACATCATTGTTGTTCTTCATCTCAATGGGAGTAAAACGAAGATGTTGAGGACTCATGCTTGGTTTAGAGGTTAGAACGCTTGCCTTCTGCGCGCGTAGCCCTAGGTTCGATTCCCACTGTGATACGAAAAAAGTGGTTCTGATTCCACAATAATAAGTAGGTTCACGTCTCCTTCAGCTACCACGGCGTAAGAGTGGGGCGTTAAACTCAAACAAACCAAAAACAAAAATAGGTTAAGCTTTCATTTCATGTCGAGTTTTCTTCAATTATGAATTTTATTTTTAAAAGTAGTGTACTTAACCCGTAGTTTTAAACACAACTTACGAGTAACGAGTAAGTTCTATGTTTAGTTCTATGTCTAAAATCCGTCGATCGAGTTTTTCATGTTGCAATGTTTTGAAATATTTTCCATAAAACTTATTCTACCCGTGCGAATAGCGGGCATCATAGGCGCCGACTTTGGGAGCGGGGGGCAGGACACTTTTGGCTCCCCCAATATTTAAAGGTGGGGTCCTTGCCCGCCCAATATAATCCAGTTTAGGAAAAAGCAACAAAGAGGAGAAAGAATTTCTGTCGTAAACTTCGTCGTACCTTTAATTCAATATTAGGAACAGCCTTCTTATTCGATACAAAACGCCACTTTCAAAGTTGTGTTTAATAGAGCACTGAAGCTTCAACCAACACTATCGCAGCACTGATATGACAAGGGACGATCAATGTGGTGCGCAAACTTGCAGTGAAGTTCCCAAATTTTGAACTTGAATTTGTTTTAGGCAAATTTGATTTAGGTCTTGAAATTCGCAGCGGAACGGATGGAGCGGACTGAGATCCTGTGGGGGAGGGACTTTCATCCAGCACCTGATAGAAAACGTCTGAATATGATGATATATTTATTCATTGTTTGCCCCCCCCCCAATCGGCGCTAATCCGTCTTCAATATTGAGCGGGAGGAGTAATATATATATATATATATATATATATATATATATATATATATATATAAGCAATGTTCAAAATATTTATGAAATTCAAAAACAATGTTGTGGAGGATCAGGGGAGCAGAGTTGTCTTCAGTGGCGTATAGGGTGCTATCGGGCTCAAGATCGCCCCGTAATAAATATGTTAGTTTTTCGCATTCCACTTAGAACAATAATCAATAATCCTTCTTAGCATTTCTAAGAATTTCATTGACTTTCCATTTTCTTATGTTCTTTGTTCAGAAATAATACTGTATTTGCCAAATTTCATATAATGTAAGAATTGCGTCCTCTTTTTCTTTCTTTTGTCCTTTCTAATTTTCTGTTTCTTTTTCTTGATGTTACTATTTTTGGTTTCGCTTGTCATACTTTATCGACCGTTGTTAGTTGTGATTCAAGTCGGCCGTCATCAGTAACACCTAAACTAACAGGAATTGATAAGCGAAACTGGTGTTCCACACCAACTTGAGCGGATATCAACATGACGGAACTTTAGTTATTATAACAAAGGAAAAATTATATCGTTTTGTTATTTTAAAAACAACGAAATGTTTGAATTAAAGAAAATTAAAACGGGGGAATAATTAACCTGGAAAATTAGGTAGACCAAGAGTATACTTCCTTTTTCTTCTATGGATATAATAGAAGGTGAGATTCACTCCTAAGTTTTTGTATTACACCATATAGGATTTATCGGTCTGCAATTCTTGCCATTGAAATTTCAATTCATGCATAAATTAAAATACATTTAATTATCAAACTCAGGTGGACAATTGCCACTTCCTTCCCTGTGTTGGGCGTAGCCCCTCGAAACACAATCCTAAAGGCCCCACTGGTTGTCTGCAACATTGTGAGGTGGGCAGATTTTAGACTTATTCTAGGGAAGGGAGATGAAATCCATATTACGGTAAAGGGCCGCAGTGGCTCAGTGGTAGACCGTTCACCTCTGGTGCATCGGATCCCGGGTTCAAACCCTGCTCCCGCGACGTGCACTATGTAGTGGACAAACACCATGTGCGTGGGTTTATTCGGGGTTCTCCCGTTTCCTCCCACTTTCTTCGTTCCACCATTTCATTCATTTCTCATTATCACAGTCTCCTTTAGCACAGCCAGCATAACCATGGGACATAAAACTCAAAGATTTTCATATTACGGTAGATGAATCTGATTTCTGAGGTGAACATGTTGTAGAGTATATTATATATTAGGCGATGTAGATGAAGTAGTAGTAGTTCATATCCGTATTACCTATCACTGCCGTGAACGCATTCTGAAATCTTAATACATGAATATTTATAATTGGTATGTTTCCAATTAAGCATCAACAATGATCCATGTTAAAATTTTGGACACTTGTTTTATAATAATATAAATAATAACTTCCCCAAAACTATGAAAAAAGAAAATTATGTATGACGCAACAATACTCTTATTTGAGCAAAATGATGATAATCTCAATAGCATTACAGGAATCGTTACATAAATCTGACATGTGTCATATACACTTTAGTTAACAGATGTAACCTTAAGATTACGGAGAAAAATATTCCAGCAATTAAATGCTTTTCTTTACTTACGAAGCATAAGTAGATGCCTAGTCTGATACTACAAATAGATGAAATGCGCGTTTACTGAAAGGATGGGTTCTACTGACGTAGGGTAGTCTATATACTCTTCGTGTGCTAGGGCCTAGGAGAGAGGAGGAGATAAGATTTCACATCAGGTTACGTCACGCACAGTCGCACACCTTCATTTTCATTAAAAATGGAAAAGCCAAAAGAAATCAATTTCATTTCACTTTCCTTTGAGGCAGTCGGACACAAATCATCACACTTATCTGCAAAAAGCACTTTTCAAATCGGATTATTGGGGGAGCCTCCAGTTCCAATGTTGGGGGACATGTCTCCCAATTTCCCCGGGATTTTTGCCCGTACCTACAGCTGAGACAATTTTCCAGAATGAGGAGAGGGACATATTCTCCTCTGGCATTTATTGCAATTTGTGCCCAAGTAGCGGATGCGGAATTAATACATATTGATGAAACTACTAAACGCACTACAGCACGAAGTTCAGTTTGAACTACTACAGAATACGATTCTTTCTAATATATATATATATATAGGGTGTTGCAAAATAAGTGTTACAACGCTTGGGAGGTGACTCCTGCCACTGAGACAAGAAAAAAAGTTCTCTTGAACTTTCGGCTATCGGACAGTTTCGGATCTACAAGGTGCCGAAAGCGTGGGAAAATGACTTTCGGACGCCAATAGTTCGAAAACTATCCAACGTAAAGAGGGCGGGTAAAAAATTCACGGAAGAAGTCATACCTGCTGTATTGAATTTTGCATGTTTCACAATCCTATCATGCACGCGCAAGGGATTCCCCAAAGTAACGTAGGGAGTCCCGGATAATCCGCCAAATGAAAATTGGTCTAAATGGATATGAATTGATAGGGTTTCTACCAGGTAACAATAATTCGTTTGTATTAAGTCGATATCTGGAACAAATACAAAATGGCGGACACCTTCTTCCCCGTTGTGTGTGGTTGCATAATCACCAGGTACGGATGCTGGCCAACAGTGACGTTCTGAGTATTAAGTGTTTCGAATTTGTACTCAAATGCTCTAGAAAGACATCTGGAGTGTCGGTAGAGCACAACAGATGAAACAGAGTGATCACATGTGTGGAAATACTTAACGAAAAATGCCCAGAAATACATTCATACTAAGTAAACGTGAGTTCAAACCGTCGGAAATGTAAGGATTAGCGTCAAGAACATGAAATCCATTGCAAATTCACCAATAATATTGCCTTAAACTGATGCAATATGATCTGCACGGTTGCATACCACTAAGGATGCAACAACTGAGGCCAAGTTGAAATTGTGCAAGGGACTCACAAAGAAACTGGGTAAACTAAAGGAATGTCACTAGTGGGATCGCATGATCGATATTGAAATGTGGCCAATGTGTGTGTTGATATCGACATGTAGTTAATGGACAAATGTCAACATGTCCCATTACTACTGGGACACCGTCCCACGTGCGAAAAATAGGAAAATAACTACTCGGGTCTTGAATCTGAGGCCGTGGGCTCCCAGTAGGATTGGAAACTGCGACCACGCGATCGAAAGCGAGCGTTCTAGCCCTGAGGCTCGAGGAAGCCTCGCTTTCTCTGTATTCATTTCTTTGAGGAGTACGCACTTTGTTTGGCAAGCGCTTTTGTACAGCCTCCCGACATGCTTGTGTGTTTCATTTTATTACTTCTACTGTACAGTTGTAAACAATCAGAGCTTTAAGACGTTTCTTTTTATTTCTCATGTCGTTTTATTTTCATATGTATGGTGTTCCAGCTGTAGTGTTATGTGTGCTAAATTGGTTCATTTTCGTCTTTGTATTGGCATGTGCACTGGGTATAAGATACGAATTTCTGGAAGTATTTTCCTATATTTTGAGTACGTCATATGCCCCAGAAGACGTGGGAGTTATACAAGTTTGTTATTTTCACGCTCTATCAGAATTTGAACCATGGATTAAGAGCTTTATTTTCATATGTGTCGACTGTGGGACAATGTCCCAAACAAAGAGAGACATTGATACAATCGTATTCTAGTTACGTTCTACCGAAAAGTGCACTAGATGTAATAGCAGAATATACAACGTTATTTTCCTAGTTTTGGCACGTGAGACGGTGTCCCAGCAGTAGTGGGACATGTTGACATTTGTCCATTAACTACATGTCGATATCAACACACACATTGGCCACATTTCAATATCGATCATGCGGTCCCACTAGTGATATTCCTTTAGTTTACCCAGTTTCTTTGTGAGTCCCCTTGTACAATTTCAACTTGGCCTCAGTTGTTGCATCCTTAGTGGTATGCAACCGTGCAGATCATATTGCATCAGTTTAAGGCAATATTATTGGTGAATTTGCAATGGCTTTCATGTTCTTGACGTTAATCCTTACATTTCCGACGATTTGAACTCACGTTTACTTAGTATGAGTGCATTTTTTCTGGGCATTTTTCGTTACGTGTTTCCACACATGTGAATCACCCTGCTTCATCAGTTGTGCTCTATCGACACTCCAGATGTCTTTCTAGAGCATTTGAGTACAAATTCGATACACTTAATACTCAGAACGTCACTGTTGGCCAGCATCCGTACCTGGCGATTATGCAACCACACACAACGGGGAAGAAGGTGTCCGCCATTTTGTATTTGTTCCAGATATCGACTTAATACAAACGAATTATTGTTACCTGGTAGAAACCCTATCAATTCATATCCATTTAGACCAATTTTCATTTGGCGGATTATCCGGGACTCCCTACGTTACTTTGGGGAATCCCTTGCGCGTGCATGATAGAATTGTGAAACATGCAAAATTCAATACAGCAGGTATGACTTCTTCCGTGAAATTTTTACCCGCCCTCTTTACGTTGGATAGTTTCCGAACTATTGGCGTCCGAAAGTCATTTTCCCACGCTTTCGGCACCTTGTAGATCCGAAACTATATCCGATAGCCGAAAGTCCAAGAGAACTTTTTTTCTTGTCTCAGTGGCAGGAGTCACCTCCCAAGCGTTGTAACACTTATTTTGCAACACCCGATATATATATATATATATATATATATATATATATATATATATATATATATATATATATATACCGGTAAAAGCGAAGAGAAATAAATTACATCATACATTCCTTTATGGCAGACGGACACAAATCATAACACTTATCCCAAAAAGCACTTTTCACGTCAGATTATTGGGGGGACTGTACCCCAGATTCAAGATTGGGGGACATGTCCCTCTCATCCTCCCAGGATTTGCGCCAGTGCCCCCCCCCCCAATATTTTCTTCAAGTCGGCGCCTATGAGTGTTACATTCCGTTATTCTCATCTTTTTATTAAGTCTTCTGGGGCATGATGTGTGTATGTTTGGTATAAGTTATTATTAATGTCTGTATAACATGAATTATGATATTATTCTTATTAACACTTCTAAAGGCAATATTTAGTTGCATGTAGCAAATTGCTTAGTGTGTCGAATTTTCAACAGCTTCTCTCTCCCTACTATGTTCTAAAAATATGGGTATATTTTATAGGTTTTAAAATATCACCGATAAAAGCGTCAACCAGAATAGCTATAGCGCAAATTTCATTGCAATCAGTACAATACTTTCTAACTTACAAAGGTGTATACACAATTTTGAATCAACCTTTTCTTATCGGTGTCATTATGAGGTTTCACTGTACATTATTATTAATATTATTATTTTATGTCATTCTTTTTTCACGACGTAGCATTCATATATCACATAGCTGGAAAACAGGGATTATAATTCTGTAGTTGATGATACCATGTAATACATTCGTTTAATGTATCTTTTAGTGTCTTTATTACTGATCTTGAACGATAAAGCACATTTTACTTATTTTTGCATAAAGCGTGGTTTTCGATATGCTTCTTAGTAGATGTAGCAAATGTGTTCCCCAGGGATATTACTATTTCAAGAATTTCAAACCAAAGTATTCTAAAATCAATACTTTGTATTTTTCTGAAAACATAAAATATGTAATTGAATTAAATTATGTACCGCTGTATTTTCTAGTTTTTTTGTATTGCTGATAAAACATTCTAGTCTTGGATTTGTGTGCTGTAATATGCATCCCTATTACAGTACACAAATGGCATGTGTGTTACAGCATAAATATTCATGAGCCAAGTGAGTTTAAATCATAAGTTTTGTAAAAGGAGCTTCAATTCTTCCCAGATTCCTTATGCAATAAATAAACTCTTTCTTGTAATCTTTGGTGACTTTGCCATTGCACCCTCGGTATTCGTATCTCCCTCCCTCGGTATTCATATAAGAAATCCGTCTGGCTATTCGAGGCCGCGGTGGCTCAGTGCTAGAGTGTTCACCTCTGGTGTATGGGGTCCCGGGTTCAAACCCTGCTCCCACCAAGTGAACTTGTGGTGGACAAACACCATGTGCGTGGGTTTCCTCGTGAATATCCCGTTTCCTTCCACTTTCCTCATTCTGCCATTTCATTTATTTCTCAACATCACTCTCTTCTTTAGCCTAGCCGAAATAACCTTGGGACGTAAGATTTCATTTCATTTTTTCGGCTGGCTATTGACCTTCTAATCCCCCTTTTCCTCGCTAATAATACTTCTGTGTAATTGGCAATCGCGGAAAATAAACTTCTAAACATTTCATCTCAGTCTCTACTGCGAAGGCACGGAAAATTCTGGAGTGCTAGATGTTAATAGACCGACGTCATAATTTTATCTTTTAAATCGATTATTAAATTTGGAAGTGGTAAAAACAAAGTAATATGGAAATCAAAGAATCGGAACAAAACTCTCCCAAAAGGCAGAATCTATTGCCATGATGGCTTGTATTTAGGGATGGACATGGCGAGTCCGAGCGAGTTTTCTTTCAATTCCACTCGAGAGCTCGGCTCGGAAAATTTATCCAACTCGACTCGAGTCAAATCCAGTGTAGTTTGAAGTACACTGGGATGGGCGGATATATGAAGGGGAAAGGATCACACGCGAGCATTGTCTTTGTTCAAGGGAAGGATACAATGAGGAGTTCGGACCTTCAGCACCGAGGTCACATTCGCCCTTTAGGTTGGGCTAGGATTAAGAAAGAAAGCGGCTCTAGCCTAAAAGAGTAACTATCATCCCAGCATTCACCTGGAGGAACTGAATAAATCAGGACACCATTCAGTCAGGATGTCCTACCGGAGCATGGCTTCTTGCCAATCTCGACCTACTAAATAACGCGTGGCAGGCATAGTGATCTCTACTCCACTGGCTGAGTGATTACATACGACTTCAATATTCATGGAAGTACCGTTACTACTCACAAACAAGAGGAAGGGGCAAATACAAAACAAAATTAAATTAAAACAGGGTAAATTTTACTATACATATGTTTATTAAAACGTTGATATTTAGTTATGATTAATAACCGAAAATATAGAAAAAATATCTGTCTACTGAGCAATGAACATTACTATCTAAATAGAGGTGACCTAATAGATTAAAGAATTTGTCTTGAGAGCAACAACTGGTGGTTAAATGTTAACTCGTACTGTTCTCCAGCGTTGGATAAAGGGAAAATGTCTGCCTATTAAACGGTTTATTCGTTTCACAATAAATGAAATTTCAACGTTGAATCAACGTATGTATTACTAAGGTTGGTGGTGGCGCCAGTACTGTGAACATTGAAGTGGGATGTGATCTTTCACACTTCATATGCTCGTCTCTTCCATCATTCATCTTTCGTGGTTCAGAACACTTCAAACTACCCCGTCTTTCATTCACTTTGTCCATTAATGGCGTGGCGTGGTAACGCTATATTATTCTTTAATTGAGCACTACACCACTGTAGAGCTCAGATGTTTGGTCCGATTTGAAATATTGAAACATTTTAGACCGAAAGCCTATACTTTCCAGTGACATTGCTCTCTTATGTCTCATCACTTTTTCATATCTAATCGCTATCTAGATGGCCTCATTGGCCTGTGCAACCAGATTTATGGGGCACCGTTTATTTATACAGTACACTCACATCCTATATAATATACTGTATATACGGGGATAATGTGTGCAGATGGACGTTTGTTCAGATGTTTTTAATAATATTGAAAACAAATCTTTCACAAAGCGTGTAACACATTGTTGGAAATTCCTGAGAAAGTGAATCGTTGCAGAATGTTAAGCAGCAAGCAGGGGTGCAGCTGCACTGCAACAGAAAAAAATACTTATTCCTTGTCCACTTTGTTGAAATGATCTGAATATTTTCTTAAAGAAACGTAGCGTTCAGAAAACGATGCTCTGAATAATTACATTTCTCCACCATAAAAACGGGAACAGTAAATGAAAAATTGAAGTTGAATTGCACATGCATTCAATTGGTGCTACTAGGTTTAAAGTGAATGAAAATAAAAGTTTTATATAATTTCAAACTTAGTTTTAAATTCTATATAAGAAGTGCTCTCAAGGTACTCGTGTTAGTAACCCCTGAATCAAAAGGCCAGCCTAAAAAAATAACTATATGCATGTGAGGGAAATGGATGAGAATAAAGTGTAACAGTTTCAAAAGTTTCAATTCTGTAAAAATGCTCCAAACAACCCTGTCATAGTGTTTCTGAGATCAACTTAAAAATTTTAAGTGATAACTGTTACAAAAAGTAGTGTTTTCTAATTCTTGAAGTTAAAAAAAGTTACTTCGGAGTCTGAGGGAGAAACCCCGAGAGGAGCTTTGGGGACGAAACCCACATGCGTAGAAACATGGAATATGAGAGCCTATGCCTACGCTTGGTTCGTCGGTGTCCGGGTCAGGGCTCCTTGCGGCGGATTATCAGGGTTCTACGGTAATAGATTTTCACACTATTCTTCCGAGTTCCTCCGCAGGTTAGTAAGCACTGTGTTAGCTTTTTCTCGAATTACTGGGAAAGAATCCTATTTACAAAATTTTAGCTTGATTTTGCTACATGCAGCGATGTCCATGAGAGGATATTTGAGATTCTCTCCGGGTAATGTAGTCTCGTCTCGTTTTCGGGATGTGACGAGATGTGAGAATTGCCCTTTCTCGGGAGCAACACTAAAATTATTCTTTCTTTACTGCTTACTTTTTCATAGCTTTCGTTTTCGAAACAAAGAAATCTATGATCTCTAAATGAGCTAAAAGGAGCCGCACGGGTGAACGAAGTATCAAACTCGATTCGACTCGAAAATCGACCTAAAAACTGTGTCTAGAATACAGAAAATTTCTCTGCCTCAGCTGAAAAGTCGACTCGTGCCTATTCCTACTTGTAGTAATCTGACAGTCTTCTAAGGCTATTCGTGGTATTTCTCGTGCCTTAACCGGCCTCTGGGGCCGCGATTGTGCACCATTTTGTGTAAAAGTAAACCGATCACTATTTTGGCAGGATATTCTTAAATATTCACGAATATAACCAGAACTAGGAATTCAGAATACATGTGTATGTGGTTTTGTTCGGAAAGTGTGTCCGTGCTGAGGATAATGACGTATAATACACGACCCACATGACTACACCAGCAAATCAATTTGTAGTTGTAACTATATTTTCTGAATGTGCATTTTCAGTTCTCCGAGAAGTATTGAAACAATGCAAAGTAATCCAAATTGTTTGAAATTTGAGTTTTCCTGAAATTATTTGTCTTTCCTCAAGAGAGTAACGCATAAATAGGTGATTATATTACGATAATTATCGAACGGTCTATGGACCCTCGAAAACAGACATTTTTCTTGTAAATATACGCTGATAGAAGAATTCTTAAGGGAATATTACACATGGCTTTACGCTTCTCTTTAAGTCCAATTCCACTTTGGAACTCCAAGTAACAAGAGAATTTGGCCGTAGAAATAACAATGGAAATGAAGATAGTGTCGAAAGTAAACTGTGTAATTTGAATTTCCTTATCTTGTGTTCCATTCTATTATTTTTATATCTGCTCCTTTAAAGAATTATAAATGGGTGACGATAAAACTATATTATGAGAATTCAACTAGACAATAATACATTATAATTCATTTTAGAAACAAAGTCAATCTCAAAAGTCGAGATGTGACTACGTGAGATAGCTTAGTGCCGCAACGTAGAATAGTGGTCAAAGTCTTTGTTCCTGTTTCTATTCTCGGTAGCATATTAAGCCTTGAATGAAGAACAGACAAAACGGACCATATCTTTACAGAAACATTATATCATCTAGCTTCGTTTATGAAAAAGAACGTCAGATTGCACCTAACAAAATAATCGAAAACTTATTTGTTATACTTTGCGCAATTTTATCACTACAAGACGCTATATACCCAGGAATACTTCCTTGTTACTTACCACCTAAGCAAAAATCGACCGTACTCACCAGCTCGTTTCATTGATTGGCATATTCTTTGCATAGCCTGTTGTAATGGCAGACAAAAGGAGCTGTAAAGCAAGAAATCACCTCTAGTTTTCACGTGTCAGTACCTCACTAATATTCTTTTCCTCTTGGGAATTCACTTTACCTGTAGTTTCAACTTATACACGATATACCATAACAGGTAAGCGGAAATGATGTGTTTGTTATGATTTTCAGTAATATTTCTGTTATTTTTTATTTACAAAATTTAATACCTAGTCAATTATAAACACACAATAATCTCCGAGTTGCTTCGTGTAAATAGACTGAAGGCATACTAGCTGAGAGTAAGCGAAAACTTGCATTGATGCACTGTAGTGTCCATAAATCATGTCTATTTACTGTATAATTGCAGTATATTTTCTTCTTCACAGAGAGAATGAAAATACTGTAAAGTATATCGAGAATGTAGATTATACTTTATAACCAGCGCGAGCCAAAACTATATTTGTAACAAGTTTTGGCTATTTTTGTCTCATGGTAGCTAGCTACCTCAGCCTTTTAAAACGGGAGTGATAACAGTGTATAGAAAAAGAGTCGAAAACGTTGTTTCATTTAGTCGTCCGTTTTAGACCCCTTGCATATTTTAGTTCATTCCAGGATGGGTCTAAACGCGCCGGAAAGGATTCGAATAGACCACTTGGATATGCCGCGTATCTATCTACCTCTGGTTACAACTAACAAATGGCTACATCAAACCAAGTGGAGTACTTTGGCTCAATAATATGTGGGCAACACGTAGACTTCCAATACTATTTATCGTTTATTTCTTTCGAAATAGAGATTGATAACACATAATTCAAGCGTTTACCAATTGTCTCAAAACACGAGATCGACACCGTAATAGTCAAAATAATTCAAATTGTGAAAGAAATAAGTCATAAATGTCACAATATGTGTTTTTGGATTTTTCTCCCTAATTTTCTCTTATAGGGGCGAAAATGGGAAGTTTCGAGTTTTCTCCCTTTACCTGTACTATAAATCATATATATGAGGCATATGTTTAGTTGTCATATACAGGAAGTTGCCTATGGATTTTGAAGAAAAATATCACAAGTGAAATGACAATGTTTAATTTCACAAATGGCCTCTAGTTTACTCTCTTTAAGGGGAAATTTTGAGTTTTCGAATTTTTATTATTTACGTGTGTCACAAAAGCTATATATTTGACAAATTTTAAGTTCCGATATTTACAGCAAATATTGTATAAGCTTGGATGAATGAACGAGTGAGTCATATCCCAAATATATAAGGTTTTCAGGACCCTGTTATTTGTAAATGAATTTGAAATGGAACTTCGAATTTTCAAGGCTGTCGGCTGGTGCAGTTTAGAATAGTAACGCAGTAAATTCTCATTGTATCATCTTCAAGAAAAGAAAATTTGTACACCTTGTCTCAAAAAGGTTGAGCGCATTCTTTATTGGTGTTTTGAGGCAAAAATTTTCTAAGTCCAGCTTCGGGTATCTTCGGGAAAAAGTAAGCCAGGTTCGAACCTCCAGGCCAGCCTTTGCAATCGGGTAAAAGTTTGCAGATGTGTTTTTCTTCTTTTAAATATAATAAGACTTGTTACCAAGTGTTTAAAAAAGCAACATTGATTGAAATACTTAATGATACAATATTTCGAAACCTTTTATTAATGTGAGCACATGCTTGTTTGTCATTTAGCTCTCTATACGTAATGGAACATTTAAATACGTTAAAGAATCTTTCCATATGTAAAAGAATGCTCAAAGTTAAGAAATAGAACATAATTATCGCCTGAGTACTAAAATAAAAGTCAAAGTAGAACAGAAACATAATGAATGTCATAATTATCTTGAGACACTTTATACATCGCTAGAAGCTTAGTTCTAGAAGTCTTTGTGTTAGCTCATTGGTAAGCTGTCGGATTTCAAATCATAAGGTTGTGAGTTCGAATCCCATCTGGGTCAATACTTTTTTTAAAATTATATTTTCCGCAATGCATGAAAAATTATATAAAATAATTACATTGAAACACATAAGTTGTTTATATATAACATAATAATTGCAGAACATAGTAATTATTATGTTTAAAATATAACATCTGAGACAATTTTCACAGTAGGTCGGTATTATATATGAGGATGTAAATACAAGTTAAGAAACTCGTTCAATAGCAATAAATAAATCATGTAGTGAATTTATTTGCAGCTATTTGTCATATAGAGAGTAATTCTCAACATTCATAATATAGAATGTCATTTATGTTCTTGAAAAGTTATTCGATGCATAAACAGAGGGTATAAACAGAGAATCCAAAGTCGGAACGCTCGCAAAAAAAATTCATGAACCCCAAAGGTCACGTGAGCAGACTGGAATTGTCCTTATGAAGCATGCCACAGCAGAAAGTCTTTACATAGATTTTCAATTCAATTCCTGATATATGTTTTTGCAATGTGGAAGTGGTGATGCCTTGAGTCGCCCTCTCTCGCTCGCTCGCTCGCTCACTCTCTCTCTCTATTTATACAGAATATAAAAGTGGATTTATGTGTGTGGTTCAACATAATTCTGATATATCTAGAGCAATTTTAACTATATTTCTTACAGTCTGGAAAAAGAGTACTGTCGGGATACATATCAAAAATGCTAGAAACGGGTCGATATTATTATTGAATCCATAGTTTCGTGGTCGCTTAGGTGAATAGCTCTAGTTTCAATTCAAGTCCAATTAAGCTCCCATTATCACCCAGGGTGGTTACGTAGCGACATAAAGATATGGAAATCAACCGATATTAGAATCGAATCGTAAGTTTTCAGCGCCGCTAACAGTGCAGCATTTCCCATTAGTCCACATTAGTCCCATTGCCTAGAGGGCAACATATTTGCAGAGTGCAAATTTTAAAACTTGAATAATATTTTAATTTTTTCCGTATGAAAAAGTTAAAAATCATGAGCAAATATACTATTTCACGAACAATCCTCTTTTACTATTCTAATATGTTTAATAATAGCGTAAGAAATGTAATAGTAATTCAGAACATGTTTCACAGTTGTTATTTTTTCTTACATAGTTGTAGCTGTAGCATGTAGTGAGTGGAATTTAACTGTAATAAATTCATTAATTAACCATATTCGAATTAAGTTTTATTTTTAAGTTCGGAATGAAGGGGCGGAGAAATATGGAGTTATTTGGGGCACCGAGCTTTTCTACATTTTACTTTCAAGATCTCCATTTTTCTTTTGTCATTTGTTCCTAATAAAAAAAGTTCAGTCACTTTTGGATTGTCATAGGATAGTAGGAGTTGGATTTTGGGATGCAGCCTGTGAGATTCTAGAGGAGCTAACTGCTTGAAAAAATATTTTTGAATCATCTGTAACATATGAAATAAGGATATGTATCATAAAAAATTGAAAGTAACTATGTCTGCGTAATCATCACGGTCAAATTGCAAAGTCAAATGAATTGCCGTTTGGTATATAATCAGGCTCCAATCCCAACTGGGAAGTTATCATACGCGTGTCACTTTCATTATAATACATATCCTTAGGGGGAGTAGAAGTCCGAATTTTTGCGAAAAATTTAGTATCTCACAAGCCGTTCAACTGAGAGCTTAAATTCAGCATATAACTCTTTATTAAAAATAAAGAGAATACGCCCTGGAATTTTTTAAAATTGTCTTTTATGAGCGGGGGGACGGGGGTGCATTTTCTATATATTGGAAATTGGTAGTGGGTTGATTTGTAAAAATAATCGAAAACGATTGATATTAGTTGAGAAAAAAATTGAGTAATGCAAACTAAAGTTCTTTTTGAATTTTATACCCACTGCTTTCTATTTATAATTGCTGAAGCTGGTGTTTAATATATGGAGCGTTCCGAACATAAGGCAATCAAGCCATAAAGTTAGAGAAAAATGGCCATAAAATTTGTATTCTAAACTTAATTACATGGGCATTTTCAATTAGCACGGCATGCTTAATTATATAGAAAATTAGTTTCTCTCTCTATTTTTTTTTCTTTACGTTGGTCTACTTTTCCTTGATTCGAAACTTTTAAATTTCACCCTATTTTTTACTGAAATGTGTCTGTAAGGCAACAAAGAAATAATTACATATGATAAATTTAAATTCATTTTAATTCGGAAGATGAGAAACACTTTGCCATTATATATCGTAAAGGTCAGACCCACCAGTATTGTAACAAAGAGGTGCTTGAGCCAATGACGGTAGAAATTCAAACTCCGATAAGTGATAATTTCACAGTCTTGTTTTATTACAAGTGTAATCTCTTTAGTCAATGGAGAGGAGGACGTGGGTCATCGGTCAGAGTTGATGTTGATGGGTTTTGGTGGGTCGGAGTTGGTCGCAATGGTTCAGAGTGGTTCATAGTTGGTGGTGGGTCAGAGTGGATCACGATGGTTGATGGGCCAGAGTGGGCCAATGGGTCATTTGGGTGGTGGGTCATAGTGGGTCGTGAATCAAATTTTCATTGACCCACGCCATCTCTGGTTAAAATTGTACTAAAGATAAGAGGCACCGAAGATGCATGTCGGCTATTATGCTCAAATTTTGCGCATGGATAGTACTCCACCAGAAAGCAATAAATCTGAAACGGTTCACGGTATGACCTCCTAGAACTCGAGATGTAGGGGTTTGTCTGATTGGCTAAATTAAGACGTCAATGATTTATCCTTCAACAACCAAGCTTTTTATGAACGTTTCCGTGGGGAAGTCAGAAGAGTTGAGTTGAGTTGATTTTAGTTTAGCGTCCCGTTCAGCAGCGAGGCTATATGAGACGTGGACCTACTGATTAACGTTGAATCAGAACCACATGAGCTCCCGCCGGGAATCGAACCCGGGTCTCCCACGCCAAAGGCGCGTACGCTAACCGCTTGGGAAGTCAGAAGAACACGTGCCTAGTAATCGTAATATTGATAGTTCGCGTCCACCCCGGGGTATTTGTTTTGTGTTTTTTTGTTTCACCTAAATATAAACAAATCACACATATAGGCATTTTAACATATTTTGGGAGAGTAATTTTGTGGTTCGTTGGCGTTTCATCGCGTCTCTGCCGCTGGTAGTAAAGTTTTCAAAATGGAACTTGGGCCATCACGGATCGTCGCTGCGAGGCCACCAATTTCTGGCGAGAGGTTAATAGTTGACCATCTGTAGTCCACCGACGCTTACAGCTTAGGGTAATGAACGATGTCCTTGCCTTGTAGACTTCATGACTACCGACGTCTGCAGTCAACTAGCTTTTAGTATTCCTTTACTAACCATCTATCGTTCATGTTTGTACACGGTGTTGTCATAATAATAATAATAATAATAATAATAATAATAATAATAATAATAATAATAATAATAATAATAATAATAATAATTATTATTATTATTATTATTATTATTATTATTATTATTATTATTATTATTATTATTATTATTATTATTTGTAGTAACAGTAGTATAATTGATGATAGAATAATTATTGTCTATGTGTTGTCTAGGTAGGACTACACACAGGATTTGGCTCGTTTTGGTTCGACTTGACTCTAATCCGAGTCGAGCTGGAAGATATTTTTCGCGCCGAGTCCAAGAGTAGACCTCAAAGATGTCTGTTTCGAGTCGAGTCGAGTTTCAAAGAAAAGTCGTTCGTGCCCATCCCTACTAATGAGAGCTTAATCGGAGTTAAGCGAAATTGAAAGTCTCACTATTTATCTAAGCGACCCCGAAAACTATGAATCTAATATCGATCATTTTCTAGCAATCTTTTATATGTATCCCCCTCCCATTCACCATAGGTAACCCGACAGCACTCTTTTTGAAACTATAAGAAATGTGGTTAAAATTACTCTAGGCCAGTGGTTCTCAATCTAATTCTTATCACGATCCCCTTTTATCACACGCTCTTGCCAGCGACCCTTTTATAATTTGTTTTATAATAAGCTTGTGTGGGATTTTTAACATACCTATTTCTATAATAGTATTTATAGAATCCATTTTTTTTTTTGTTTATAGTGAACAGTGCCATGGAAAATCATTGCCCGGGGCGAGAGTATAGTACGATGTCACCGTATATATGAGTGACGTCGACAGACTAGCTACGAAGCGCCACCATGGTTGGCACGAAGCTCAATAACATTTTCAAAATAAACCCTACCTTTCCTTAATTTTGAGCACATTTTATTACGTTTTTCCTTCTATTTTACACATGTGCACATACACTTTCCTAACTTGAGTAACACACTTCCTCCGAAATGTGTGGCCCCTCTTTTCGGCGCCCGGCACTGACAGTGGATACAGTAACTGTAATATCTATATTCCCAACGACGAAGGTGCTGGTTCAAGATGGATGTTAAACTCCTTCATTGAAGAGGCCATTAACGTATCCGATCTAAGCCCACAACTTCTTGACCAAATAATAGAATGATCATGCGACAAGTCTTTGCAACTGGTTTTCTGTAACGAAGACTTGGACAAGTTCTGCCTGATGAGGAGAGAAGAATATCCTGGTCTGGCGATTGCTGCTTTAAAAGTAATAATTCCATTTGCTATATCGTACTTGTGCGAAAGTGTTTTTTTTTTTATGGTAAACATTAAAACAAAGATAAGAAATCGCTTATCAGTTGAAAATGGCTTGATAATATTCGTCATGAAGATTGAACCGGGCATTGCTGCACTAGTGAAATTACACCATGCTTAGGTATCTCATTAGGTTTTAATTTTAATTGTATTTCAATGTGCAGGTTTTGTTTCATGTGTATTTTTCTAGTATTTCTATATACAGTTCTCATTAGTTTTATAGCATACCTCTTTGATTTAAATTCATTTTTAAACAACTCTACTAACTAACTAACTCTATGGCCTATGGAACCCGGAGGTTCAATGCCGCATTCACAAAAGCTCTACACTGACTTCTATCCTTAGCCAATTGGATCCAGTTTCTACTTTGTATTCTTATCTCAGCGAGATCCATCTTAATATTGTCCTCCCATCTGCCCTAGGTCTTCCTAATGGTCGTTTTCCGTTTGGTCTTCCAGTCAAGACTTTCAAAGCGTTTCTACTTTCTTCCATTCTAGCTACCTGACCTGCCCACCTAAGCCTCCTAGACTTGACGACCCTAACAATGTTGGGTAACCGTATAAATTATGTAGTTCCTCGTTATGAAGTTTCCGCCATTCCCCATTCCCGTTCCTCTTGGGTCCGAATATTCGTCTAAGAATCTTGTTCTCAAATACTTTCAGTCTATGTTCTTCCCTCAGAGTAAGCGACCATGTTTCGCAAGCATACAGAACAACAGGCATGATTATCGTTTTATATATTTTAAGCTTCAAATTTCTCGACAGAATTCGCGACGACAAGAGACTTTGAACCGAATAGTAACACGAATTCTACACCCTTTGAAAATGTTCAGTAGACTTATTTTTTATTGTTCTTTACAGTGTGTATAAAAAATAAAAGTATGCCTATCAGAACAAAATTAAAAATAATATTTAAAAATAATTTTTGGTATTAGATTCTAACTATATTTATCTCTTCCGCCTATCTTCGCGATCCCCTAGGGGCCGCGACTCCCAGGTTGAGAAACCTTTCTCTAGGCATACATGAGTTATGATGGAACATACATACATACACTTTTATATGTATAAATGCAGATAAGAGAGAGTTGAGAGAGAGAGCGATTAAGGAATTACCGCTCTCAATCTTTTCACTTTACTTTTGCGATTCGTGAATTTCTTACGTGACAGTTTGGGGCTAGCTAGTTTTTTGTCTTGAACCACGATCCGATTTTCGATATGCTCTACCTAAATGCTGTAATGCGAATATTGAGAAGTTATCTGCGATGAAAGTAGCTGCAAATAAATATATTACATAACTTATTTATTGCTATTACACAATTTTTTAAATTTGTATTCAATATTCACACATAACACACCGACGTTCTGTGAATACCTCAGATGTTATATTTTAAAGATAAGAATTACTTATGTCGTGAAATGATATGAATATATATATTCAACTGATATATACAACTGATGATATGAATATATATATACAACTGATGAATTGTAATGTAACTATTTTACATAATTTTCACGCATTGAGGAAAGTAGAATATCATAAAGGAATCTCACCTGAACGGGTATCGAACTCACGATTTAAACGCTCGGTGGTGTACCACTGAGCTAACATGACCGCTTTTCGGAAGCTGCTTCTGAAATATAACTGAGCTCATACGTAAATGCTCTTTTCCGTATGGAAATCACAATGACGAAACGAGAGTGTGAATACATAGTCTCGAAATATTGTATCATTAAGTATTTCAATCAATGTTACTTTTTTCTACACTTAATACCATTTCAACATGTCTTATTATATTTAACAGAAGGAAAAACATATCTGTACATCTTTTCCCGATTACTAAGGTTGGCTTTGGAGGTTCGAACCAGCAGCTTTAGTTTACTGTTTTCCGAAGACATTCGAAGTTGGACTTCGAAAGTGTTCGTCTCAAAACAGCTATAATTATATCGCTCAATCTGTTTGGTATATGGTATATGTTTTTATACGTGTAAAGTCAGTATAACAATTCATTCTTTAAACAGCTTTTCGTATGTATTAATATTCCTTTATAAAAACTGTTTTTATTATTATTATTACGGCGCACCATTTTCAGATTTCTTTCGCGAGTCGTTGACCAAGTCGTTCGCCACCAGCGTTGCCAGACTCACAGCTCGGAATTATTCCAAAACCTGATCGAACTTATGCTAGATTCGGTCAAATTATGCTAGATCCTCATAATTACTAATTCAGGGGTTTTAAAAAAAACAAAGTTGAGATACGATAACGTAACTTAAAATACACAGAGAGCAAGAATGCATGGATAGAACTCAATACTTCACGCACCAAAATTTTAACTCAACTAAATTACTGCAGTCGTTGCCAAACTCAATGGCGTATATATCGTATAAATGAATGTAAAGTTTTTGTTTACATATTTTGAAAGAAAATTACTTCGCAGCATAAGCGGAGTTGGGAATCGTCTGTTGGGGGAGGGGGCAGATATTTGGTCGGTCTCGGAGCTGTCATTTCAGGAATAAATATGATCATGAAGTCAAAAGTAAAGATGGTGAAGTTGTCAAAAAGTTGGGGGGAGAATGGCCCCCATAGCTCCGCCCATGCCTCGGAGTTAAAGGATTAGAAAACCCTGGGTGGAGCCACAAAAAAAAAAAAAGCCCAAAGCCGTTCCGAACTTACTTAGGAAAATAAGACTGCCTGTATGGTTTACCGAGTGTATGAATCAATGGAAGAGGATACATTTCTGCCGTTCTTTTTCTTCCTACGACCAATTTCTCCAGGTTTTACGGCTTTTTGATAACTTGCTGAAATTGTGCTAGATTTGGGCAGGATGCTAAAAGCAAGATGCTAGGTGCTAGAGACATGCAAATTATGCTAGATCTAGCATCATTATGCTAGATCTGGCAACGCTGTTCCCCACAATAGGCGTGTCGTGCAAGTATCCAATCACACGTCAGGTACTAGCTTTTACCTATTGCTTTCTTCTCACAGCTCAGAACATTGGTAACTATGGATAGGCGTACAGCAGTAATTACTTTATGGGAGTTGGAAGGTTATTCTGCAACTGCAGCTAGCAGGCGAGTAGGTGTCCCGGCCTCTACAGGAAGGCAATGGATTCGGAAATATGGTGCTACAGGTCAGACTGGTAATTTACGATCTCCTGGTCGTCCGCATGTGTCAACCGAAGCCCAAGATGCGAGATTAGTAAACGAAGCCCGGTTAGACCCACTAAGGACGTCTAGACAGATAAGGGAAGCTTCTCTCTTTCCTGGTAGTAAGCATACAGCTCTGCGAAGGCTTCGTCATGCTGGGT
The DNA here is from genome assembly GCF_964235325.1 of Thermobia domestica. Taxonomy (NCBI): domain Eukaryota; kingdom Metazoa; phylum Arthropoda; class Insecta; order Zygentoma; family Lepismatidae; genus Thermobia; species Thermobia domestica. The sequence continues at coordinate 117,104,273 of NC_137456.1, read as the reverse complement.
TACGTGGCCGTGTTGCTGCCGTGAAGGAAAAACTCTCAGACGACCACAAAATTTACCGTCTCGCGTTTGCACAGGCGAATGTGGGTCTCAATTGGGAAAACGTAGTTTTCTCAGATGAATCCATATTCACAACATCAAAGGAGGGACGCCGTTTTGTGTATCGTCCGAGAGGCACCCGATATGACCATGGATATGTGGCTGCTTGCAATCGCAGTGGCCATGTATCTATTTTATGTTGGGGTTGGATTTCCAGTCGCGGAGCAGGACAGCTTCATAGAATTGAAGGACATCTGGACAATGCTCAGTACTTAGACATTATCAGTAATATCATGGTGCCATCTGTACGAGTATTTCAGCCTGATGGTGTAATTCAGTTCCAGCAATACCAGTCGCCAATACATAATTCCCGTGTGGTTCAGGAATGGTTCGCAGGGCACCCTGAGATTGATTTAATCGACTGGCCGCCTCGTGGAGCAGACCTCAATCTCATGGAAAATATGTGGGCAGAAGTGAACTAAGGGAAAGTTGGCCTGAGGCAGATCCACCAAGAACTCAGGATGACCTGTGGCATCTTGTTCCCGAAGCATGGCTGGAGGTAGGGGAAGGAGATAGATTTGTCACCCATGTAATAGATTCCATGCCCAGAAGAATGGAGCGTGTAATAAATTCAGAAGGGTCTTGCACACAATATTAATGTCCCCGCCTTAACTCCCGAAAACAGCCCTTTTCAGGGCTACCTAAACGCTTCTGAAAATATTTCTAGAAGTAAAACACTTCTTGTATCTGATTTCTGTGCAATCCTACTAACAAAAGAATGATAATTAGCTGTAGGCTTTGAACTCAAGACCTTTTCAGTGGCAAGTCCGTACTCTACCAGTGAGCTACCTAACCTGAAGAAACACGACTTTCAATTTCTGGTATTCGATGACAATGATGCTCATATGCTTTGCAAATGTTGTATTCAACTTGGGATATTCCGCAACACACACACACACACACATAAACAAAGCGAAAGAGAGAGAGAGAGAGAGAGAGAGAGAGAGAGAGATGAATACACAAAAGCATATTCAACGTATTCGAATGAGACTCTAAGTAACGACATTCCGTTCTAAAGAGAATTTGTGTTTCTTCCCGTGACGTTAAGGGGATCGGGAAAAGTTATGTGTCTTGAAGCAGGATACGACTTTGGATACTCTGTTTATACACTTTCTATATCCGTAGGAATATACTGTATTTCACGAATATAAATAACATACTGTAATGAGAATATTGAGAAGTTAAATCTGTATGACAAATAGCTGCAAATAAATACACTACATAACTTATTTATTGCTATTAAACGATTTTCCTAACTTGTATTTAACATTCTCATATATAATAACGACCTACTGTGAAAATTATCTCAGATGTTATATTTTAAACATAATAATTACTATGTTCTGCAATTATTATGTTATATATAAACAACTTATGTATTTCAATGTAATTATTTTATATAATTTTTCATGCATTGCGGAAAATATAATTTTAAAAAAAGTATTGACCCAGATGGGATTCGAACTCACAACCTTATGATTTGAAATCCGACAGCTTACCAATGAGCTAACACAAGGACTTCTAGAACTAAGCTTCTAGCGATGTATAAAGTGTCTCAAGATAATTATGACATTCATATCCATTACAAACGCTGTTTCCGTTCTACTTTAACTTTTATTTTAGTACTCAGGCGATAATTATGTTCTATTTCTTAACTTTGAGCATTCTTTTACATATGGAAAGATTCTTTAACGTATTTAAATGTTCCATTACGTATAGAGAGCTAAATGACAAACAAGCATGTGCTCACATTAATAAAAGGTTTCGAAATATTGTATTATTAAGTATTTCAATCAATGTTGCTTTTTTAAACACTTGGTAACAAGTCTTATTATATTTAAAAGAAGAAAAACACATCTGCAAACTTTTACCCGATTGCAAAGGCTGGCTTGGAGGTTCGAACCTGGCTTACTTTTTCCCGAAGATACCCGAAGCTGGACTTAGAAAATTTTTGCCTCAAAACACCAATAAAGAATGCGCTCAACCTTTTTGAGACAAGGTGTACATGTGCAGAATAATCCCTGAGTTGCTCCTCGTAACTAGACACACGGCATGCACCAGCTGAAAGTAGGCGAGAACTTGGATTGAAGCACTGTTGTGCAACTAAATCATGTTTATTTATAGTATTATTGTAGTGACTATTGTTCTCCACAGCACATTGAGAATGTAGATTATAGTTTATAATCGGCGCGAGCCAAAAGCCATATTTGTAACAAGTTGCTGCTATTTTTGTTTCATGTTATCTAGCTACTTCAGCCTTCTAAAACGAGAATAATAAAACAAACAGTGTATTCGTTTATCTAGTCATCCGTTTTAGACCCCTTACATATTTTAGCTCATTCCAAGATGGGTTAAAAGCACCGAAAACGACCCCTTGAATATGAGGCGTTTCTATTTATCTGAACTTACAACAAATGGCTACAGCGAATCAAATGGCATACTTTGACTCAATAGTGTGTGGGCAACGCGTTGACTTCCAATAGTATTTATTGTTTTTTTTCGAAACAAAGATTTGATAGCTCATAATGTAAGGGTTTCCCAATTGCCTTAAAACACGAGAGCAACACCGTAATAGTCATAATAAATTAAACTGTGAAGGAAAGAAATCTCGAAGAATCAATTACGAGAAGATAACTTACAGCTTAGAAGCTGAAACAGAACAATCTTATATAGAAAAATGGTCACGTGATGAAAAAGCAGTTGGAGACAGAAATATTTTTGTACTGTTAATATATTAAAGTATTAGCAGAGAGTGGTGGGTCTGGTGTAACCAAACATACTAAACATAAGAACATCAACATATTTTAATATAGTAATCAGAAATAGAAAATTTTCATCATGAGTTTAAAATACTTTTGTATCTGTATGTACATAAAACCATTTGCTAACTTTTATTTTGAACAGAATGCTTGGTTACAGGATTTTCCGATTGCAAATCAGTAAAGATTACCGATGGCCGACCAGTAAATACACATTCTGCTTTGACCTCTACTGATACACATATTTGTGAGCAAGTAAACCTCAGAATGATGAAGCCGTAGTTACTCTGTTATTGTATACGTAAAATCTCTAATTCTATAGCTTTATACTCTGCAGTTTTTACATACATTTTTGAACAAGTTAGAATTGCTCTTTCTAATTGTGTACTATTAATCTACTAATCTCGACTGTGTCCAGCAGAATACTTCCTTACAAGTACACATACATGCATAAATGCACCACTTTCTAGTAACAGAACCCTGGCAGGACTGGATTAAATCATCTGGAAACCCGGGGCTAGAAAAAATAGTGAGTCCTATAGACTTTGCTTAATACATTTCTGTGAAAGTGCAATAGGAAAGTTAAGAGAATAATATTTTTGGTCATATTTTATCTTATGATGATTGTATCTTGTATGATTCGTTTTAGACAGTTGAGCTCCTCCGTGGCTAAGCGGTTAGCGTACGCGCCTTTGGCGTGGGAGGCCCGGGTTCGATTCTCGGCGGGAGCTCATGTGGTTCGGATTCCACTTAATCAGTAGGTCCACGTCTCATATAGCCTCGCTGCTGAACGGGACGTTAAACTCAAAATCAACTCAACTCAACTCGTTTTAGACAGCCAGTTGAGACTTTGATCAAATTGGGGGGCCCCATCCGCCTTTAGGCTCAGGGCTACAGCCTCCTTAGCCCTCCTTAATCCGGCCTTGATCCGTGGGTAGGAAATGAAATGAAATCCTTGAGTTTTATGTCCCACGGTTATGCCGGATAGGCTAAAGGAGACGGTGATGGTGAGAAATGAATGAAATGGTGAAATAAAGAAATTGGCAGGAAATAGGAAAATCCTGAGGAAACCCACGTACACGGTGTTTGTCCACCATAAAGTTCATTTGGCGCGAGCTGGGATCGAACCAGGAACTCCAAGCACCAGAGGTGAACGTTCTACCACTAAGCCAATGCGGCCACTAATCCCTGGGTAGGTTTAACAATATTTTTATTTAATTATGCTATATCAATTCCTGTTGTTCATAGAACTTTCGTGTGGCCTTAAACTTAAAGTAATTTGACAATAATTGAATTTTTAAAAACGCAAAATAACTATAGAAGAATATACTCAAAACACAAACTGCACAAAACAAATTTAAATGAGAAATTAGAGTAAATACTGGCATATTAAGAAACATGAGAAATTTTTAAAGTTGGAAAATTAAGTGCATTAAAAATGTTTACTTTGCATTGGAATGATCATATTTTTTAATAATATAAACAATAACACACAGTGGCGTATTTAGGAGGGTCTTCCGGGCTTAAGCCTCGGAAATCTTACTTACTATAGTAAAGTAAATGAAATATCTTGCAAAATTTTCACATTTACAGGCAAAGCCCCCTCCCCTGAAAGTTAGCAAAGCCCTTCCCGAAACGAAATCTTAAATACGGCACTGACAACACATATTGCAATTCTCCACTCATTCAATCTAATGATTGTAATCCTTCTCTCTTTGAATTATAGAATCTGTAAATCCGAGAATGTTAACACAAATAAAAAGCTAGTTGTTATTAATGATCCTATTAGCTATGGTGATTATTGAGGGAGTAATCAAAATTCGTATTACAAAATTGTCACTCATTTTTGAACAGGTTGGCCCCTTTTGTAGTGCGCATTCAAGGTATGGCTTCCACATATAAGGGCACGGGTTCAATGAGATGACATATATCTTTCATGTTTAACTTAAACCAAACATACTAGTGCCCCTTCGTTATTTGATATACATTTAGGCTTTATGCCTAACTTACCATCCATCCAACTGGAAGCTTCCAAATCTCTAATTCTTAATTGGGTTGTAGCCAGGGAAGTGTAGGGTAAATGACAAAGTATAAATAAATCATTATGTGTACCTCTAAGAAGCCTGCGGTGATTGGGGCGCGGTGACTATAGAAACTGTTTGCAACTAGATGGGTTTAAAAGACTTTTTCCCAAGTTAAATTTTTTCCTTACCAAAAGCGTAAGAGTAGTGAACTTTGAATGCATACTACAGGTATCTCTTTACTGTTTCATAAGTTGAGACAAATCTAATTCGCTTCCTTGTATCCCGACTTTTTTTTTAATTTTTAATTTTTTTTTATAGTTCTTGTGAAAGCTGGTAGATCAATTTTCAGGATGTAATATATACACTTTCAATTTTTCCTCAAACTTTTCGCTGGTCTAGTAATTAACACGCGTCCTTGGTTCATTAGATCATGGGTTCGATTCGTGATGAAAGAGTAAATAAATTTTAAAGTATTATGGTTGTTCACATTCTATATTTCACTGTAGATCTACGTCTTATATAGCCTTGGTGCATAAAAGAGATGCTAAACTTCAATAATCATCATAGTCTTTCCCCCACATACTTGTAACCGGTTTGAGTTTTATGAAAGTTGAAACACATTTAGTTTGCAACATCATACTTGAAAAAGGACTTTGACCACGTTTCGTGAAAATAGTGGAGCATCCAAAATGATTTTTTTCTACGGAGGCTACTGAATCCTCCCACACTTTATAATAGATGAAACGGGAGAACCCAGAGAAAACCGATGCACACGGTGTTTTTCTATCCCAAATCTGACTGGCACTAGCCACCATCGAACCAGGAAACGCCACCATAAGCCGTCTACCACTTTATCAATAAGATACTTATAAACTATACCGAAAAGATGTCCCAAATTGTAAGTGCTACATCAAGTATTTAATGTTTTACGTTTCTATTTTAATGTTTTTGTGTATTTATCTTTTTATTTATTAAGTATTCCGAATTACTTGGAATTAAGATGTGTTTTGTTTACTTGGATGACTGTACTTTTCGTGATCTTGGTATAATGGTAGAGTTGGAAACTAGTATAACATTTTTCATTTTAAAAAAAAATCCCAAATGAGATGGAAGAAATATAATGGATATATGTAGTTTGATACTATAATGGTACCACAAGCTCTTATGCCATGATTATTGCTATTCTCGTTGCTATAGTGGCTAGCACTCACGACTTTGGTACGTGGGGTCCCGAGTTTGATTCCCGGTTGAAAAAGAACAGAAATTGGAACGCACAAATGTAGTTCGGATTCCACCTCAAACTTTAGATTCAAGTGTCACATAGCCTTACTGCTGAAAAGAAACACTAAACTTAAAATCACTATCAAATGAGCATACTTTATAAAGTTTCAGTAAAATATATTGAACACTTCAAGAAAAGTATGTTGGTAGCACTGATCGTCCTACTTAGACCCCTCCGTCCCATTTAAACCCCTATCGTTCGGATTAGACCCATTTTTGGTCCTCAATAGACCCATTCGTCCGGTATAGACCCCTTGTGTATTTTCGTGCATTGCAAAAGGGGTCTAAACGTAACGAAAACGTCCGGAATAGACCCATTGCAGCTACCTATCTATCTATCTATCTATCTATCTATATATATATCTATCTATCTATCTATCTATATATATATATATATATATATATATATATATATATATATATATATATATATATATATATACATTACATTTCTAATTTCACTGATTAGTTTGATTTTATCCATTTAGCACTTTTTATGCCAGCGTGGAAGACCCACGTTCAATCTATTGCGGGGGCTCATGTGGTTCGGACTCTACGTTAATCAGTAGGTTTATGCCTCGTAAAGCCTCGCTGCTGAATGGGGGTTAAACTTTAAATCAACCCCTCATTCTTTTTGGTCGATGTGACACGCATCTGCATAATAACGTTGGATGAAAATACATCAGCTACCACCGGGAATGGGACTCTCGATCAAACCTTCATCCACTTGTCCACAAAGAGAAACAATAGATTATCAGTTCCGATTTGCTTAGAGATATTGCGAATAGACGTTACTTTTAAAATGTATTAATAGAGAATACTCACCTACAAAGTTCGGAATCCGTAACCCAAGATCATTAATGAAATGCTGTTAAAGTATTCTCACTCTACAAGGAAAGCTGCTTAGGCGTTTTGTTGTCCCTTTTAATGTCAGTATTTTGCTCTACTATCTCTTTTAAAGTATACACTTTGGTTTTTATACTTACTACATCTTTTCGAAATCCTAATGCTTTACGCACTTAAACCTATAGAATTTACTTCGGTTTTAGAATAATAGTTTTCTCTTTAGCAAACGTCTGGTTATGATTGCACAGTATGCCTTACCAAACAAGTTTTTTTTAATATGCTGAAAGATTAAGAAGCATAACTACAATAATTTACTATCGGTTGGTATAATACGATATCATTTTCCAGCTCATTGATTGTGTAATATCCTTGGCAGTAAGATTGTATACGATCCTGTATAACGGGTCATGTCTGTGCATGTAACTCTTTCTCCTCTGCTCATCTGAGTTCGATGTTGCAATGAGATGGAGGAGCAAGCATACAGTATTCAGTATGAAACAATGGCATCTAAGAAGGGTACAAGTAAATTAAAATAAAACCTACTATAGAATTCAACTAATAAAGCTTGTTTTTAAAGATTCTCCATTTTAAGGGCGCTCCAAAGTTCTCATTTCAAAATTTCGTAGAGGTGTATGAATATAACGATGATCTATAAAATAAAATAAGCCACTATATTCATGCATATGATCGTACAGTAGAGCGTCGATTATCCGAACGTCGGTCAACCGAACGACCGCTTAATCGAACTGTGTACTCGCTCGCTTAAAGGATTTTTTTAAACGTTAATTTTGTGTACTGTGTGTATTGTTCATGCAAAATGCGTATGTAATATGTACATATTTTTGTTTAATAAACTGTACCACATACTATATATTCCTACTAAAGTTGCCTTTGTACGTTACTTAAAGAGATGCCTGTTTTTATAAATAAATTTACTGTACAGTACTTCTTTTTGGCAAATAAACATGTACAGTTCGATTATCCGAACAAACCAGTTTTCCGAACACCCATGTCCCCCAATTACTTCGGATAATTGACGCTCTACTCTATTTGCAATAAAGCCACATCTTAACGGATAAATTAAGACAAAATAATCACGTGGTTAAAATTTCTTACAGTAGAACCCCTCTCGTCCATCTTTGGCTGGTCCGCATCTCAGGTTGATCCGAACTCGTCCTGACTCGTACGTGACTCACGAGGCCCATTGTCGTCTATTGCCGTCGTGGCATTGTTCTTTATTTGCTGTTACCACACATCCGCTTTAGTGCTTTGTCATCTCTTGTAGAGTTTCTTTCGTTGTAGTGTTTTCTGTACTGTACTATTTTTCTATGCAGCTTTTTGTGCTTACTCTTTGTTGCTTTTTACTATAGACCACAACACAATCATTTGTAAGTTCAGAGATTAATTGTTTCACTCTAAATCCGTATTTTTCTGTATTTTCTGATGATCCGACCTTTCTTGTTTGATCATCAGATTTTTTTTTTAGAGTTATAGTTATGAGGAAAATTGTAGTTCATAAAATTCTACACAAAAAGTATTTAGGCTTTTTTGGGTAGAATCAATCGTTTCAAAGATATAGATATCTGAACAGAAATAGAATAAGGTACTTAATTTAAAGCTGCAAAATATCTGAAAAATGAAGCATTACATGGTAAAAAGGTTCGAAAAAATATTTAATATATTGATTTGAGAAGTTCTTTAACTACAATTTTCTTATAATTATTTTGCTTCAAGAAAGATAATTTTCGAAATAATTGCAAAACACTAGAATTTCTCTTCTTTTATTCCCAAAACAAAACAAAACAGAAAACATGACTCAAAAAGTTACTTTCCACAACATCAAAATATAAAGCTCTACAAAAATACAGCTTGTTCGGAATTTTTTCGGAGTTAAGATCGAACTTTACTGGGCTATATTATATACGCATTGTTCAGGTATTGAATAACTTTAAGTCCCTAATTACTGATTTGAATTGATGTTTCGTTGTTCAACGTTTGAATAACAAATGTGTTACATTGTTATATACTTTGAATTGAAGTACCGGTATTCCAATTTTAAATGCTGATCTACAAAACTAATCGTCTCTCGTATAAGGGTTGTTTGATGGAAGCATGGAGGAAAAACCTATGTAGAGTAAAGTGGGGAATTCCAATCGGTGGGGTAATTCCGATCATTGAATTGCTCAAAAGTGATATGACTTGGTAACCCATACTATGCGTACTTCTCTAGCAGGAGTCATAAAGTACTCATGAAGAGGAAGAAGGACCTTTGTTCAGTTGTTCTGTGCAAATGATTTTGACTTTTGTGTTTTCTTACTTTTCCTTGTAAATTTTGGTCTGGTTATTTTGCGTAGTAAGTACTTGCTACTTTTCTAAGTCTCATAAGCCTTACAATATTCAATAGCATGTTCCTTTAGCAAATTAACGCTGTATGTTTCACTCTGTGTATTTGAATGTTTAGCCTGTATGGCTTTGTTTAATATAAAATGGCGAGTCGGGGTAACTTCGATCAGAGGTGATCGAACTTGTACTTCAGTGATCGGAATTGCCCCGATGTGTAATAATGTAACTACAATACGTAGAATCCTTTTAATTACGTACTGAGTGATAGTAGTACGTAGTTTCTACTATATATATGTCCTATTCTTTTTAACAGCTTGGAGGAAATTTTGTGGGGAGAAAAATTTAAATAATAGAAAACTCAAGTTTACAGACAACCAGATTCCAACCCAAAACGGAGAAATTACTAATTAGGGACTCTGGAATATGGAAATAGACAAAAAATCAGATCTCTCTATACAATAAGGCGTTGATTAAACATATTGTCATGAAATAGTTTTTATTCAGAGTAGTCTATAGCAACGGTGTCAATTTTAAGAACTTCAGTACGCCCGAACACTTCTATTTGCCTGCTACCATTAACATGAACGTTTATTTTTAAGGTCAATAAATTTATATAGTATACTGTTCTATAGTATGGTTTAGGTACTTTTTCATCCGTAATTGAAACGTATATATTGGTAGGTGTACGATGACTGAGCAAAACTCATGTGATGTCCAAAACTCATGCCTTTCTTTCTGTATGCTTACTAAATGGCGATCGGAATTCGCCCAAATCGGGGTAAGTCCGATCAAACGCAACCTCCTAAAGCAAACGATATTGTAACTTTGTCTTGCTTGTGAGCTACAACATGAAAGCAGTAATTTGTAGCAAAAGGTTAGATAAATATATTTTTACATTAAATACTACCCTACAACTAGTAGTTTTCCCTCCTCTCGCATTTTCCCTTAAGTGATTCGCTTCCCCCTTTTTACTCCATCGCTCGTTATACATATTTATTAAGAATTAGATTTAAAAAATAAACTATTTAACATCTCTCAATAATGAAACATGCTAAACATCTTACCTTATTTTACATGTAAGGGGAAAAGTTGGTATTTTAAAACGTAGCATACACTGAGTGATTTTATTTATAATCCAACTTGATTTACTACAAAGCCAAAAAAGTTATGTTAATTAAACTACTTGTGAGGCATATTGATTACATAGTAAAAGTAAATTCTAATGTCGTATTCAAAATATTGTTTCGGATAATTATAGTTTGCTACATGGTGCTTAGAAAAAACGATAAAAAATAATAATCCATGTCAGGTATATCGCTTGAAAGATAAAGCACGCATACTCAATAGTTAATAACTTCCAAAACTCAATACTTATAACATACAGTCACGAAAGAAGTATTTTTCAGTAGACAAAATTTCTTTTCCTTATAACTAAACAATAAATTAATCTATTAGAGTACCGATTCTGGTAAGTTATCAAATTATAACTATTCCAAGGATAACAAAAAGATCAAAATTAATTAATTTGTTTCCGAGTTATAAGCAAAAAAAAAAAGTATGTTAACTGTCAAATACTTTTTTTCGTGCGGGCGTGTGTTAGCAGCAGCATTTTCCAAACCAAAGAACTTTTCAAAAACATTTTACTTATATTCCCATTTGTAGTACTTATCTATAGAATCATGTTTATAGTATAAATTCCTTAAAAGTTAATACTCAAAATTCACATATAAGTGTATCAGTAGTGACCACATCAGTTGTAATTTCTCATTGTAAACGAATATTTTTATTTATAAAGAACGCAATGTAAATGCAATCATCTTTAGTCCGTTTGTTACCCATCTTTTGTCCCCACGATAAACAATCTTACTTGAAAGCTCAAAAGACTTGAAAGTCCATCCCAAAGAATTATAGTTTCCATTGGATTAAGCGGTAGTGGCTTTTAGGTCACATCGCTAAAAGTAGAACATTATTAGTAAAATCATATCCGTTCAAGTGAAATGACATTGAAAGCAACTCTCTGTAAGAGATTTCCTTTCATTACCTTAAATTTTAGTATTGTTGCCTGGTAACTATAATCATATATACATGCTATACTTTCATATATGATTTCCATGTATATCATGCATTACTTTTATCAAGAAGTACAACAAAGCAATGTTTAGTTTTTAAATACTTGTAAATATTTTATATGGCATAGTGATTCATATTAGTAGATAGATGTCTGCCACGTTGAAGGAAAGCAAAAGAAGAGTAGTAGTTCTTGACTTATACGAAGTAGTTTGAAGGAGGCAATGAGAGTAATAACATTGGAATATACACCAAAAATAATCTTAATTGTACATCTATGCCAAAAGTTTGTTTCCGGCCAATTAAATCATTATGCATTTTACGAATTTAGTCCACATTTCTCAAGCAGGTAAAGTCTGTATGTGTGAAATCAACACTGGGTTTTAAATTAGAGTTTTTACACAAAATATTTCACAGATAGGAACAAACTATTGTCCATGGATGTAAAGCCTTATATATATTGATTGCAAAAATAGTGTAAGAGATATGAAGACAATCCTCATTCATAGTACTGCGTCTGTAGTAGTGAGTAATAATCCCCACACTAGTTGGTGGCCAGAGCCTTTTCCTTTACTGTTATTTATTTACTGTAATTAATTTTTAATAGTTTTAAATACATTTTAAATGTGTTATTTTACTTTAAAAGTGCCTTTTGTAGTATTCGCGGCTTTGAAAATGTTACAAAAAGTTTAAGATCTAATTACTAACAAACTTTTGCGTCGCGTGCTTATGCATTCAGAAACATATGTCTCAACCGATTCTCTGCTCCTGTTATTTAATCCAACCCGCCCTCCTCCTTTTCAGCTCTCCTTGTCTAAAGCTGTTGTTGGCAATATGTATTCTTTCTATTCAGACGGAAAAATGAAACCATTTTATAAGCTATATAGTTCTAATACCGCCTCTTTCATTCGTTTTTTCTGATGTGCCTTTGTAGATGCTGAATAAAAAAAAATATCACAAAATGTTCCCATAGCTTCATAAACTCCTTTATTGCATTCTTTCTCTTCTTCAACGACTGCATATCACATCAAGCTAGGAAGATGCTTGTCGTTAAATGTATGGAAATTATTAATCATGGCACTAGGTTTTGTGCTTCCTAAAGTATGTAACGCTGGCGCAGAGCTCTAAAAAGTACTGATTAATTTCATTTCTTCCTAGTAATTGAAACAACTGTTCCAGGGGTGTCATTTAGATAGGACAGGAGGTTGCAATCTCTTTTCTTTCAGTTTGATAAACACATATTGTTTGATCAAATGTATAGTAAAACACTGATATATAAAGTGAAACTCTCATGTCGGCGGAGGATTCCAGCCCCGAACAAAATTTACAATGACTCTGCTTTTAGTAACAAACCTACAAAGTTATGATAGCACATTGCTAGAGCGCTTACCTTTGGTTTCAAGAGTGGAAGGTTTGATCCAAAGCCTTGTGCATTGATAGTGGAAGACGTTGAGGGAGAGAGAGATTCAAATATGAATGATGTATAAAAGATAGTCTAGAATTAGAGAAAAATGATCGGACGACATCCATATTATGACGAAATTTGTGATATTGTGAAACAAAAGAAGGAAAGTTTCCGATGTGTAAGGACCATAATATCGGCAGTTGTCAAATTAAGATGGAGAACACTTTTTTAAAGAGCATCAGATGATTGCGAAGGGAGAGAAAGATCTTAAGATCTTGGTAGCTCAGAATTTGAAAAACTCTTCAGCTTACGAGACATGTTCCGAACCAAGAACCTTTTAGCTATCGATCCATGACTTTATCCATTCATACACAGATAACTCCTGCAGTCATTCACATTCTTTTCCGTTAGCTACGTTGAGAAATTAATACAATAAAATATTCCAAATGTTGACATTGAACGTACACCTCTTGTAGCTTAGTTACAGAGTGCATAATGAACTTCCCCTTGTTCAGGAGCACTTTTTAAGGCAGTAAGTTTCTTACTACTCTGTTAATTGAGTTATATTTGATAGAACCATCTGACGAATAGTGCCAAATATCAGACATACATCACCTCTTGCGAAGGTCTAGTGGAAAAATAAAAATCGATCTAAACATGTTAGACTTTTGAATACAAAAAGTTTAAACTACAGATATACAGATGGTGATCAGAAAAATGGAAACACCTGTAGTTCGCAACACGTCAGATGTATGAGTTGGCAGTGGTGTCGTGGCACCCGCAGCGCCGGACCGCTGGTGGTGGTGTGTTAGGTCGGTCTCCATACTACGTCAGGCGCAGTGGAACAGCAGTGTCCGGTGGCTGCTGCAGACGGAGGTAGCTTAAAATAAGAGATCTCTCAGATTTTCAAGGAGGGCAAATTGTTGGTGCGCGGTTATGTGGAATGAGTGGGACGGCAGTGGCTACCGTGTTACGTGTGTCGCGTGGGACAGTGTCGAAGGTAATGACGGCCTACACAACACACGGGAAAACCACATCGGGGAAGCGGAACAGTGGGCGGAAGAAAATGAGTGACAGGTCACGCCGGGTATTAAAGCGCATTGTCACGCAGAACCGTCGTGCCACTGCGGAGCAAGTGACGGAGGAACTTAATCAGCACCTCCCCCACCCTGTTTCGACAATCACAGTCCGCCGCGAATTACATGACATGAACTTACGAAGTCGTGTTGCACGGGCCAAACCGCTCATCAGGGACCATAACGCTTTCGCAAGCCGCAAATGGTGCCGCGACCATGCAACTTGGACCATTGAGAACTGGAAACGTGTGATATGGTCGGATGAGTCATCCTTCACCCTATTCCCAACCACGGGCCGTGTTTACGTGTGGAGAACGCCCAAAGAAATTTATGACCTGCAGTGTCTCCGCCCAACTGTGAAACATGGCGGCGTCTGTGGGCCGCCATATCATGATTTTCATTGGGTCCTGTGGTCACACTTAGCAGACGAATCACTGCCAACGATTATGTCGCAATTTTAGGTGACCACTTGCATCCTATGGTCCGGATGTTGTTCCCGGACAATGACGCCATCTTCCAGGATGATAATGCACCCATTCACACAGCTGCCGTTGTTGCAGCGTGGTTTGAGGAACATCGGAATGAAGTTCAACACCTCCCCTGACCCGCCCAATCCCCAGGTCTCAATATAATTGAACATCTGTGTTCCGTCTTGGAAGCACAACTCCGGCGATGATTTCCACCTCCATCCTCTCTCACAGAACTGACCGATGGCCTGCACGAGGAATGGTGTAAAATTCCACTTGCTACCATTCACGACCTCTATGCCTCCATCCCACGTCGCATCAAGGCTGTTCTGAAGGCGAATGGTGGTCCGACACCATACTAATCTGGTAAGTTGCAATTTCGTTCAGGTGTTTCCATTTTTCTGATCACCATCTGTATATAAGTACTCATAAGAGTGTCACTTGGATGTGAACCTATACCGTAAAAGAAAGGGAGATTTACGTCATTGTTAGATGAATGGATAGTGTAAAGTACTCCTACGTGGATGTTCCTAGGACCGTTATTATTGTTTTTTCTATTAGTTATACTCATAGTGTGCATTCTAGAAGTTCAATTTGGAATTAAGTGTAGTTGCAATAAATTTAAGCCGAAAATATTTGCAAATATGAGATTTGTTATTACAGGCTCTTCTTTAACTTGCTATGTTTCAACTTTGATATTAAATCTTAAAACCTTAATTTAACTCGTTTCCCTACGCCATATCATAATAAAGGTTTGCACAACGATGACAGTCGGACGGTGATATAATATTCCATTTTTACTTTTGTATATTTATATATCTTTAGAAATCTTTACTCAGACAAAACGTACATTGTACCGTACAATGCAACATTGACTCCTGAAATAATTTCAAGCGAACTTAGTATACGTATAAATTACCACCTGATAAATACACTGTGGGAGTAAAACACTTAAGCCATTCCTAGGAGGGGAAAGGGTGACATGTAAAAGTAATAGAATACGAAAGATACTGATGCCGTATATATAATAATAGTATAAGAATACCATGAATAATATATTTTCCTTAACGAAATTCAGTGTTATATTTCTTCACAGTAGGATAGGCAAGATTTTCTTCTGTCGAGAGGAAATTGATGTTTGAATGACGAAAAATTTGAGTGGAACTATGATTGGAGACAAAGATTTACAAACAAATAATATAGCATAAGCACAACGATTTATATTTTCTTTGATATATGACACTCATTGGACATCACGCTTCAAACAATAGAATATAATCTTAAAGTGGAGAAATCTTTTTGTGTACCAAACTTGCTAATTGTCCCTATTTGAAATACTCATTTATACGATGCATATTTTCCGGAAAAGATTATACCGGTAAAGATAGGATATTTTAACGTCTTTTGGTAGTATTTGTGAGATGAAATTAAAATTTTGTTTTGTATTTTTTTCTAAACTCGAATCTTTTCTGTAGATTTGACGAACAGACATGACTTGTAATTTCCATTATGAAGTCACTCCCAATCGATGCTTCCATTTCTATATTTTTCCTACAATAGCTGTAAATAAAGCATAGTTCGGGATAAAAACTTTCCACTCATATTTATCACGAGTTGTGTTGCCAAAAAAAATAGTAGCTTTCTGCTGAGTTCGGAACTACATTTTAACAGATTTCTTCCTATAGATTTAAATGTGTCAATACTTGGACTATGCTAAAAATGTTTTTTTTTTTTTTTTTTTTTATCATTATGCGTTTTACCAGTCTTCAATTCTAAACCTTTATAACAGAAAATAAGGTGCAAAATGTGTCAACTAGGAAGCTTTTCTTACCTCTAAAATATTTTTTTCTCATTGATAGAAACTTGTATCTGATACAAAGAAATTACGTTGCTATTAAATTGGAATTTGATATCGCAATATCATTGTTTCTTATATTAACAGTTGTATTATTTATTGGATTTTCAACATTTTAAATAGTTTCCCAATATACTTTTCCCTTTGATGGTGGTCCTTTGCTTGTTCCTTATTTAGTACAGAGGCACTACTAGGAAATAATTGTTCATTTAATTAGTTTACACAAATTAGACTAAAATGAACACACGTGATACTTAATGATACGTAAGACTGAAGAAAATTATTTACAGTATGTATAAATTAAGAATAAATTTATTGAATATCACCAATTCAAATGTTTATCTGATATATGTTCATCAGAAATTGCTAGAAAATTTCGATGTTATAGTCAGGTTGCACTTTATGTGATTATAGTCTATCTTAATTTAAATTTAAAAGGTCACAATTGTTCACTTGTCACTGGTCTTTACCAAATTTACGCACTTTTCTGTTGTTTCAAGTGATTGTTTTTGGTAGAAAATTGTAATAGAGAAAACTCGAAATTGATTATTGCAGTAAACATTAACACATCCACCAGTAGGTTAACAGGCATCAGCCATATTCTATATGACAATCTCATTACTTCAGATTCTCAATTTTTAAATAAAGTTCAATATCTCCTTTTCTTTCCCTGCATATGTAAAATATTATAAGCTTGTAGGTCCAATAGAAATGTTAACCAAATGTATTATATTACTCTAATAAATATATTTATAAACAGTGTAGTTGATTATTCGGACAGAATCACTTATTCACTGAGTAGATTATATTTTAATACACATACATTAACTTATTCGTAAATGTTAATGAGTGAAGCAATTTTCATTTGCTTCAAGAAATTGCATTTTAATTAATAATAATAATAAAAAGGGCAAGTTACATATTACACACACGTTTCTCATTAACTCCGATAAGCTAAATAACTCTTGCTGCTTACCTTCCACTTCCAAAGAGCAATACACACATGTAACGCAAAATGTTATTCACATGTAGGACATACTGTACTTTCATAAATCGTTATCAGTGGAAAAGGAAATTTTGTCTTGTCTTCTTCACCGTTATCGGTGTTATTATAAGGCATCAGCTTACGGCATGTATGCTACAAATGTGATTAATTTGAACTGATTTTAATTGTATTGTAATTAATTTTGCAAATGGCGGAATCCGCCATTTGCATTTTTTTGGTCGACTATCTAGTTGTATTAACTGTAACATATAGTATTAATTGTATTTTTAAGTATAAATTATTAGTTAGGTATGTTATGATATATAAAGAAACAATGAGTCAAATCCAGGTAATAATTGTAATGACTTATTCAGGTATGAAAATGGTCAAAATCGGGAAGGAGTTCCAGCGGGAAGAAGAGGGCCAGTTACCCAGATAATCGGGGTGAAAATGTTGGATAAAGTGAAAAATAAATGGAATGAGTGCGTGTAAAGTAATTGTAATTGTATGTAAATGTTTTCGTGTTCAAATGTGATGTGTGTAGATGGTAAATGATGAGTATTTTCCACTTTAACCACTTTCTCTTCAGCAGCTAACTATCGGAGATGTTTGCACTTTCACAATCACCGCGGAACTCAAGGAAATCTTTATGATTAATTAGTGAGCACAACAGTTTTCTTTGTTACACACACTTTCTTCTTCCTTTATTTCTTACTCTTCTTCTGTTAAAAAATAGATATTGGTTGTATTTCTGCTGCAAAGACAGATAAAAGAGGAAACATAAACATTGTATATAGTTCTTACCACTTTACTACATATTATAGTAAGTCTACAGGTGGGATGATAGAATTTAAGATCTGAGGTTTCATTACATATCAATCTGCAAACATTTGTACAAGGCAACGCAAAATAGTGTAAACAACGAGTAGTTTTAAATAATGTTGATTGTCGCAAATTAAAATTCAAAATACAGTTTGCGTTGACGTAAACTGATACATAACGAGGCCACATATTCTCTACCTAATTCTGGGAATCATTTTGGAAGAAAGATATCAATAAGTAAAGCCGCTATCTGAACCACACATTGATTATGGGGTATCTCTACAGTACGTCTATGCCTTACTTTCGACCCCACAAAATTTTCCCTAAGTATTCGAATCTTTTCACAATCTGCACTTTTTCCAATGCCCATACTCTGAATTCGAGATTTTTACGGGAGTGGATTTGATTTTATGTATATTGTAAGCAATAAACAATACATGAAACCATGTTATGGAGTGTGTAGGTATTAGTTTCTGAAAATACAGTAAATTATTTATAGATCTAGTTAGATGTTCTACAAAGATCGGCGGAGATGCATCAAAGATTTAAAACTGCTTCTAATTACTAACACTTTTGAAACTAATGATGATACCAGATTTTATCAACTCTAGAGAAGCAAAGTAGAGAAGTCTAGAGAAGCAGATGGACTAATAACTAGGGATGCACGCGAGACGAGAGTGAAAATTTTATGCGAGACGCGAGACAAGACGCTAAATGAGACTCGGTTAAGTCTCGCACTAGAAGTCTCGCGAGACTTTCGCAGTCTCGCAACATTTATGAATTACATTTAATTGTATATTTAGTGATTTTACATTTATTAACTTTTCTATGTTGAGCGTTAATGCCTCCAGGAACAAAAAAGTGATTGGGGCAATAGACATTTTATGAGATTCATTATTATTCAAGGTTGATTTTCAGAATTAAAGCCTTCTTTAGTTTCTAAACATCATTAAAAAAAAAGCTTTGTAAATTGGAAATTTATTACAGCATCGATTTAGGATTTTATTTTGCGACACAAACACATACATGCATGCGCGCACGAATACATGAACTTCTCTTTTTGGTCTGAAAAGCGAATAAGACTCCCTAGTACTGCGAAATGTGATATTTCTGTTGTTTCTGTGTTTTTCACATTACTACTAGCGATTAATGTTGGGGGACGACGGGAAATCCCCTCTCGTCAAAGTTTATCCCCGGCCCGGCTCGCAGAAATAACAGGATATGTTTACATGGAATAAGTATTTTCTTTCTATATATTAATCAAAAACATCCCCCTCTAGTTCGGAAGTTTAATTCAAACACTGGTTTGATAAGATGGCCCTATAGGTTTGGTGGGAGATGGCCGGAATGGCCCTATATCTGTCAGTAATTTTATTTTCTAGATCTAGCAACACTATATAAGTTGAAAGCGAAAGTTGATAAAATGCGATAATGCAGTATTGCTACAAGCGCGAACGAACCGAAAGAATTGGGTCGTATTGTGCTGTGAGGAGTTCTTTTGTTGTTTACAAGCGCTTTTGGTGGTATAAAAACATCTTTATAATGGAAAATCACCCTTCAAGGAAACGACCAAAACTTGTAAATGTTGATAGTGGCGACGATATTTTAGAAGAGCCAAATGGGGACCCAGTTGAAAGTGAAACGGATTCAGGTACTGTTTCTGCAAGTTCGAGTTTTGATCCACCCAAAACAGCAGGGTGTAAAAGTAAGTTCCAGGATTACTTTGAAATTGCGACGAATGCTGAGTTGGCTATTTGTAAATTATGTAAGCCTAAGAAGATAGAATTGAAAATGCATTCTCATAATACAACGGGGCTGAAGAAACACTTGCGAAATATTCACAAGAAAGAGTACGCGATTCTCTACCCCGACAGCGACAAAGATCAGAAGAGTAGCTGCAGGAAAGAGAATATAACAATATATTTCCCTCAAAAAAAGGAAACTAAGGTAAGTGCATAGCATACTTGACAGTGTCTAAAGTGTTGAAAATTAATTATCACTATTCCCCGCGGCACTCCGGTTGCGAGCCATTGATATAATTGTTATTAGTATATAAAATAATTATGTTGTATACCAGCTATTTAGGTTAGTGTATTAGTATATGTTAATTGTGGCGTGTAATAGTAAACCGTATAAGTGTAAATGAAGCTACTTCTCTCTTTTTTTTTTTAAAGGAGAATTTTTATGTGGTAAGTTCCTCACTTATACGGAGAGCATTCCGCGATGAGTACCGCAACAAATTGCAGTACCCTGATTTGAGACCACAGACATGTAAGTAAAGAATAGACCTCCAGCCCTTATCTCAAAAGCATTTGGCAGGATGAAGCCGGATGAAGCTAAAATTTGGTGAGGGAAGGCGGAGTACAAGGAAAGTTGGGCGGAGTTTAAATTTTATTATTTGCAGCAGTTACCCATATTTAATCCAATTACCCACTGTACAATTACTCTTCTGTATAGTCACTAGGTAACGTACTGTACATATTAATTTCCTCCGTCAGATAATTAGTGATTTAGAGTGAGGATAGGATGTGTCTATCCGCCTACTTCCGGCTTCAAAATGCCTACAATTAGCTGTTTGAATGGCCACAGTCTACTCTCACCACATCCACTTCCGACTTCAAAACGAACACTCCAATTATCGGTCTATTCGGGGCAAAAATGTGCCCGCATGGCATAGTGGAAAATATTCGTGGAGACCTCTAAGCTGGAAAACAATTTTGGATCCAGCAACAATTTATGCTGGTTTTGCTATAAATTATGCTATTAATTTCTTGAGAATTAATGGCCCAGCAATCAAATTTCAGCACAACTTTCCTTTTAATTTGGAGCGGAGAGGACACAAGTTCGGATACCATGTTGAACTTTAGGTTCCATCTCCTTAGGATGTTATGAATATTCATCCCATGGAAAGCAATGGCAAACCACCATGGATTCACCTTGCCAAGGGACTTTTAGGTCAAATACCTGCCTTCGGACAGAATATCATATCATCATTCATTAACAGCCATAGAATAACACTTTTGCAAAATTTTGACCCAGAATATATGCGAGACTGCGAGATCATGCGAGAAAGTCTCGCGCGAGACGCGAGATGAGACTCAAAATTTTATGCGAGACGCGAGACGAGACTTCACATTTGCGAGACGAGACAAGACCAACATTTGAGGATGCGAGACGAGACGAGACTTTTCCATTTCTCGTCTCGTCTCGTCTCGCGTGCATCCCTACTAATAACACAAACTGTATTTCATAAACAAGATAATTAGCGGCTTATGGCTAATTGTCCGATCTTCTGCTAGGATCTGCTAGTTGATCTTTTAGATAGTGCACGGGAGGATAAGATACTAAGTGTACAAGGCCGATATTCCTGGAGTTTCGTCTGTTAAAGAGGAATGAGGAGTGTACGGTAATCTTAATACGCGGAGTTGGCAACTGTTCAGAGTTTCAGACATCCGCCACCTACGCCGCTAGTTGTAGGTAAACACAAACGGCGACTCGTTTGGAAAACTGGTCTCGCGAAAAAGTCCGCTGTTATTCGTTTTCTGAGGCGAAACATGTAACTCATGATTGCATTCTCCGGCAGCTAGTAGAGGTTTACGGACATACTGTAAGCTCTGGTTAGCCTGTCACAGAATAGCATTAAACGGTTGCGGCTGGTAGAGAAAACGTCTCCGACGAGGTGCGTAGTGGCCGACCTAGCACGGTATCAACAGATTCGAGCACAGCTGATGTGGAGGAGTTGACAACAGAACAACAGGAGGGCAACAACCGTTCGAAGCGACGTTCACCTGTTGTCGCACTTGAAGGAGCACCTAGGACGCCGTCGCTTCGCTTTAGACAAGGAAGTAAAACACTTCGTCACAAGACGAATGAACACGCACAGACAGAACTTTTACCAGGAGGAAATTTTCAAATACATCCCACGATGCGAGACGTCCTCAACTGATTTGGAGACAATGTTGAAAAATAACCTAATGTATGTACTATCTGTTGCCTCTATTGGTTGTATCAAATAAAATATACACGTTCCACTGCAGATTTTGTAATCTTACTTTCTGATCACTCCAAGTACTTGAATTAAAATTTTCAATTGAGAGTTGCAATTAGTCTTTGAGAACAGAAGATTAAATTAGAACATTATATTTTGATATAAAATGGAAGTTGTACCCAAATTCGGTGATAAAATTCGGATAACGTTAGCATAATTATTAGAAAATTGGAGATAATTTTTATTCAATAGTTGACTAAGTTTGATGAGGTAAGATAAACATAGATACACGTAACAAAGTATTCTCTCGGAGCATACTATTTCAGTAAGAGACACATTTTTGCCTTCCAAGTACAAAAAATTCTTAATCCAAAATTTCGTATTCAAATTCATAATAATACATTCACAGGTATACTGAATACTATTCGAAAATTGGTTTGAATTATCGAAGATATTTCTAGTCTGCTAACTCATTAGAGAGAAGACATCAATTTGATATGGTGGAACTTAGATTTGAATATTCTCACCCCTGTATATATCTAATAAGCATGAGAAAGGTAATTCTTAATTCCTTTCTGATCTGGCATAGAGTATTTCGTTTTGTAAATAAGTCACTTTGTAAATATCGTTGGGAGTTTTATTATAAATGAGGGTAACCCATTTTTGGAAGGGAAAAGGGAGAGTTATTACGAGATATCTGAACACGAATGATATTGTCCATTTAATTTTTTTTAAAGAAATATATGTAAACATATTTCAACATAAAAGAAAGAAAATAGTATTCAAACATGCTACTTTCTCCACGAAGTTTCGTTTCTGAACGAGATAATATTTAAGAACGAATTTTTATGTGGGCCCGTACAAAATTAAAATACAATTTTCATTTGTAGAACTCAACTTGGAAACAAAGCTTAGTGCGAAATTAAAATATAATGTAATTTCTCTAAAACAAGCAGAACTTTTAAGATATGAAATAACTATATAGTACTATAAAAACTATTTTAAAATATGTTGAAAATTAGTTGAAAGACAATCATGTTTCCTGCTTTTGGAATTTCAATTCTTATAGGGCCCACTTCAAGTGATTATGATCAACATTAAACTATATTGAAATATTCAAGGGAATTGTGAAGTGCTAAAAGAAGATTGATATTAGAACAATGTGAAGAATAAACCGTTATTTTACATAAAAGTAGCAATAAATTAAGCTATTACATAGATTTTACTCATAAAGAGTAACAGATGTTTTAAACTTAAAAAAAAAGTTTGTGTTATGATTTATTTGGAAATTGGAAGCGTCAAAAATATTCGAAAGAGTTTGAAAGATAATATATGTTAGTTAATACATTATATTACTTTATACAACTTATCAGTCAACAATTTACTAACTAAAAATGTAATACTTACGTGATGCTTAGCGAATCCATTACATTTGTACACAATTCTTTCGCACAGCATAATGACCAGTGACACTACAACTGCAAATGAGTACATGATGAACAAGGGGTACACATGTTCCAAAGAAATGCTGTACAAAAGAATTTTCCGAGTTGTCATTTTATGTCCTTCAGATTTTCTCTTTTCATATTGAAGTATGCCACTTTCACGAAGCTTGGTGAAGCTTGAGATGAAAAAGGAATAAAGATCATAAGTTTCTTGAACATCAAATTTATATTTCATATTTTCTTTTAATGAATTAAGCTTCACTATTTAAGAAATGACTTTCTAAACAATAAAAACATTTCTCCACATCCACGACAAATTTCTGTCTTTTATTACATTCCGGCAGAAATTTTGTTCCCTAGCATCAGCCAGTCTTCCCATATGATCTTAAAATTTCCAGAATCCATTTATGAGATGTCCGGTACGGCAAATTCCCCAATTTGACTTTGTATTACATTTTATTTTATTTAATTGGTCCTATTTTAACTTGTGGTTAGGAAAAGATACAAGGTATAGAAATAAGTTAGGAATGTATCATCATCAACAAAAGTGCCTTTACACTGCCGTGACGGGTATGTGACTACAAAGTACTGCAAGGAAGGGAAGGTTGTATAATAATTTCTGATTAACTTTGAAAAGCATTTATTTTGGCTAGGGAATTAACGTAGGTATAGGGAGTAAAGGCACAGATTTGAAGCATCAGTACACTGTCATCTCTGGAAAGATTCGTATTTTCAATTTTTTGATTTATTGTTTTACGTGTTAAGTTAAAACCACAACCTGTATCACTGATAGCGTAGATCGTCTTATTTATTAAAATCGTGTCTGTAATCTATTGTCAAAACATTCCTCTCCAGACGTGATGTAGAGAGAAGAGGAAGAGCTACGACATCTGTAATATATGTATATGTGATTCACTAAGTAATTGTAGGAATTAGTTAAAAAAAGAACACGTAAGAGAGCAACAAGAAGATCTAAAAGCCTGAACTTTTAGAAGGTATCAAGTAATATTTCTTTCTTTTCTTATATTCTGGTATACGATTTTCATATTCAAACATCTTTATCGATAATTACGAGATATATTGAAGAGAGAAACATTTCAATTTCAAGAATTAAATCAAAAAATATATTTTTACTTGGCCTAGATTCGAACGCGCAATCTTTGAATCCATAAGTTAGTGCTCTTTCGATTGAACTTTTTAAAAACACTTTATTTCCAACCTTGTTATCACTCAAGATCATAGTAAGGTTTGATATAAAAAGATCACTAAAATACATTGACAGTATATACAGAAGTATACAGAAGATCAGACGACTAAGTTAAGACAATTAAAAAATTAGCAAAATATTTTCGCATACGAACAATAGAAATGGTGATAGCAGCGGATTTGAGGAAAGCAAGGTAAAGATCGAGGTGAAAAGGCCCGGGGGTGGTTAACAAATAGACAATGGTGTGCCACAAACCAAATAGCAGTATTATTCTTTGTAACAGGGTAGTAATTAAAACCTGGGTAGTATATTAAAGCAGTGGCACGAAAAGAGGAAGGACGAAGGCGACATATTTTGCTAAAAAGTGCACACAACTGGTTCCAAGTACTAGTGACTTAGGAATAAGTTTCGAATCTATGACTAAGAGAGTCAGTTTGTTGGCAAATGTTACACAAGTTATCATCACCAATATTTAATTGATTCAAACGTTCTTTTGTTTCATATGCGTTATTAACAGTAACATACCAAAGAGATTTTTGGGTATAGTTTAGAAATTTAGCATGAACATTACACCAAATACGAGACCAGTTGTGAGAGGTTTGCTTGACCATTATATGTGGTGTAACTGCTGGATGGATGTTTAAATAGTACCAATATAAGTCGTTAACAGACATGCATTCTATTTCACATTTTGCAAAGTGTATAAGTCATGTCTATTATGACGTCTTCATAGTGGGGATACTTCCAACTTCACGGGAAGGCATTGATAGGTCCCTTAAGGTCAATACAGGCAAAACATACTGCAAACACCGTTACAGAGACAGTGCTGTAGGTGGAACTCGTGACCTGACAGCTACGATATAGCAAGATAGCTTTGGCTTGAATGTTTACATCGAGAAAGCCAATGCTCTTGTCCTTGGGAAGCAAACGTAACTGAGAAGAAGCAACAGGTATTAATTTGCCGTGCCAAAGGAAAAACAACGCAGAACTATGTAAGGAGCAGACAATATTGTGGGGGAGAGAATAAATCTGGGCGAGATTCCAGATTACGCTGTACAAAGTCTGTTTAAGAAACAACATTCTGCCTAATAAACTAAAATAACGATGTTTATGAAAATAAAGAATATTTCTAATTTTTGCAGCAATGTGGGATAAGTAGTAGTAATAGTACGTGTGGTAGCAGGAAACCATTCAAATCCTAGTATTTTAAGAGAGTCGATAACCGCAAAATAAACCCCATACGCTCGTGAACAATTGTCATTTAAACACATAATTTTCGTTTTATCGTCATTTAATTTTGCACTAGATGCCGTTTGATACTTAGTTAGTAAATGCAGTTGTTGAATCTCTACAGGGTTGTTCACAAAGTAATGAGTGTCGTCAATATAGCTTTGTACAATGTTCTGAGATATTTAATTTTTTAAATTATCCTTCAATTTGGAAGAATATGTTCTCATTAGTGATCTTGTATTAGCATTAATCGTAGCCGCTAGAGTTGATAAAGCGTGTAGTGCAATTGGCGGCGAATTTGGAAATTATTTCGTTCGTGCTTTTGATGTTGGATTACATGCGTCAGTTGTTAAGTAGAATATAACCGGTTAAGAAAAACAGTTTAAAGTTCCTATAAGTGTAATATAATTATTTAAGTGCCTAGAGTTTCTAATCAAAATTGTTTTATAGTATCTGGTGAGGTTCGAGTCAAAATTGTTGTATAATATCTGGTGAGTTAAGAATTATTATATTTATTATATCAAAGAGATTTAATGTTCTTTATATGTGAGGTTCTAGATTGAAATGTAACGCGAGCTTAAATTCTCGGTTAAACGGTAACAAAATTAATGGAATGTATTCTATCGTTGTTGAGCCATTTATAGAGCTAATATATATATATATATATATATATATATATATATATATATATATATATATATTGTATTCGATTCCATTTAGATATTGATTTCAGTCAATACAGATATTGTCAAAACTATCAAGTTTGGATATGTTTATAAATAATATTTTTGGAATGTAGATTTTACTTTATCTCAGATTGCCTTTATTTGGTTACTGAACATTTGCATATTCATATTTAAATATTTAAAATTATTTCTAGATGGATTCAACTATCCGTATTTTACTTGACTGAATTTAAATGTGGGGAATGTTATGCATTTCTGGCCCGTAGCAATGAGGCTATTCTTATTAAGGCAACTCCATGTTATAACAACAATTTTAGTAATATATACACGGATCCCTAGTAAAAGAGGTTGAACAGAAAATAACAAAGGAGCCAGAGATAAACTAAATAAAATGCGGAACATGCTATCGCTCTGAATGATTCCGTTATTAAAAAGAAACACTACACTTAATCCAACATTGATCTTCCGTTTAGTCGTTCTCTGAGAATAGACACCTTTAATCATAGAAATAAATTTGTCACCAAAGCCAAAGCGAGTTAGCACATTAAACAAATACTGATGTTGAATTCTACCAAAAGCCCTAGAGTAGTCCGTGGAAAAAATAGCCACTGTATGATCAGTTTCAGACTCATAATATGCTATAAAATCGCGAAGATTGGAAAACGCTTCATGCATACGGCGTGTCTGTCCATGGCCATATTGACAGGGGCTTAATAGTTATTCAATGTAAGTTTTCATACGCAGAGTGATGCAACGGGTCAAAATTTTGAGATACGTACACAGTAAGCTGAGAGGTCGAAGGGCATCAACGTTATGGGCGTTTGCATGTTTGGGAACAAACACAGTGATACCCATTCGTAATGAGGTTCCTAAAATGCAACTATCACGATATTTGTTAAAAAGATCAGTGAGAAAGGGAGCAAGGATGTCAATAAAAGTTACATAGAATTCCACGGGCTATGAGTCGACGGGCAGTCACTCCTCGCTTACCAAGTTTAATGGATGCCGTGACCTCTTCTAAGACGCTCCCTGTCACCATTGGTTAATGTAACTGGTATGTGGTCAAATATAGTAGCATCAGTGACGAACAAAGAAGGCTTGGCATAGAGATGTTTAAAATGTTTTATAACATATGCAGTCACATGAGGTCCCTCATACAAATGTCCATCGGGGTCTTTAAGGTGCGGAATCAGTTGTTGTTTACTGCGATTTCGCTGTATACTGACAGTAGTAACAAATTCTGTAGAGTCGTTCGAAGGCATTTTGCTACAAACAAAATGGCCGTGCATATGTCGGCGATGCATAGAGAGAAGAAAGCCTTGATTTGATGTATTTGAGGCCGAACAGATTGTCCTTGAGCCTGTGCCTTCAGGTAGTCCCGCAAAAGCTTAGAATAATATGCATACTGTTCACAGAAGGCGTTATGACGGTGAATACTGTATTGTTTACTAACAAAGCGAAACAGGTTTTACACGTTTCTCCTCCATTAAGGATGCCCACCCAGCACGAATGACAGATTGGTAGTCCGTTTCACCGAGTATGGACGTACCTAGGTATTAAAATACCACAGAGAATTATTTTTAAGGAATTTATTTACAGTAAATTGAGAGTCATAATGACACAGTAATGATCACTAAAAATCACAGATTCAATTTTGATGTCCTTGACGTACGGCAATAAGATGCGGCTGATGTAAATTTGATCGAGTCTCGATGATGAATGCGATGTCCGGAAAGTATGACCCGGAATGGTGGGAAAGTAGAAACACCACATATCGAGGAGGTCATATGTTTCAATCATTTTATGGAAGGAAAGTGAGAAGGGGTAATGAGGCTGGGCATCTATCTCTAAAAGTACAGCGTTGAAGTCTCCAGCGAGGATATATGGGTTGAACCCATTTTATAACACCTGCATGAGATCATTTTCGAAGAAATTGTTCCGTGTCCTAGTTTGATAGGTCCCAGAAGGAGAATAAGTGTTACATAACCGTATATTCCGTAGTTGGCCCACAGTAAGTCTATCAGTTAGAGGAGTAGGATGTTTAATAAAATCTATATCACTTCTATAGATAACTGTAGTTCCTAAGCCTTGGAGATTAAAATTAGAGCACCAGAAGTGATTAAATAGGTTGGAAAATTCAGACAAAGCTACTTCCTGTGTGAACAGTATATCTATCTCTGCGTTATGTATGAAATCACTTAAAGCATGTTGCTTAACCAAGGAAGTTAAACCGTTTACATTTAGAGTGGCGATACGAAAACTATACATTTGGATCCACCAAAGAAAAATGAAGAAAAGAGAAAGAACAGGACATTAGAGAGAGAAGAGAAATTACGAAGGATCCGTTGCAGTGTTAGTACCTTTCCTAAGACGAGACTTCGAACGGGTACAAGTGGACACGACAATATAACTACCTTGAGACTTTATTAATTTCAAAGAAAGATCACTGTCACCACTTTCAGTTTGCTTTTTATTGCGCTGGTTATGGGATAAAAACACATTTTCATTTGGACTAACGTTACTGGCAATAGAAACAACCACATCACTGAGAAAAGCATTAGCACTAGAAGGTGACGCGGTGACACTAGGTGGGGCACCAGAAGGGGACAAAGATTTGATAGTTGGCACATCAGATTCTCTGTGCACAGAGGTAACATCATCACTGTTGGTTAGAGAGAGAACATTAGTCTGTATCAGGTTCCTTTGTCGGAGCAACAATAGGGTCATCACTAATGTGTAGGCTCTTCAATATTCACTGTGTCGTGGGCAGAATTAATAGTATAAGAAGTCGACGGAGCTGTTTGCATTATGGAATCACAAGGAGGGTGCACGGAAGTGTCGAGGGATTTGGCAGCAGGAATGTCACGATGCGATTTCAAAATTGGGAAGGTTTGGAAATTAAGTAATTCTGATGCAGGCGTTGCTGACGGAAGATTAATAGGAGCAGGCGTGACAAAGTGGAAGATCGGAGTACAGTACTAGAGAATATGAGAAGGGTACGAGTGCAACGCTTGTCACAATCTTGGAAGAAATGTAGAGGATTATTACAGAAAGTGCATGTCTTGATTTGACCATTATGTAGTGCCTTTTCTTCCGCCGTTCTGGTAAGGCGTAGGCAATCCCACAATATGTGTTGCATATTGTGCGATCAACTAGAAATATTCCTCGGTTAACATTAGAGCATCGGACTTCCGAGAGCTGGTTCGTTGCCAACATAGGACAGGCTAACAAGGAAAGGAAACAGGAAACTAGAATTGAATAAAGTACACCAGGAATGAATACACAGTGCGTTCTATAAGATAACGATGGAAATCAATACAACCACGGATTATTGGGTTGCTTTTATTACCGTCACTGTATATACCAAACTATTGTCTCATCACATCGGCTACAGTTAACACGATTATGCCAGTACGATCATAATGATGTAAACATTTATATATGTCTCCAAATTTATCCACATTAACATTTAAGTTACATAACAGCATTCTTGTTCTCGATATAAGTCATCCACCAATACATATAATTAACATTTATTCGGTATATGTCATCAATTAATCCTTTAAATCATCGTGTTTCATCATATACATACACCAATACACATTTATATTATATTTATACTAACTTCGTTGCGTAACAGCAGAAGGATGATCATTTAGTAGAAGAAGCAAATTGATTCATTCAACATGTCAAGCACAGTAATGTATTAAACAAGTGTACATGCATCCGATTTGTTATTTGTGATGAGACGGGATGTAAAATCTTGTCACAGGGCTTTTAACAAGTATGTGTTACTTCTAAATGATTCCATCGCTGTGACGCATCTCGAACTACGCACGGCGATTTAACATTGTAAGAAGACTGCAGATAAGGGAGTGGACCTCAGTAAAGAACGAAGCAAGAAAAGGTGTAAGTAGACTCCAATCTAGATGACATGAACTGTAAACTTATGTTTATACATGTTGATTAAAACTAATATTCAATCTTCCGTTATGTCATTTATTAATTCCATATCACTTGTCGGCAGTTTGTCAAACTACATGTTCTGCTGCATATAATTACATAGTATTTCATATCCTTTGTATTTATCCATAATTTCTTTTAACCATATTTCATAGTATATATACGTAACAAGCAGAACTACATTCATAAGCATTAAATACACACTTCTTATAAGTTACTAAACAGACATATCGGAGATACATATTTTTGATTGGAGTTCACATAAATACGAAGAAAGTTAGTTGCTTGGAGCAGAATCAGTTAAAATTAGCAACTCATATTAAAATAATTCATAGATACAATATTAAACAATTATAACTGATCGACAATCTTAAAACTGCGATTGTCACATAGGAAGGTATAGAATGCTTAAGGTTCATGCGTATGGACTTCCTGCCAGTACAAGGTTTGTAAAAGTGATCTGCATCATAGTACTTCTGTATTCGTCTTCAATATGTTGCACCTCGTCGTACTTGGAAAGCACACTGATGATTTTAGCATTGTCAAGCTCACCAGGACATACATGTAATTTAACGAATTGCGACATATTACTAGCAGAATCAAGGTCAAGAACAAGTTCACTGTCATTATCTTTGTACACCATTTTACCCTGTTAATCACGTAGTATTTGCTCATAAGTATTCTGGTTTAAGAGTTTAATATCCAAGATTTTCCTGTTGAAGTCCATTTCTATTGATATAACCTGGTCCGGTTTTATTCATTTCCAAAAGAGGAAGATTTACAGCAATTGTAAAATAGGGGTGTAATTTTGTCATCTGTGATTGGACCCAAAACGCCGTATGTCCACTCTGCTTATGCACTTAGTTTTATGAATTTTACCTAATTAATGAATATCTACATATTTTAACACAGTATATAAGTTGTTTGCCATACTGCTTTTGTAATAATACTTTTGTCTTTCATTTGCTTATTATCTATCCTTCTATATAAAAGAACAAGTTCTGACTGATGGATCAACGCCTAGTCCAAACCGCTTAAGCTAGAAACTTGAAGTTTAGAAAGGGCAATGGATTTTTAATGTATGACTCCACTAAAAGAAGAATTTTGAGAAATTCGTAGGAAAAGTGAAGAAAGAGAAGTTGCAAATATTATCTTAAAACGTCCATGGAATCTTTGAATGTTACAGACATGAAATTTGGTATATTGGCTTCTCATTTAAAACAGATAGTTATGTAAGCGTTTCAATTATATTTGCCCCAGAAGGGGAAGAAAATAGGGTGAAGTTACAATTCTTATAATTGAGTGGCTATATCTCGAAAATCGTGAAGGTTATTGACATGAAAATCAGTTGAGTTGATTTTGAGTTAAACATCCCGTTTAGCAGCCAGGCTATATGAGACGTGGACCTACCGATTAACGTGGTATCAGAACTACATGAGCTCCCACCGGGAATGAACATTTGGTGTTTAAGTTTCTCATATAAAACAATTCAAGACATATTTATGCGTTTTTAATGTTTCCACATAAAAAAAGATTGAGGTTGTAATTGGTAAATAGAATGGGCATATTCCGAAATCCCTTAAGAGTAGAAACATCTTGATTACTTTATTATTTGCAACATCTTTATTATTACGGTTAGAAGAAAAACGGCGGGAAGAAAAGCTTGGGGGTTGATATTGTAATAATAAGATAGTCATAGAGATCTTAGGGATATGGGAAGTCAGAGACCGTAGAAAGAGCAAATGCAAGCATCTGGAGCCGAACTCCCCGCCTAGCCAAAAGCAAGTTATGCAATTAAAAATTCTGCATCAGCTAGACTTTACATAGCGGTTTCTGTGTGTTCGTTTCTGAAGCTCCAAGTTAATCACATAACTTTAATTTATATGTGTTTATTTTCTAAAATTCAGTAGTGGTTTATAAGAGGCTATTTTGGAATCAAATTTTATATTCAAATTCATATGTTTTTGTCGTCATTTATATCAACTTTATTTTCTTTATCTGGAAGATAGAAGATAATTTATTAGAATATTTTCATCGCTGAGGCTTTTGTTTTACAATAGTTTTAACTTAAGTATCTTCCTTTAATACGCCACATGTTTCATCTTTTTTAAATAATCCAATTAGTTATAAAGTTATTTATGTAGATCAAGCAAGGAAAAGAAAAAGTTAAGTTCGTCTTTTTCCGTATTTTACCCGAAGACGAAAGTGAAAATGAAGATTAAATTTATTCATTTAATACGCATGATCTTGAAGAACAAAAGCTTGTATTTATAGCTGAGAAGCTAGCTTTCTAATTTAAAATAAGATATCTTCAGTTCTATGTGAAAGAACCTCTTCAGAGACTGCAGTGCAACTGGACAAAATTCATTTCAAAAGGAGAACTAACATTTTCATCAAAGGAACTTCTAGACAATTAAAATAGCTAAAGAATATTTTGTTGAATATCATGGAGTATTTATTCGCAAATGAGAGAACATCAATAGAAATTTAACAGGCATCATAAAAGATAAATTTGATAACAAATGTGAACCGGATGTTTTAATATTTTACCTGATTTAGAATATGCATAAGAATAAATGAACTAAACAAGCAACTGAAAAGTTTTTCCTCCGAAAGAACATTTTACAAGAAAATGAAGAAAGTGGTGAAGTGAAAGAATTAAAAAATTAAGGAAAAAATCCTAATTGACAAACACAAGTGAATAAGCCTACTGGAGATACTATTTAAGGAAAAAAACGCAACGCTCCACAGACAATACCTTTAGAGGTGTGGGGAAACTTGTCCAAATATACCTTTCTTTCTATTAGCATTTAAAAAGAAATAAAATATATTTCCATGTCGGAATAAAATTCCACTAATATAATAGACATCTAAATTAGAAATAGCAAAGACAGATGATAGTAAGAAGAAAACAGTAATTTTACATCAGGTTGCAAAGAGAATATACAATAGCAAGCAAGCAAGCAGACGACAGCGTTACTCCTGTGGTCCTATCCGAGCGTATGTTGAAGGTGACGTCATTGTGCGAGTAGGACGGAAACGCGTTCACTGATGAACTTACTTTGTATATTTTTACCATGATTAACACCACGGCAGTAACTATTTACATCACAGAGTCCGACATTCTAGTTCCTTTTATCTGTACAGGATTATGCGCAATCAACATTATAAGTGTTACATTTTTCATTCACTGTTGCAAGAAAATAACTGGCATAAGAATAGGACCTGTACTTAAACCCAAAATTACCTAAACGGTCTGGTAGTTTTAGTTAGAACGATTCGTCATGTGGAAGTGGAGCAAGTTATCAAATATTTAAATTTACGACGTCTTATGTAGGCAACTACAACTAGTTACTATAGAACAAGCCCCGAAGTAGGACTGGTATCGAAACGAGACTGTTTACAGCAGTGGCGTATTTACGATTTTGTTTCGGGAGGGGCTTTGCTAACTTTCTGGGGGGGCTTTGCCTGGAAATGTGAAAAATTCTGCAAGATATTTCATTTACTTTACTATACTATGTAAGATTTCGGGGGGCTTAAGCCCGGAAGCCACCCCCCTAAATACGCCACTGGTTTACAGTATTAGTCACTTCTCGGTCGACAAATAGCAGTCTCAGTCTCGAAATAAATTGTATGAAATCATTCATTGTATGAAATTTGACAATAGTTTAATAAAATATTCCTCCCATAGTTATCCCTATTACTTCAGGATATATCCTGGATGCACCACTTTCTACTAGATAAAGCACGAATTCATATACAACATTCAAAAATACATATTTCTATTTTAATTAAATATACTAATTGTTTTTTAAGTTATTTATTTACTAGTTGAAATACCCGGCGTTGCACGGGAAGGATACATTTTTATTTCAAAGATATATTTGAGATTAGATTTTCCCAGTAGAATACGTATTTGAATCAAAATGAAATAGTACGAATGCATTTGTTTTTAGCAGAAGCAAATTAATAAACCTCCCGCTAACGAAGAGTAAAGCCTTGTGCTTTAATGGTATCGGGGTGTCATTATTCATTTCAGCGATACCGAAAACTATTAAATAGACACTCATATCTTTCAATTAGGAATTTTTATTTTCACATCTCCCTTTAAACCTCCATGCCGATAGGGCTAAACTTTGATGTGAACGTAATCGGGTGTATCACAATTCATGTCAGTGACCTCAAAAGATATGGATTTGACATTAATGTCGTTCATTTTCGATTATTTTTACAGGTCCCTGTGTTCCTCATGATACAGCTAGAGGTGATACGGATTTCGATTCCCAGCGGGAGTCGAGTGGTTCGGGTTTCACGTTAAGTTGTAGATCCATGTCTTATATAGACTCGCAGCTGAAAGAGACGCTGAGCTCTATATAACCTCACCTCGTGACATATTCTACTTTTGCATAATTTCTAAACTACTTTTCTCTTTTTAAATTCCCTCCTCCTCCTTAGGACATACATAGGTTCAAACCGAAACTTTCCTCATGGTTGGAGAATGCAAGGCTACTGTACCATACAAGCGCTATTGGACTACGGCGATGAGTTGCGGAGTTTGAGCAGGACGCATGGATAAATCACACTTACATTTGTTATATATAAATAGCTCAATGAAGCAATTGTCTCGGCCAACTTCGTTAATACACATCATTCATCAAACGGTAGTTGTAGAAGTCAGTCAATTGTAACAGCAGTTATTAGCTCAGTTTGGTGCCCTCCGCGCTAGTCTAGTGGCTAGCACTTGTGACTATGGTGCACGGGGTCCCGAGTTCGATTCCCGGTGAGACAGCCTTTGGAATTTTAACTTTCCTCGATACTTCTGTGTTTGTGTCTCTGTTTCTCTAGGTTAATAGAGAATAGAGCTAAGTGAATAAAGCATCCAAAACCTAGTAATAATTAATTAACCACGTTAGTTAGTTTGGTGAATCAATTAACTTTAAAAAAATCAGTAGAGTATTGATTTATGGATTCAAAGGTTGCGGGTTCGAATCTAGACCAAGTAAGAAGATATTTTCTGATTCTTGAAATGGAAATGTTTCTCCCTTCACTTTATCTCGTAATCCTGAATAGAAATGTTTGAATGTGAAAAAAATATACCAGAATATAAGAAAAGAAATATAAATTACGTGATATATTTTGAGATTTTTAACTATATTTTCACCTATCTAGGACGCTTCTAAAAGTTCAAGTTTCTAGATCTTCTTTTACGCTCTTTTACGTGTCTTTTAACTAATTCCTACAGTTACTTAGTGAATCACATGTACATATATTACAGATGTCGTAGCTCTTCTTTTTCTCTCTACATCACGTCTGTAGAGGATTGTTTTGACAATACAGGTAGATTACAGACACGATTTTAATAAATAAACGATATACACTATCGATGATACAGGTTTTGGTGTTTAACTTAACACGAAAAACAATAAATCGAAAGATTGAGAATACGAATCTTTTCAGAGATGACAGTTTATTGATGCTTCAAATCTGTGCCTTTACTCCCTCTACCTACATTAATTCTCTAGTCAAACTAAATACTTTTCAAAAGTAATCTCAAATTCTTATGCAAACTTCCCTTTCTTGCAGTAAATTGTGGCTACATACCCGTCACGGCGATGTAAAGACACTTTTGGTGATGAGGATACAATACATGTGAATGAATATTGATGAATGTAACTTCTTTTCAGAAGTGGTGATCAGGGGATTGCTATATTATCTCCGTCAATGGGAAAGTTAGATACGTCGTACATAAAATTATTCTAATCTGAGAGTAAGTAATATGTTAACTTTTATCAAGTACCCAAAGATATTATGAATCAGGTACAACGATCATGCATAATTTACCATACTTTAATTGCTCAACAAACACTGAATAAAAGAATAATCACTTGGAAACAACTATCTTGTGAGTATCAAAAATTACGGTCAATCCTCAGTGCAGGTAAACGTGGTTTGCAACTCATGCCTCACAAAACATTAACATTGGAACAGAATTACTCCTGTCAACGTACGTAAGAAAAGCCACTTTACCTTGAACACATTGGTATAGAAATGAAACATGCGCCAAAATGATGCTTAGCACATTCTAAGCAAACCTTAAAAAGTTCTCAAGAATATGCAGGCTGGAAGGTCGTTAAATCCAATATGGCCGCCGTTGGTGGTCATTTACAGCAGACATAATAACAAACGGCGTAATTATGTGACCTAATAAAATAACAGGCTCAACATCCCTTATGGAAGTTGTTCACTTTCATGTGACCTTTCAAATGAGGTATTAAACATACCTCTAATATACAGGGTGTCTCAAAAGTCCCCCGACATAGAGTAACTCTGTTATTATCAGAGTCATAACAAAATGTAAAGGGGGAAACCGTCGCCAAATATAATGTTTTCAATCTAAAGTGAAGATTTTTTTAAATCGGACGAGCCGTTTGTGCTGTACACTCTTTATGCGCCCAATTTTTTAAAAAATGTAACGTTGCCATTTACTTGGAGGTGGATTAATTTTGTAAAAGTAGATATGATGAATGGGACATGTTTGAAATAAGGGCTGGCCATCGACACGTTACCGTAAAAGACAGCAATTTCATTCACTTATGTTGTGGTTTCCGGTAAATGGCAACGTTGCAGTTTCATTTTACATTGATCGCATAGAGTGTATAGCCCAAACGGCTAATCTGATTTAAAGAAAATCCTTCACTTTAGATTGAAAACATCATATTTGGAGATGGTTTCCTCTCTTACATTTTGTTGTAACTCTGATAATAACAGTTTCCCTATATCAGGGGACTTTTGAGACACCCTGTACTTTATTCACTATCTACACATAGTAGGCACTTTATGATTCTTGTGAGTATAAATAAGTCTGTGATTATAATTCAAATGACTGAATGGTTGAATACTGAACTGTAACTGATGATTTTAATTTTACAATGCGTTTTTCATTTTCGTCCTATTGATGTGTGTTACAGCTAGTGAAAACATTGAATATGATACTGCTCACTCGTCATGGAGAGTTGCATTATATGAAAGAAGGTATTCACAGAAAATGGAAGACCCACATGTTTATCTCAGAAAGGATGCCAAGGAATTCAGAACGTGAGTGAAATATGGAAAAAAGTACACCAAGAATGCCAAAGGAAGTATGTGAATTCCAGTCAAATCAAGAAGGATACGCAATCAAGAACACCGTCCGATGAAGAGACATCTGCAAGTATTCTGCGTTCAAATTCGTCTGCTTTTCATTTTGCTCTGAACTGTTTGTTTTGTGGTGAGCCTGAAAGATATGACGGTAAATGGAAGGATCACTGTCTAATTCCACTAAAAGCTTACACTCTTCAAGAAACAATATTGAAATTATGTGAATAATGCAATGATGATTGAGCCATTACTGTAAAAAGTCGTATTGAATATGCCAGAGATTTATTTGCGAAAGACGCAGGGTACCACACTACTTGCACCAATTTTAGAAAAGGAAAGGGGATTCCAGGAAATATGAAAAAGCAGATGTCTTCAGGTGAATACGAACCGAAGAAAAAAGGCAGGCCTATGTAAACTGAAAGGGAGGATGATTTCTTGCGAGTGGTTGAGTCTTTGGAGATGAACGAAAATGAACTAGTTACCGTATGTGATTTAGTAAAGGTTATAGAACAGGAGCTGTGCTATTCAGAAGAGCAAACGTACTCTGTCAGACACATTAAATCTAAACTATTGAAGTTATTTGTAGAAAGAAATCTGAACTCTGGGACCTATCGTAATCGGGTCAAGAAATTACACTAAAAAGTATACGTTCTACGTAAATATTAACGTTTTAGAATCCTGTGGTAAAGATGCATCAAATTTTATAACGAAAGTGACGACACGGTGTGACACTTTTAAGTAATAATTAAACATACGTGACAATATTCATGTAGGTACCATTTATAAATAATTTCATGTCTCTGCTAGTTATCGAAAATGACTAATATATAACTTTTCCCCATATCTAACAACTACTATTTAGGAGTTATGCAACCACACACACACTATATCTTAACTTGATTCATAAGAGTTAACGATTGTAATCTAGTTGGATATTAGAATGTGCAAATGAACTTAAAAAAGAATCGTATAAATCATCTTATTGGCAGAGAATTGAAGCTAGGATTCTTGTTTAATTTGTCGCTAGATACTCGGAACATCAGTCTTTCTATGTATGTTGCAAATCTTTACAATGAAACGAAAACAACAAAAAATTAAATTATTATTTTGAACTTGTATCAGTAGTTATAAACAATGTTGGAATAATTATATCTTGATATTGAAATGGGTAGGAACTTCTATCTTTTATTTTCCTGGGAGCTCTCTTTTCTTATTCGTTCTTTAACACTTCGAATATATTAAATCTGAAACATCCGTTAATTCAGTAAAACAATTTCGGAATCCATTCAATTATTTGAGGTTTAATCCCTTGTTCTCTGTGCAAAGATTGATATTTGAAAGACGGGGATTCGATACGTTCTCACTACAGCTTTTAGATTTTTTTGCATCTCACAACATTGTTCCATGTGCACTATACTGCGCGAAAACCAGATAGTTTAGTATAGAAGTTGTTCTTCGAATAAACTTCGTCTGGTTAAATAACATAACGTGAATTTTCACATAAAATATCCAGTTTATTACACGAGATTTCTGAAATCTCTCAACCCTTTCGCTTAGAAATTCGACTTTAGTCGAACTGATGACTTTTACGTTTGGCTGCGAAATTCGACTTTAGTCCACAACGTCTATTTTTGTTTCTACTTCGCTGCGATATTCGACTTTAGTCAAACTGATGATACAGAATGTTTCGTAGCGATAATACATTGCATTGTGCTGCCAACTGTCGATGATTCTTTGAACTAAGATAGTGTTATACGAATTATTACAAGAGTCTTTATTCATTTGGTGAAGTGAGCTTCAGTGTTAATTGGAGCAGTAAGTTACGGCTTCTAAAGAAAAAGCAATCAGCGAGAATCAGATAGTTGCGTTCTTGTTAGATTCTGAGTCCGAAGATGATGGTGCGAATTTCACATCGAAACGATGATTTTTTTTACCGCAATTCAATTTTTAAAAGATCTTGCTGATAGGCGGCCACACTGAAATCTTAGTCTACTGGATTGGTTACCATAGAGTTCTTTCGTGACGGTTGCAGGAAATACTCTTCCCAAACGTCATGCGGAAACTCTGAATGTTACAAAAGAGTTTCAAGAAAATTCATATCGAAATAGTCTGGCAACATTGACAGATGAGATGTACGGGGTGGCAGAAATACAGAACAGACGTCTTTCGATATTGGGAAATATACTGGTATCAGATTGGGTGCGAATAATGTGAGGAGTGCAGAGAATCACAAGAATGATCAATAATAACAAAATGTAGTATCTAGGAAATATAAAACAAGAAGAAAATACTATAATAATTTAGCAACACTGACAATTGGGATATGCGAAGAGATCGGGAACAACAAATATACCTTTCTCAGTTCATGTAGTGATATTTATGTCAATTTACCTAAACCTACGTTAAGAAAATACGACATTCTCCAGCAAATAATGTTATACATACTGTTGTAAATAGGTTGGCACCACTGCCAATCGGATGTGTCAGGAGCGTAACTAAGTAGATAATTTGCATACTGCGGCGACAGGGAGTATTT
Organism: Thermobia domestica; assembly: GCF_964235325.1. Taxonomy (NCBI): domain Eukaryota; kingdom Metazoa; phylum Arthropoda; class Insecta; order Zygentoma; family Lepismatidae; genus Thermobia; species Thermobia domestica. Next base: position 117,064,055 of record NC_137456.1, on the reverse strand, counting down.
GTACAACGTTTTGTTTATATTCTAACACTTGAATTTTCTTATGAATAAATACCAAAATTTGAGGATTGGCTTCAAAAATAATCATGCAGAGAAAGGGTTAATGAAATTGATGTTCGGTAACTAGACATCACTGAAAAGTAGCTTCAATTTAATAATGAATGAGTTAAACAAAGAAAACAGTATGGAGACGTGGGTCTTGACAGTGTGTGAAGATGAAATCATAACTTAGAATAGATGTATAAATTAATTATCTATAAAGGTACTATGGAAGTGCATTTAATAGACATTGCAATTATGTGGTACAAAGAGTATACTTAAAAAATAAGAAACAGATAAATTCGCAAAATTCTACGCTCAAAGTAAAGTAACAAAGTATCAAGTATATGCATCCAGTTCTTTGTTTCAGAGTAATCAATGGGTGAATAATCGCGCTAATGATTATTTAGAAACTACTAATGGTGTTTCTCTTTTTCACCAATTACTCGAAATAGTAGCAAATCTCTTGATTTGTCAGATATCTAGTTTCAGAAAGTTATCTGAAGAAATATTTTACAATATTTCATACCAAAGGCAAGTAGAGTTTAGCTTGCCCTCCGCCGATGTAGCACAGAACATATGTTTATGAGTCTACTTGTACGCGAAAACATTTGTGTGACGCGCATATTTTATTTCTCGCTCTACCCTAACCACCTGTTTTAAGTTGGTCACAAGGAAGCAGGTAAGGATAGATATAAATCGACATTGGACATATTATCATGGGGTTCAAGTGGAAGAAAACGAGCCCTGCGGGGCTTCTAACCCCGTTCGCTCGCTGGCACTCGCTCAGCTATGTCTCCTAACGTAGGTAAATCACTTTTTTTTTTATCAATACGACTCGTCACAACTGCAGATGAGTTAGGCGTACATCATACTACAGTCGTACTCGTAGATAGATAGATAGATAGATAGATAGATAGATAGATAGATAGATAGATATAGATATATAAGCCCCCCTTGACGCTTAGGTTTACACTGGATAAAATGGGCTTCAATTCAGCTTTGCAGCCCCATGGCATGCGGGCCAGGATATATATACAGTGGCGGATCCAGGATATGATCAAGGAAGGGGCTAAACCATAATTTGCCGTTTTATCCAGTGCAAAGCTGAATTGAAGCCCATTTTATCCAGTGTAAACCTGAGCGTCAAGGGGGGCTTATCTCTCTCTCTCTCTCTCTCTCTCTCTCTATATATATATATATATATATATATATATATATATACCACCTTTATATCACGCTTACACAACAACAAATCCTTCTAAAAAAGCCTCACAATATTTTGTTGTAAAAAATAACTCCTGGAGTTGTTATTTTAACGAATGTTTATGGAATAGTAGCAGGGGTCTAGCCACGGAAGATAGGGAGAAGAGTAAATTTGAGCTCAATTTTCCAAACGATTTCTATCTCCCTAAATCTTGTGCATTTTTTAAACGTGTTTAATCAACCATCAATATATATACGTAAATTCAACAAAGACCTAATTTCAATTCTCTGTCAGTTGAACGGTAAGATGTCGTTACTTCCTATCGAGAACTAGATTACAATCGTTAGCTCTTATGAATCAACTACGTGCTTCAAATAAAAGTGAATGTAGAACACTATGATATTTTGGTTATGTTATTCTTAAACTAGAACAAATATGTGCATTCTTCAAACTTGTTATATTCTTTTTTAACACGTTGACTGGCAGACCGAAATCGGGTAAAGTGCACCGTGGGCCAGTTTTATTGTAGGAAAATATGTATCATAATGATAAAATAATTTCTGGGAAGAAAACATCAGAAGCCAGAAACCAAAAATACCGAACATCATTCTGAGGCCGGAGAATATATTTCATCATTTAAAAACTTATGTGCTTGTGCATCACCGGTGATACACACGGCTTCAAAAATAGGGATGCAAAGCCTGCGAATCACATATGATGCACATGTCTCAGTAAAGTACACCTACTGTGAATCACTGGTGATGCACATGGCGGTCACGAACTTCGATTCCACTTTAATATGGAAAACTTTTCTTTCACGTTAAGATATGTTAAGTTATGTGTAGTTGCATAACTCCCTAAACATATTGCGCCTTATGCAGAGTCGTTTTGATATATGATTAGTGTCATACTAAAGGGCTGACTACTGCAGGAAACATATGTTAGTCGAACTCTTTAGTACGTCACTAATCACATGTCGAAACGACTCTGCATAAGGCCGATTAGCTTTTAGATGAAGGTGAAGAGTGATATTAGTCATTTTCGATAATTAGGAGAGACATGAAATGATTTTTAAAGGTATATCTATATGAATATTGTCATTTATGCTTAACTAGTACTTACAAGTGTCTCTTCGTATACCTTACCTTCAGCATTAAAATTCGATGCGTATTTATCATAGGATTCTGAAACATGGATATTAAGACAGAATGTACTACAGTAGTTCTTGTGTAATTCCTTGATCAGATTATGGTAGGTCCCATAGTTTTCGACTTATGGAGCTTTAAGTTTTATTTTACGTCATTTTCGGAAGCTTATAATTGTGGAAGAAGGCATTGTCCGTCCCATGTTTACTATGCATGTTTTTTTTTTTTTTTTTTTAACTTTCCTACATAATGCTATCTGTAATATGGTCATTGTTTCAGCACCCGGTGTTATACGAAGGGCTGACAATTGTGATATTTTTGATTTGGATACTTTGCCGTGCTGAGAAAAAAATAGCGCATGGTATACTGTTTATTATAATAGTAAACGTCCATATGAATTATATTTCGTATTAAAAAATTAAAATGCTAAATTGAAAGTTTTGTTTTCCACACGTACACTCAAAATTTTGTATATTTGAACTTGCATTTGTCATTTACACTGTTTTCCTGACGAGTCATATATGTTAAACTCAGGACGCAATCACCCTGTTTATCGTCGTGACATATAGGCCAAAAATATTGAGAATGTGTGTTCACATTATTTGTCCATTTCTTAGCAACTTCATGATTAATAACAAAGAAAGTAATAATAGTAGGAAGTTTGTGCAGCCGAGTTCATATGGAAAGTTTTGTGAAAAAATTTGTAGAAATGTAAAAATGTAAATATGTTTTGTACATGCTTTTTAATTCCTGAGTTTAGTTTAACTAAAGAATGGCTACAGTGTAGTAAGTGGTAACGAAACTCGCTCTTGTGTAAACAGAATAATTGTTTCTTATGCAGTTAGACATGTTTACCGATTTTACCCAACTACGATTTCTAATACGAGTTTTTAAATCTCGGCTACAGATATGCAGTGATGACAAGCATGAGTTTGAAACCGCAGTAATTTTTGACACGCGATAAATGGTAATGTATAAAAAGATCCTAAGATAATCACTTTGTAGAAAAGAAAATTAATTATAGGGTTGGATGCAAGAACCAGGTAAGTCTTCTTTCAGAAATGTTTCCGCAGCTGCCTGTTTCTTGCTCTAACTTCAAGATGAATATTATATGTAGGTACTTCCTTTGCATTATAACACTGAATATAATGATCGGATCCATGTGATTCTTGCACACAATGTAGAGTATTTTTTTTCCTACTGGAACGTGTGAAAATTTCAAATTCGCTAAAAAAAATGGACCTATCTCGTTCTTGCATCCAACTCTTCATTTATACTTCTAAATAAATCATTAAATGAGTAATGAAATTGTACTTACTAGTGTCCAAACAATTTTCCATATGGGTTGCCTTTCGCTAGAGGATAAGCAGCTGAAGTATAGACGTATTCGCTTCTCAATCTCATTATACGACATTCACGTATTCTTTCTAAGTTAATTTTCCAATCAGTTGGTAGTAAAGCAGCTACTCGCTCGTTGCATACTCGTTTTGCTATCTCCTCAGCCAGTGATAATGTGTTTTCCGATTTGAAAAGCACTTCTCGCACATTCTTTAAAAGACCCTCTTTGGCATTCTGAAACATGGTTTAATCTTTTTAAATTTCTGTTTTATGTTCATTATTCAAGGTCGACATTAGAAGGATTAAGCTATATATAGTTGGCAGGTTTGGTACCTCCCAAATTGACGTAGACGATAATGTACATACGTTATCTTTATTTGCCTTGTAAAAAATGGAAAAAAAAGAGCATAAGCTTATGAGGGAAGATGCAACGTAGTGGGTTCATTCTTACTTCAAAATCCAAGGAAGGCATTGTAAACTTACAGTAAATTTTGAGAGTGCGTTTCTCGGGCTCACCAGTTGGACAGGTAACAAAACAACACTCTAAACAATAACAGTATTAAGATTCTCAACTACACAAAGTCCATACATCTTACGGTTTTATTTTAAATCTCATAGATTCCTTAGACCAGGGCGATGTGATATGTCTAAAATCCCTGTCGAATAGCATAATCTATATTCAGTATTGGTTAAATCATGGAAAGTTATCAATAAACATATTACCCAATGTACGATTGGGGACCAAAAAAACGGATTGAAAGAGCGCTGTCGTTCCTAGGAGTAGTAGAGAGTACTCCTGCTAGATTGGTGTAGTAGAGACCTTCCCAGATCAGTAGGCCAAGCGGCGTCTACGTTGGAGGTTAACGTTTGATCGTATTATTATTTTTCTTAACTGTTCTCGTTTGCCGCCTGCGAAATCGTTATGGTAGATTCAAAGGAACAAGGAGTGTGTTTGCTTCCTACTTGGAAAATCAAAAACGGAAACTTACCAAATGCTTCAACAGGCTTTCAAGAAGAATACTATGAACAGCACACAATTTTTTGAGTGGTTTGGGCGCTTTAAGTGTGGTGAGATGAGTGTTGAAGATCGTGCTCGTTCTGGGTGTTCTTCATCTTTTCGAAACGACGAAAACAGCGAACAAAACTGCCCCAAAATCAGCGAGGATCATCGTTTCATGATCGATGATATTTCAAAACAGGCAGGAGTGAGTTGGAGCTCGTGCCAGCGTGAGGTTTTGCAAATGAGACATGTTGCCGCTAAGTTTGTTTCTCGCCTGCTCACACAGGATCAAATCATTTGTCTGAATTTCAGCCAGGACTTGAAAAATCAGATTGAATGTGATCCAAACTTTTTTACCAACATGATGACATTTCCCGAGAATTAAACAATATCTAAAAGGAAAATGTTTTGATGGTGTAGAGGCTGTAAAAAGAACTTCGCAGAGCGCACTGGACGATATAAAAGTTCCAGAGTTCCAGAGGTGCTTCAAATAGTGGGAAAGAAGATGGGATAAATGAATCGCATTTAATGAAGAGTACTTTGAAGCAGACTGAAAGAATTTTGTAAAAAAATTAATAAATTATTTTTTTAGAACGTAAATCCGGTTTTGGTTGGATCATCCCTCGTATTGTATTCGAAACTCCCTACCACACGTCTTGAATAGTATGGAAATAAAATGGGTTCTTCTATTGTCACCACAAAACTTGTCGTTTTCTACTGTAAGCAGACTTCATACTATAATTTATTTTTTTTATTCTTGTTGAAGCTGTTTTTTAAACAAGTTTACATTTAGACTATGACAGAGCGATTATTGAGTTGCAGTCTTCATGTGTTGAACTCTAGACGTTTCTACAACAACAAATACAAATAATAGAGAAAGACTAATAACCGTATAAGGCTAACGTCTGTTTATTCAGAGATCCGAATCAGGGAAAATATTGCTTTAATGCCCATCGTAATATGAAAAGATATAAGCTTAAATCGCTCTTTTTCTGCTTTTGTACTTCATAATCATAAGAAAAAACTGCATTACTGGCAAGTGAAACTTCCGTTCTAATAAGCTTCAGAGAAGAGAATGGAAAATAACTGAAGATAATGTTTGTGAATAGATGGTTTGAAGAGAAACAATCAGGTGAACAACTAAAATCATATGAAAAATTGAAACAAAATTTACAGGTACAGTTCTTGTAAGATAATTGTCACATAATTTTATATAATCGATACTCTTATAATTTATTCTTTCTTAAGTTCAAATTATAAACAAATCTTTCTATCTGTCTAAAATCTTAAAAGAAGAGAAACGAAACTGCGCACCACTTGTAAAATATTTTAATAAAATACAATTTAAGGTTCTACATTAAAACCATTTAGGCTGAAAGAGACAATTGTTTAAAGAAGTGAGTTACTATTAAGGAACCTGTGGATTAGAATATAGGAGGAAATAGCAAAAGCTCTCCAAGAAAATATATGGATGTAAAGTTGTTCATAATAAACTTGCACAATCTGGGATCGAAATAGGAAGCTCTGGCACCAGGGATCAGACGTAAGAAAGTTCCATAAGTTTTTTTTTTTTTTTTTTTTGGAAAATCAATTCGTTCTCATTCAACATTATATTAAGATAATACACACGGACAGGAACACAGAAACTGTTTAAATTATAATATATCAGTGGCCATGCTTTTCAGTAGAGCTCGAGCACATAATGAATTATGGTTTGCGATCCGATTGCGAACGCCCAAGATCAGTCGGTTGCTTCTACTGACTGTCTCTTACCGTCTCCATGAATTATTTTAGTATCGTATTTTAGAAGTATAGTACCATCGTACGTAAAATATTTTAGAACCTATGTATCATGAATGGAATCTGTATGTTATGACTTGTATAATTGCTGTACCGCAATTTGTATATCAGTAAAAATACAACGTAACATAAACATAGCACAAACATAACATAAAAATCAGTCTTGTAGTAGACTGACATTAACAAATGGAATTAAAAATTAAAAATGGTATTAATATTCTCATATTACATACGTACTGAATGTCCATGATTACCAATTTTCATGCGATGTTTTTAGCAATTTTTAGAATTACATCGTTAGTTTCTGGGAAATATATAATATAGTCAAGGAAATTAATTATAAATACTAAAATAAATCAACACCATTTGTAACTATGTATCAAATAGTTTTCAAAGTTCTAAGGTGATTTTTTTCTTAATCTAGAAGGAATTTAACGAGAGTTTTTCTTTATTATGAAACTAGTATACCTTTCTATCTAGAATAAATTTACTGAAATGCCAAATTCTCAAGTAAAAGTAAATTTTCTCTCTGGTATTATTTTTCTTTTCAATGAGGTTTTAAACATTATGTTGTGTTAATTTAGTTACAACGTCATATATTATACTAATGATAATTAACAATGAAAACATGACGTATATTTTTTTAAATTTAAATAGTTACTCAGTTTTCCTTCAATACGTTAATTCTGGCAACTATTTTGAAACTTAAAATATACAAAACGATAATCATGCCTGTAGTTCTGTATGGCTGCGAAACATGGTCACTTACTCTGAAGGAAGAACATAGACTGAAAGTATTTGAGAACAAGACCCTGAGACGAATATTCGGACCCAAGAGGAACGGGAATGGGGAATGGCGGAAACTTCATAACGAGGAACTACATAATTTATATGGTTTACCCAACATTGTTAGGGTCGTCAAGTCTAGGAGGCTTAGATGGGCGGGTCATGTAGCTAGAATGGAAGAAAGTAGAGACGCTTTCAAAGTCTTGACTGGAAGACCAATCGGAAAACGACCATTAGGAAGACCTAGGCGCAGATGGGAGGACAATATTAAGATGGATCTCGCAGAGATTGGAATACAGAGTAGAAACTGTATGCAGTTAGCTAAAGATAGAAGTCAGTGGAGAGCTTTTGTGAACGCGGCATTGAACCTCCGGGTTCCATAGGCCATAGAGTTAGTTAGTTTTTTTTTAGTATTTAGAAAGTTTTAACATTATGGCTTGAAATTAAAGTCTCAATCAAAAGCCTCAAGAGATTTACAAATTAAATTCCGTGTATGGATTAAACACATATTGTTACATGCTTTTCTTTAATCTACAATGGTTCAACAGTGTTCTGTCTCATTCGGTCTTCAAATATCGCAACCTTAACTTAAGTTACTTTCCGACGTCACACAATGATGAAACTATACAGAGCTACAAAAGTCGAGTGACAACATAATATTCAATTATTAGTTTTATAAGTTCTTTTATATTTTTTTTATATTTTTAAGTAAGAGTAATTTTTGAATCTCTTCCTCAGGTAGACTATAATGACTTGAGATACCGAGTCTCGACACCCAAGCAAGAAAGGAAAACAAATAAAATTCTACAACGATAGAAAATGAATTTAATTATAGTTAGACAGCAGAAAATATAAAAACTGAAAACATTATTTTTCAGAAATTTGCTCTCTTAAAAAGAAAAAAAACTAATGTACCAAATAAATCAGATCGTACTTAAAAGAAAAATAATTCAGTTTACAAGAAAATTGCTTTAGAAAATCTATTTTTAATAGTTAGAAAGAAAACCAAGCATGGAAACACTCTCATATGAGAACTTACAATCATTTTATAAATTCTTCATTTTCTGTAATACTATATGTAGTAAAAATAGTGTTATAATTATAACATTACATTATAACATGACTTCAGATTTGAAAGATTTGAATTATTTATCAAGCCATTGTATCTGAGAGTGCAGTCACTCATTTCTTTTTAGTCGTGCATAAATATAATTTTTAAAAGTAATTGTCTTGAAAACATATTTCTTTACTTTTTTAATACGAATTATTTTATTTTTATTTTATTTTATTTTATTTTATTTTATTTTATTTTATTTTTGGTCATAATTGAACACGTTTGTTGCAATGACTTTAAGATTCCATTCAAACTTAACTTAAAAGAGGAAAGCCTAGTAAGGAAAGGGAATGTTTTATATGGTGAAGATTATTAAGGAAGAATTATTTCTGTGCTACCATGTTACACTGTTCAACAAATTTTGATCGAAAGTATGTAATTTCTTTGAAATGGCGATTTTTACATTCATTTAAGCATAATATGAAAGGAAATGATAATAGAAGAATTTTCTTAGCTCAGGTTGTGAAAAACAATGCCCTTGTACAACAGTAGCTGTATATATACCAATGTATTAATATTTATAGAACATTTAAGCAAAATCCATGTAAAAACCTACATTTCACTTTTTTTTTTTATCTATTTCACTGTGATGTGATAAGCTGTGGAGTTAAGAAGTACCCTAACCTATAGCTTTCTATACCCTTGTACTTCCTTTTTCAAAATTGTGCAAATATCAGTTTCACAGCGATACAGAAAATAAAGTAACCGTGGTCAAATTAAACATTAACAATTCCGTAATAAAAATCAGTATTAACATCAAAACATGAAAAATATGTACAAATACCTTTTTGTGCAAGAACTACACTGCAATGTAAACAAAAGTTTCAAGTGATCCCTTGTACAGGATTATGTTTATTTTATTTTGAGCGTCTTCACTTGGCTTGCCTTTTGTAGGTTACATCTGGAGCATCCCTTGCAATAGTCCAACAGTAGTCGGCCAATATGTTAGAACTCCACTTTCGCTCATATCTCTTCTCCATGACTGCAATATCTTGATGGAAACGCTCACCATGTTCGTCACTTACTGCTCCAGAATCTTCGGGAAAGAAGTCTAGATGTGAATGAAGAAAGTGGAGTTTCAGAGACATATTGCAACCAAGATTTTCGTAGCACAATAACAACTTGGCTACCAGTTGTTTGTAATTTGTTGCTCGGTGTCTTCCCAAGAACTATGAACAAACACTCTTCAAGCTTTCCCACGCAGCTTTCTCCTCACCTTGGAGAATTTCGTCGAACTTGTGATCTTTGAATAGTTGCCTAATCTGTGGCCCTATGAAAACACCCTCTTTAACTTTGGCATCACTTAATTGAGGAAATTGTCCTCTTAAGTACTTATAGGCCTCATCCTCTTGGTTCATGCTCTTAACAAAACTTTTCATAAGACCTAATTTAATATGTAGAGGGGGAAGCAAAATTCGGTTACGATCTACCAGTGGTTCATGCTGCACATTTTTCACTCCCGGCTGAAGAGTTTCTCTGGTACTCCAATCACTTTTGCGGTAATGAGATCCACGATCTCTACTATCCCATTCACATATAAAGCAACAATACTTTGCATACCCTAACTGCATACCTAGCAACAGTGCTATGACTTTAAGGTCACCACAAATGAGCCACTGAAAATCGTAATATTTAATGGCTTGAAGTAAACGTTTCAAGTTTTCATAAGATTCCTTCATATGAACTGTGTAACCTACAGGAATTGAAGGAAGTTCATTTCCAATATGTAAAAGCACTGCCTTTAAACTCACCTTAGACAAATCTATAAAGAGCCTCCACTCTGTACGTTCGTAATTAATTTTAAGTGCCCTCATGAGACCATTTACATCTGTACATGCCACAAGTCTGTCTTCCATAGTAAAAAATGAAGTGAACATCTTCTCCCTATTCCGATACACTGAAATATTTACTTTTTCCTGCAATAAATTCCATTGCTTTAACCCTTTCGGGATCCTATGGTACAATTTGTACCATATGCACTTTTCATGGTACATTGCGTTATTTCTCTTCTATTTGAGCTTTTTCGTCCGAATTTTTTTTTGTTTTCCAAGTCTAGAGTTCTTGTAGAAGACATTACATATGGTCTTAGATCGTCCTGCGTCCAGACATAGGTGGTGATGACGTCATAAATAAAAAATTTCTCTTCTCATTTTTTAAGCCTATGTTCAATATTTTTTGGCGGGCTTATTTTTCTACGTAGAAGATTGACATTTTGCACAAACATTCAGTCCACCGAGTAGTATTTACCAGATGTTTTGTTCCGATGTCAGTGCTAAAACAGGGGGGGAATCAGAGGGGCAAAAAGGTAAAAATAGGGTTTTTTTACTCCAAAAATCCCGTATTTCGTAATTTTCCCTCCAAAAAAACATGATAGGACCACGCGAGTCATACCGTCTGAAAGGCCGTTCCATTCTGAAGATAATGACGGTCGAATTATTATTCTAGGGTAATTAGGGACGTCTCAGTGAATTTTTATCCAAATATACTTCAGTATAGGGTGAAAGTGGGGCATGGTAGGGAAATTTTTCTGGCGTGCCTATTTTTTCACGTAGAAGATTGAAATTTTGCACAAACATTCAGTCCACCGAGTAGTATTTACCAGAAGTTTTTTTTTCGATTTCTGCGTAAAAACAGGGGGTCCAGAGGGACAAAAGTTGAAAAACGGGAAATTTTGCCTCCAAAAATCCCTTTTTTCAGGAATTTCCCGCCTTAGATACATGATGGAGACATATGAATGGTACCGCCTGAAAGGCAGTTCTATTCTGAAGAGGATGATGGGCGAAACATGACCATAGGGTAATTAGGGATGTCTCAGGAATTTTTTCCCTGAGATCATAGTGTTTTATGGTACTTTGGGGCACTGTGGGAATTTTTGATAAAAATTCTCCCGCCCTTACAAGATAGAAACTTGAAATTTGGCACACACATTCAGTATACTAAGTGCTATTTATCAGATCTTTTTAGATGGCTACGATCACACAGGGGGTCCAGGGGGGGCAAAGTTCGAGAAAAAATTTTTCCCTCCGAAATTTTCACTTTGACATTTTTTCCCGCTTCTGGTATGTGGTATGAGCACGCAAGTGGTACCATTTGAAAGCCAGCTCTATTCTGAAGAGAATGAGGTATGAACCATGATCCTAGGATAAATAGTGACGATACAGTAGCTGCTTGACTGAAAGTCTAACAAATAGCCCAAAAAGCCAGGATCCGGAAAGGGTTAAGCGTGACGCTAAAATTTCGCCTTTGCTTTTCCAGAGGTCCAAGTCTCTGATTAGATCAATTAGTTCCTCTTGTGTAAGTCTATGTGGTTCACATGGAGGTTCTTCTACAACAAACGTAGGGTCCTTCAAAGTACTTGATTCAGTAGCTTCAACTTCTTGATCATCATCAGAAAAAAGATCGTATTCTTTAGGTGGGTCAGGAATAGGTAGTCCTTCTCCATGTGGAACAGGGCGCATTGCAGAAGGAATGTTAGGATAGATCAAGGCCCGCTTCTTCTTCGTGGAAATTCCCTTCTTGACGGAAGGAACCATACAAAAATAACAGTCTCTGATGTGGTCACTTGGCTCCCTCCAAATCATGGGCACTGCAAAAGGCATTGAGCACCCCTTCCCATTAATCCAACTTCTTAGATTGATGGCACAAGTGTTACACACAATGTGGGATGCCCAAGATTTATCTTGGTCTCCAATTTTACAACCAAAGTAATATTGATAGGCTTTTCTTATTAGTGGTGTTATAGTCTGCTTTTGTGAGGAAAATGTCACTTCCCCACACACGTAGCAGAAGCTATCCGCACTGTTTACACAATTTCGCAGCATTTTTGTTTATTGAAATCCTCAAAATGTCACTTGAAATAGTTCCGACAACTATTTAAAAATATACATTCGAAATACCAGTATTTTTGCGTACTTGTAGTTGTATTTTTATGACCTGCACTACACAAACGTTACACCCTAAACGCTGATAACTGCACTAAAAATGTCTTTTCTAACAATAGCAGAACACTGCTGAGATAAGGAACACAAGAAACCAAGCGTTCATATAGTTTCTCCAGTGTTGCCGGGTCAGTGTAACATTTTACCCCAAACGAAGCGAATATATTTATTTTTAAAGCGTTATTATTAGACATGCCTGTAAAACGAAAAGTAGAGCTAATATTCGAAAATAACTTTCAAATTCGTGATCAGCACTACAAAATCAATAAGAATTAGCTGATTTTGTTCAATTTACATTTTCGTTGTTGAACAGTGTGCCAGACTTTAGTACGTGTTCATCAGCCGTAAGATTCGATGTGAAAGATATGTTAGGGTGGCTCAATTTCTCTAAACGTTAACCTTCTTTATACCAATTTAGATGTATTACGTTATTTACCGAGTAGGGTGCAAATGTACCCCACACATAAATCGCTCTTTTTAATATAAATATTTAATTATTATAATACACAAATGTTGAAATGGGACTTTTATTGCGTAGTTAATATTTCGTTATAAAATATATTCGTGTATTTAATCATAATTACAGTATAGTTTGAATCTTGTGTAAGGTCCAGCATTTTAATATTTCTCTGCAAACAAAAAAGATTCCAATATTGCTACAAAATTACTTTCCTATTATATATTCAAATATAAAAACATGTAAGAATATTCCTATCATTGCATATACTAATAGTCTTCGCATACAATCTTCTTCGTTGAAAGATCTTCGCAAACAAAACTGTGAGAAAAGTGACATTTTGTTCGCACCTTCCTATCTGTGTAGTGAGGACAATTTACACATCGTCCTTAGTTCAGTCCAACTGGAATATTTGTTTCGCTCTCATATCTTCAGACTAATACGAACCTTCGCTATACATCCGAAAATGCTAAAAATCATTATTAGTAAATTCGAGAGAAGTAAATCTAACTCATCTACCTTCTGACTAGAACAGAAAACTTAAAGGGAAAAAGAAGGATCTACTAGTGATTTAGACTTATGCATCGACGACTTCGCATACAATTGAACAAGTAGAGGAAAATTATGAGAAAATATAAGAAATTATGGACAGAGTGAAGAGAGGTGCATGCGTAATTATAATGGAAGATTTTAATTCAGTTGTCTCAGAATACCAGGAAGGTAAGCAAATATAGTTTAAACTAAAGAAATGAAAGGGAAGACCGACTGGTCAATTTCTGTAGACAGAATTTGTTAGTAATTGAGAACACATGATTCAATATATCAGATACACTATGTTATCATTGAAGAGTAGTATCGGAATAGCTTGAAAAACGCGAAAACCCCTCCTGCGGCTGATATTTTCTATAATCATAGCCCTGTGTTGGCCAAAGTGGATATTCAACTGAACAATGTAGGCAGAAGAAAAGTAGGGAACAAAATATTGAATACCAGAAAGTTGAAAAACGAGGAAGTGAGAAATCTGTTTGTTGAGAAATTCGAAGAAAAATAGTCGTGCGAAAAAAAGATAGGTGCGGGTAGTAACAGACCGTGGGAGTGTATTAAACTTTTCATACAGCAGACTGTAAAAGAAGTAGTAGATTACTGCGAACCCAAACGGAAAATAAACGATGGTTGTTGAACAGACATTGGAGAATATGAGGAAAAAGACGACGTGGAAATAGGTTGATACAGAATTGGGTAGAAAGGTGTACAGGAAGTTAAACAACAGGAAGAACAGTTCAGGTTCAGGAGAGATAAGTGCACAAGACATGCAATTTGATTGTTAGGGGTGATCGGTGAAAGATTTATAGAAAATTAGATTAGAAGTGTATGTGGTATTTATTGATCTAGACAAGGCTTTCGACCGCGTGAATTGGGAATTCTTGTGGGAAGTTCTAAAGAACATGTAGTTGGACTGGAAAGACCATAGACTCAAGGAATTTATATATGAACCAAAAAGTGAATGTTAGAATACGGGAGGAAATGACAGAAGAGAGTGCAATTGGAAGGGGAGTTCGACAGGGATGCTGTATCTCACACCAATAAGGTATAATATCTATCTGCGAGAGATAGTGAAAAAGATGCTACAAATTGAAGACTGCATTTCAGTATGAGGAAGAATGATTAGGTTATACATTTTCCAGATGATATGGTGCTTGTTGCGGAATCTGAAGAGAAAATCAATAAGATGTTAGAAAACTTGAGGAAGGGGTGTAAAGAATATGGGATAAAAATAAATATTAGAAAGACAGAAGCCATAGTGATTGAAATGAAACGGTCTGTGTCAAATATAAAAGTAGGAGGGGAGAAAATAGAACCAGTGACTAGCTTTCGACACCTGGGTGGTATTATTAGTGATCATATGAAATGTGAAGTGAAATAAAAGCAAGAATAGGAATAGCGATAGTAGCCTTTAGGAGAAAGAAAATACTATTTTGTGGGATCTTGAATAAAGAGTTGAGGAAAAGACTCATAAATTACTTCGTGTGGAGTATTATACTCTATGAGGCAGAAACATGGAAATTACGCAAAATAGTTAAAAATTACTGGAATCTTTTGAAATGGCGTGGAAAGGAGTGGAGAGAATTAGCTAGGTCGAGCGTAAAAAGAATGAGAGAATGTTACAAATTATGAGGAAGAAAAGGACAATTTTAGATAATACTAAGAAGAGGAAGAGAAGCTGGTTGCACACTATCTAAGAAGATGCTGTATCATGAGGCACGTGCTAGGGGGTACGGTGGCAGGAAAGAGAGGGAGGGGCGAAGGAGACTACAATTAATGAAGGATATCAAAAGAGAAAAATAGTACGTGAAGAGGACGAGGTTAGCAGAAGACCGTGGAGCATGGAAGCTTCTCAGTTGCGGCAAATGACCTACCAATAATGGCAAAATATCTGTGATGATGATTATGATCCTACCGGCAAAAGTAAGAGTAATATACTAAAGGGTGAAAATCAAAATTTAAAAAAAAATCTTGAAAACGGTCCTTACGATCTACTTGTATTTCATATATCAATATTCCATCTAAATCCTATAACATGGTATAAGTCGTTTTTCGAGAATAACTCCAGAAGGAAGTAATTTATTCTTAGGATTGGCTCTTTCTTATTTTCAAGAATAACTCTGGTGATTTTGTACATATTTCGATAATAAATCTTTCATTAAAAACCCTACAAGATTGGTTTAGACATTTGTGATTAATAAATGCAGAAGGGGTGTTGCTGTTGAGTATACTATTGGATTTTTTCAAAAAAAAAAAACTGTTTAGGTGATTTTGTTCTGATTTCATTAATAACCTGATAATATGATATAATAAACTTGTTTTGAAAAAACGCATAGATTGTACTTTACACTTCGGTGAAATTTCCGGACATTGTTTTTCCATTTTGGCTATTTTATTCATATTTCATAAATAAATATTTTATTAATAATCCTACAATACGTGTTTAGTCATTTGTGGTCTATAAATACACAATATGTAGTTTAGTGTTGCATATGTTTATTATTAGATTATTTCTTAAAATGTACAAAGGCGATTTTATTCTCATTTCAGTAGTAAGCCTAGGAAATGCGAAAATTACTACTCACGAAAATATCCATAAGTGGTACTTTACTTCTATTTGACTGTTTCCTCAAACAAAATACAAGCGATTTTGTTTATATCTCATAAATATTTTGTTAATAACCCTAATGTATGGCGTCAGCCATTTCTCGTGAAAAGGTTTTCAAAGGGTAAATTTACTTTCGGTTCTCAGTTTTCTTCGAGATTTTCCGAAAGCATAATTTTGTTTCTATTTCAAGAATAAATATTTCAGTAATAATTGTAGCATAACTTGACGTTGTTTTTACAAATTGGAGCGAGAAATTTCAGTGCATGGGCCGTATCTCTTTTTTATTATTTGTTATTTTAAAATTAAGATTGCAGCCCTCTGGATTATGGGAATACCAATTTCAAATGTACTATCAATGTTCGTATTCCCCAGGAAGCATTTAAGTACTGATAAATTTAATTGTATTCATATGTTGTACAATTTAATATTTCTTTTCAACTATTTTCATATACTAAAAAGCAAAGTAACAGAAAATACATAGATATACCTTTAGAGCATCTTGAAGAAATCCACTTTTGAGAATGATGAGTTCATGCGTCCTGGTTTGCAGCATTTCCTCCAAAGTCTCGAAAGGCACAACAGCCTTTTGTGAGGTTATAGAGCTTATTAAGTTGATTTTATAGCTTTCATATATCATACTCCCAAACAACAAACACGAGAGCAGCACCATTCTTCCCGATAGGCTTCTTGGAACGAATTGCACAACTGAAAGGAATATATCATGATTAAAACACTAGTCAGGTAATGCCATATTGCTTACTGCAAGTAAACAAATAAATATGTATTTATAAATAGAGTGACTTTCTTTATGTTACTTATTACAGTAAATTCATAATTTAACAGAATAACTCGAAGGATTAAGATTGAATAAGATAATCGGTTGATTATTTTTATCTTTGGATGAGAACTTTAGATCATTGCACCAACAGTTTCAGAGAAAGGATTGACTTAATCCACGAATAATTGGAAGTCACATAAAACTATGATGTTCACTACATGATGTCATATAATAATTGATTTTTTAATAAGTGCGTGTAATAACTGAAAAGTGATACGTAGCATGTGGTATCTTAGATTACTAGAAACCGAAAGAAGGCGAGCTAAGCTCATTTCTCGGAAAGGCGAATATATCCAAATTCTGTGAACAAATTGAAACAAAACCTTGAAAGAAAAAGATGCCGTATCAGATACTGGAAAGAAAGCTCCACTTCTGATATTTTAGACTAAATTTGGCCATACAGTTTTTTTTATGGATATAAATACGTTGACGTGGGAGATCCGGGTTTGATTCATGTGGTTTGGATCCCATGCTAAGCTGTAGGTCCACATCACATATAGCCTCCCTGCTGAAAAGAGACACTAAAATCAAAAGCAAATCAAATCAAATATAGATAAAGTATATTTTCCTGGGGTCCAGGTATTGAAAACAAAAAGTTAAAAAAAAAATCTACTTTCTGTTCAAACAAATCACTTTCTTTTCCGCTTTTCAAGAGACATTTCCATGCAAGTGTGGGTTTGAGGCGAATAGTCCCCTTTTCTTACATAATGTTTGCCTACAAACTAGGCCAAACTTAAAAATTATACTGTCTTATCTTAAATCCAACATTCGGCCCTTGCACTTAAGTGTAAGGTAGGGTTGGGTAGAGTAATGTAGATAAAGTTGTATTACGTTACTTCAATGTTTAGTCATTTTATTCAAATATAGGGTAGAGTAGATTAGGTAAGGTTACCTTATCTTACTGTATGGCGAAGTTACAACATGACATTTAATTTAACAGTTATACCAGCAGAAGACCATTCAGCAACGCTGTTCCGTCAACTTAAAAAAATGGCTTCAGTTACCATTCGCATCACCGCAGCAGCTCCTTTACAAGAAATGTCAATGGTTTACGAGTCTTTAGGTTTAATTTGAGATTTTCATCGCCAGTTGGTTATTCTTCATTCCAAAATGTAGCACTGATGCATGTAAATATCCCGTTTAAATTAAGCAAAAAATATTTATTTTAGTAGTTCACTGTCAGGTTTGTATTGTTACCAACTGAATATGCTAATGAAAATTAGACTCTACATTTTACTAAAATGCTATACACCTCAAGTTTTATATATGGTGTTAAAAAGTTACTAATTGTCTCATTGATGAAAACACATTAACATTTCGTTTTCTCGTTTCTGTTTGTTTTGTTTTGTTTTCAATTAACAATGCACCAGCAAGGAATGGTTTTTATTGTAAAATATTTGAGTTTTCAGTTCCACTGTTATGCCGTGTTGACTAAAGACAACTGTGATGGATGAGAAACGAATGAAAATGTAACATAAAGGAGTGGGAGGAAACAGCAAAAGCTCGGAAAACGTATCGACATAGTGTTTTTCCACCACAAAACTACTTTGCACCAGAAGTTTTCATTGTAGAATTTGGGTAAAATTTGCGGACCGTGCCAACAAATTTAACCCTCATACACACGCGCTAAATTTTAGGACTTAAACACACGTGCACAAATTTTATTGTATATATTTGGGATGTAAGACTAAAATTATGTAAAATTGACCTTTTCTACGAGATGTAATCATTTGTTTCGGTAGATTTTTTATTTCACCGCCCCTTTTAAAGAAATATTTTTACCTTGATTTTATGTTTTACTTTTTATACGTTGCTATAAAGTGCTTTAATGTAAGTGTTTAAAGTTTTGGTGAGTGTTTCTACTGTTTGTATGTGTTAAAAGGAAGAATATATTAAACAATTCCGTAAGTTTCTTCATATGTTCATTTGCAACAGGTTTGAAAAAAAAATAGCATTAAACATTCATTATTTACAAATATTCAATACAACACGAACTTTAACTTTCCTTACTAAATGAATATAAAAAAGTTATTTTAATATCATATAAGAATTTTTTCTAATAGTATTACACATTTACTGTCATTTTCCTCACGCTTCAAGTGGAAGAGCGAAGTTTTAATCGAGGCACACTTTTTACAATACACAAGGCTGTACTTCCAGCAGATCAACTTGTTAACTTGTTGCAATTACAATAAGAAGGTCGAGTTTACCTGTCCTTTCGACGCGGGCATATTTCACACCGTTCAGAAGTTCTCTTTTCTTTCTCCTTTTCGGGTTTATCTTCAAGAATATTGATGCGCTTGACTCCTGCTTTCAGATTAAGGAGCAGGGAATACAGAATTAGCCTATATGCAATACGGGCCCTGCAAAGGTGCAAACCCAATAGCTTATGGCTACTTCGTTTTGCACTCCAATGTTGTTTTTGAAAATAGTAAGAGCATTTTTCACTGCAGTGTTTACCATGTCAAAAACCACTGTAAGTGGCCAACGCTTACACTTTCTTGACACAGTATGCGTCTCGCAGAGCTTGTCAATAACATCAATCAGGGTTTTTCCCTCACCAAGGTCTATATCAATTTTGTTGTCATTGAGCAGTGTTCATGCCACAACAACTCTTCCGGACTTGGGAACATAAGAAATGATAGTCATATCCTTCGGAAAGGCGAATAGGCTTGAATAGTTCCTCCCTTCCCCTTTCTGCTGTTAGTTCCTGCGTATCGTACCCGTACAGGTATGTCGAAAACTACTGAATGCAACCTCACGAAACTCGGACAGCTTAATTCTCCCAGTAATTGAATCACTGATTGGAAAAAGGGAATAAGTGCATCAGACCTAAGTTTTCAATAACGCTAAAAAACCTTCTCGAGGAGTTGTTTGTATTTGTTTCAAAAAGTGTATAATTGATTACTTGTAGCAAAACAACTAACAAACACTAAGACAACAAGAAGAATATTGTATTGCAGCACTGCAATTGGTTAGAAAAGGTTAAAAATGGAAAAAAATATTCCCTTTTTCCAATCAATTAATGTTGGACGCAATTGTAATTGTATGTAGGGTATGTAATCTGCAGTTTATGATAGAGAGCTATGAAAATGTACATGTTGAATGCAATGTTGTATGTTAATCTTGGATATATGTATTCGAACTATCACGCGTATTAGGTTTCTAACACTTTTATTGTCACCGTTCGTTTTTCTGTACAGCACATGTTATTCGTACAGCAAGAAAACTAATGCAATAGACAACTGAAAAAAATACGTAGCAAAATACGATGTCACAGTAGAATGGGTTTACATAGGGTCCTATCCGTCTGCATCTTCGTCTTCTACAGTTTCTTGGTCAGTGGTTTTCCATGAACAAATCATCTTATAAAACTGTTTGTATTGGTCAGGTATGTATTTGATGATTTGTGAAGAATCGTTGATCTTTTTCTGATTGATCGAGACTTGCCAATCGTATTGTATGCCTTTGACGTTGGCAGTGGAACGTTTGTAACATTACTTTTGAGTAATCGAAAAATATCAGCTCTTAGTCCATTGATAAACTTATGAGCTTGCACATAACCTGGAGATTCTGCTTTGTAAACAGTGTCTCTGTTTACTTACTTGGAATTTCACTGTTTTGTCCACATTGCTACCTGAAGATTTCTTGTAAAACGGTTACCACCAATGTTTAAAATCTAAGATTTCTTCATTGACAACTTCGTAAACCTGAAATGGAGTATCAGTATTTCTTGCATTCGCAAGCATGTGGTTATACTGTGCTGGTAAATAAATGCGATTGTGTCGTTTGAGTTCTGGTTTGATTACAGCAAAATTTCGGTCACATGGTAAAAACTATGACCTCTGACAGGCAAATATTGCTGTATAGTCCTGAACCGTTATGACACCGTCAGGGTGAAAAGCATTTATGTCATTGAATGATTGCAATTTTGACCGCTACTTTATCACTGAAAACATGTAAATCTGTAACTGATTGGGGCAAAAAGTTCTCTATAGATTGTGCAATGCGAAAAGAAGGCGAAGTATCGTAACGACAGCAGAGGGCTCTGGTGGTTGTCTACTTACACACAGTCTCACAGTTGTGATGGTGTCCTGTAGTGACTGGAAGAAGGAAATAAGAAACGTAGTTATTCCCTTTTTCTAATCAGTGAGAGATTTTGTCTTCCGCATTGGTCATATACAGTTGCCCAAACATTCCTATTTTCTAGTCAACGATGTAACTATCTTAAAGGAACACATCTGCTATCTCAGGTTAAAATCGCAAAAAAATGTACTTATTCCCTTTTTCCAATCAGTGGTTCAATTAATGAAGATACCTAGAGTGACTTTTGTGTATGTCACAAGTTCCTAAAGAAAATTAGAAAAATCTGTCCCAAAATTACCCAGGTTCTTGGCAATTTAGAGAAACCCCTGGGTAAGTATGAGACACATGATTTTCTCAGTTTGTAAAGCTCTTATAAGGATGAAACAAGATGTAATTATGAAACAAGGGCTTCTACCTTCTGCTAGATATGGTGGAATATTAAGACACTTCATACAAAGTCTGTGAATATTGTTTTATTACAAACACTAGTATCAACAGTTGTTTTTACAGAGAATAGGATAAACATTTTCATTTTCTTTGCTGTTTGCTATGAACAAAGAAATTGTAATAAATATTAAGCATAAGCAGTTAGATTTTCATTTTCTGATAATACCCTGAAAAGGGCCAGTTAGATAATATTGGCCTTATGCAGAGTCGTTTTGATGTGTGATTAGTGGCATACTAAAGAGTTCAACTAACAAATGTTCCCTGCAGTAGTCAGGCTTTTAGTATGACGCTAATCATAACGTCAAAACGACTCTGCATAAGGCGGTATTAGTTTTACCCACAAAAATTTAAAATAAAACAAAACAAATTTTACTTTGTTTCTTCATGCTATAGTCTACGTACGTATAGGCCGCATATTACAACCATTTACATGATTAATCTTATTCATACTAAAGAGAAAGTAACTTTAAAGAGTGAACACAAATATTCATGAACAATGCTCACATAACCCAAATTCACTACAAAAAATGAAATTGTAGCCATAGCAGTTTAAAGTTTTTCTACAAAAACAAAGTCACTTTAGAAGAGTGAAAACGGATATTTATAAATTCCATGCCTATATCCCAAGACTACACTGATTCACCATCTTTTTGTTAAATTTTCTTATACAATGACAAAACTGACGACGTCAAAAGCCAAAAACATTAACATTGCAAGTGAACACACACACATACATATAAAAAAAAAGTACGTTAAGTTTACATACTTTGTTTGAGACTGCAACTACTGTAACATTAGGCTTTAATAGTGGTAAGAAAAACTAAGTAGAAATTATAATCTAAATAGACTACTACAAAAATAAGATACCAACTAATACCGTTGTCTATTCAAATCCTGATTTGAATTATTTGTTTTCTTGAGTTCAGAAAGCTAGAATACTTCACTGCTACATTTTTTCAATGTTGCAAATATTGATTTTACCACTTCGTCACAACGAATTATGAATGCGTCAACAGACTCATGGTTACAGGTCCATAAAATATAATATTAAACTGTATCATAATTACCCCGGAAATTCAAAATTGACCTCAAATTTCTGAAGTGACTGACACATTTTGTATTGGCAAAAAAATTAACACTATAGGACTTAATGCCTGTTGTTTTTGGATACCTTTTAATACCTCCAACTTGCCAATATTCCCATTCATCAAAGATCTACACAAAAGTTTGCTGTGGTATGCCAAAAGTTGAAACAACTTTATTTGCAACACTTTTTAAAATCGATTTGACATCATATGTTCCTAAGATGTAAAGGACAAATCGTGCTACATGGATTGAAAATGATTGTTCTCAATAGTAAAGCCAAAAATATCACTTCTGGAAAAATTGTTCAAAGTGGGAAGGTGTCTCGAAATTACCCCGAAAATCACTGCCTCATAATTCCCTCAAGGCACCTTATGTTCAATATTCCATTATTGTGTTCTGGTTTGTAATTAAAAACTATTTACAAAATAGTGATGATTTCAGAGGATTCTCTCCGAGGATTATCAATATACGAAGGAGGGAGTACTGCTAAAACACTGGTAGTCCACATTCAACATGATCGAAGTTGTGGCCCTGAAAGATGGATTTTTTTTTAGCTCGAGAAGGGTCTCAAATTCTCTCACAGATGACCCCTTGAAAAAGTCACCGTTTGAAATGTTACCTATACAAATAGATTATTACATTTTTCTCGTTCTACATTTTGAAATGGAAAATCATAATTTATAGAGAATTATAATAAAAGCATAATGAATTAGAATACCAATTAAGTAAATAATATCGTGTAAGTTATCGATGTCTAGTCGGATAAAAACTCGAACATTTTTTCGATTGCACTTTAACACTTAGTCTCCCGCCATAATACAAGAAATGGACCCTCCTATCCCATGGTGGATATGTGTTACTTTTCTGACCAAAAAATTGTGTATATTTACCTTTTAAACGAATTTTTCCCAAGGCAGCAGATGTTTATTATACCAGCAGTCCGGCTAAATGAAGCTACCGTAACAAACTGGTGATCAGTATGCATACCCACCTTCGGCACCTCGGCCTGAGGAGCAACATCTCTATGTGGACACATGGGCAGTTGCCTGGGACATGGTATAATACACTGGTGGCTCACGGTGTAGGCAACACGGCAGTCTAAGTGTTAAAGTAACTCCTCTCTATATAATCCTTACTGGAAAGGCATATTTAACTCCAATTACTTAATCAATATTTTTACTAATATTTTCATTGTTATATTTGTACTATTCACTGTACACACTTCATTTCTCAAATCAAAATATTGCACATGTATATTGGACTAGTGCATATTCGCAAATAAATTAGTTTATGTAAATGCTGCATCGGGTCATTTAGAACTTAGTACTTTAACTAATAATAATAATAATAATAATAATAATAATAATAATAATAATAATAATAATAATAATAATAATAATAATAATAATAATAATATCACAAAATGTATTTATATCACAAAATTTCTGGCGTAGTCATTAAATGAGTTAAACAAAATCAAATGCTACTTGTGCTTTCCATAGATATACTTATTTTGGTCTCTATTGGAAATTCTATTTAATCATATCTGATAGGAACTAAAAGTGAAACTTCGAGAATGGGTGAAAATATTTACTTTAGTGTGACTCGAACTAACCTTTAATAGTGATTTACAATTTACAAGGAAATGTCTTAGAGCACTCGACTACAGCGACAGCTTGCGATCATAGTAAACATGTTTCGAGTAGCAACTCTTGTTACAAATAAATGTATTTTGTATGATCTGAAGTTTAAGCCTAATTTACCTAATGCAATATGTCTTGAAATGTTTAATGTTTACGGTATTTGTAACTTTGACGAATAATACATGTTATTGGTATAAGTTCTTGATATGATATTGATATTCGTTCATAAATATTATAGAAATTATCATTCATGGGAATTTACTGGTGAATGCGCAGTAGAAATAGAAACACCCACTTTACTGATACAAGTCACTGTACAAATTGCTTACAGATCATAAGATTTTAGTTACTGTTAGAACTAACCATTCAGATTTCAATAACAATAACGTTTTTCACAAAAATTTAGCAAACACAAAATAAGAGAAACTGTAATGTCATATCAAACAGTCAATATGACGAGGAATCAGGATCATCTCCAAAATCTGGTTCCTTTGATTTTAACACGTTCTTTCTTCCCCTCAAAATACTGACCTAAGCATACAAATTAATCTTGTTAGAATTACCAAATTAGCTTAAGGAGATTTCCTTACTGATTTTGACTTTTAAACCTTCAAATTCATACGAAGTCCACTTATAGGATTATACCTTAGATCTTACCTTAGAAAGTACAAATATACCTAATTTGTATATTTTGACACTGTTATACACATCAAGCCAAATATTTACCTTGACCTTTGATCATCAAAATTAGGTACCATTTCCCAAAGTTTGGCCCGAGGTAGGGGGGTATGTTGACACAAGCCATGGTACCTTTTCAATTTCGCTGACTAGGCTAGATATACGGTGGTCTGTAGTACTGTTTTCCAGAAGCAAGACAACTCGACTAAAGATGTGAATCAGTGCAAGTTTTAATCAGTGTGCTGATTCACAAAACGCGAACAATTGCCGTGTTATCTGCTAGAATTTTCTTTAGCATTACACCTTTCGCCCCCACATACTTTAGTTTACACTAGAGTAAAAATGAGAATTTTTTTTGGAGGAGAAACAACTCTAACGATTTTGATACAATTTAATATATCAATATTTCATTAACAACATCATGTGTGGTATCACACATTTCTCTGGAGAAAGTCTAGAAAGGGTGTTTTATTTCAAAGAGAGTTCTTTTTAAACGATTTTCTTAAGAACGAATAAGACAATTTTTTCAAATTTTATAAATAAATGTCTCATTTTTAACCTGAAAATATATTATATTTAATCTATATATTAAAATGCTAGATTTATAATTATGTTTGTGGTAAAGAAATGTTTATATGTTTGTGGATGTTTATATATTTGTGGCCAATCCTTTCGATAATGAGGTCTCGAGAACCATAGGCTCTATAAAGCTGCCGTTTTCACTGATTGATTACAAATTTTGTGTAGATTGTTCAGTTCTCATTGAATATTTAAAAACATTGCCGTCATTTCTTTGTTACACTTTTTAGTGGGGTACACTGGAAATGTTGAAATATTTTTAAAAAAACGTTATCATATCATATCCTACGAGTTATACATTTCAACACCACACAATTGTATACGGAGATAGTATATCTGTCAGACGTTATTTCATGACCAAATGATAATGAGAAACGAAGGATAACCATTTCTCCAATCTAAAATAAATCTTTGTTGTTTGGAGTGTTTTGCCCAATGAACACCATATATCACTGACATTATAATTAATTGTGTGTTTAATGTATTTGCTTATTACATACTGCATGCAAGAAGAAAGAAAACACTGATCATATGTTAATTAGAAACTCGACTGGGAATTAGACTGAAATCTTGCAAACGATGCGAGATATTGAAAAAAAATATTGAAAATCGTATGCCTTTATCGTATCCCTTTCCTATTATTATCAAGACATTTTACACTTTTCTGTGTAAATGGACATGTAATGATGATGTGAGGAATGACAAGGAGATTCATGCTCATATGTGAATGATGTGCTGTGTAGAGAGCGCAGGCTCAGCTAGTTTATTCAAAAAAAATTCTACAAATGGTAGTTTACTGTTTGGATGACTTTCTCGAGCGGTTTCCTCAGAAAGGGCTCGAATGATTTACTTCATGCTTCACAAATAAATATCTCATTAATAAGTCTACAATACGGGGCAAGCAAATTCGCATGAAAGAATCAACGAGTTCACTCCTGGCAGGTGAGGTTTCTTCGCACGAAATTTCGCCCCAAAATAACATAATTTTCTTCGTATTTCACAAATAAATGTTTTTAGGAATAACTGCAGTATAATGTAATTTACTATGAAAAACTGAATTTAATGTGGTAGATAAATGTAATGTGGTGGCCCGTACATTTTATTATTTTCCTAAAAAGTTAATTTTGATACTGTTGTGTTACATTGTTTGCGTCGTAAGTCTTCTCTTCCTAAGTGTTTTTTTTTTCTGAGATTATATATTTAAAAATGGAAGAATAGTGAAAAGTAGAAAAGTATTAAAAATTTTAGAAAGACTAACTGAAGTAATTTGAAAAAATGGAAAGTAATGAAAGTAGTAAGATGAAAACTAAATACTTGATCACAAAAAAGTAAAAGTTTTTAATACGTAGTAGAAGAAATTGTTTCTGTGTCTGTTATTACCTTTTCAATTTTGTTTAACCAAGTTTAGCAAATTCCTAGATTGGATTATGATTTAATAAAAAAGGAAAACTCATGTTTTCTCCTGCATAACTGATTTTTTAATTGGCAGGTATCTGAATGGACTTTACTGCTGTATCCCATACCATTATATTGCATTCCATTCGCTCTGAACCAAAATCACTCTATTTTTGTAACTAAAGTGGTTATAAATTTTCTTCTATAAATAATAATAATTAACATGTCTAGGAGGCTCAGTTGGGCAGGTCTTGTAGCCAGGATGAAAGAAAGTAGGAACGCTTTCAAAGTCTTAACTGGGACACCAACCGGAAAACGACCATTAGGAAGACCTAGACGCAGATGGGAGGACAGTATTAAGATGGATCTCCCAGAAATAAGAATACAAAGCAAAGACTGGATCCGGTTGGCTAAGAATAGAAGTCAGTGAAGAGCTTTTGTGAACGCGTAATTGAAAATCCGGGTTCCATGGGCCATAGAGTTGGTTAATTAGTTACAAATAATAATTAAAATTATCAAATATTGAACTTCTAAACTATGCTAAGCATAAGTATGGGAAATTATACAAGGGCTCTATCGGTTAGTCCGTTGACACATATCAGAGTAAGAACGGAAGAAAGAGCAAGAAATGGCTTCTCGATATTGATTTAGCATCCCAAGAAGAGGTTTCATCCACTCTTTTAATCTTGTATTCAAATTAGCAGTGGTAGAAATAAACCATTTTCAATTCCAATGTTACTTATCATAATCCAAATATGATAATAAACAGTGAAAAGTATTTTCTTTATTTGATTCAATGGATAATGGAAGAAGAACCTTGCAATAGATAGAGAACATTTGTTAAGGATAAAATTATGGTACAATGAAAGGATCACGGAAGACGTGCAGGAAAAGTTCTAAAGACAGTAAGCTGCAAGTGACTTGTCAGTATTGGCTGAATACTCACAATAATACTTGAAAAAAGACACTTAAAGTTTACAAATATTAGTTTATCACAAAATGACAATCATAAGCATATAATATTTCTATAGAAATGCTGATTTTTAGGCCCACTGCAGTCCAAAAGACACAGGTGACAGAGAAATTACAAAGAGAACAACAGTAGAAATGGAAGAAGAATTTGCGACAATTGGTCTAAGAGCAACAGCAATTTAATTTATTCACATAGATGTGATGTGATTCACATAGATGTTAAATAATCAAATCCTACAAGACAGCATTTAGTGTCACCCTCTGTAGTAAAAACAAACCTAAGATAATTTGGAGGTCTATACTCACTGTATTTTCCTCAATCTACGAAACATTATTCTGGGTAATTTCCCGTAAATTGAAAACTACAAAGACTATTTTCAGAAATAACTTTTAAGTAGATAGAAAATATAATATAACTATATCTATTATATAATATTTACCTTGGTTTGCAACACATCCGAGTACATTGAGGAATCCATAAAATACTCCATATTCTCTCAGTATGTCAATCTTTGTAACTACACTGACAACTTGAACGACATATAGGCTTAAGCTCATTGTTACGATTAGTACAATAACGGATATCCAAAGATCGAAAGTGAATACATTAATAAAGGACATCCAGGAGTAGAAAAATTCTGGTTGGCGAATGAATAATCGGTGTCTGCAATACAAAAATAGATATACAGGGTGTTTCCGTGACTTTGGGACAAACTCAGAGTGATAATAGACGATGACAAAAGAAACAATTTGAGAATATGGACACTTGTCCGGAAGTGTGTCATTTTATAGATAGGGATCACCGAGGATTTGTCGCAACAGGACAAAAATGGGTATAACTTGATAACAAACTCTCGGATTAAGGACGGTCAAGGACAATATGCATTATTTGCACCTGATATTTTACTATTGCGGGAAAGGATGTTAAACAGTGATGGAGCAAGTGTAACCCGAAAAATATAAGTAGAATAATTTGTGTATTTAAAAAATGCTACTATAAATAGTTAATTGTACGCAATAAAGTTGTTTCTGTCGAGGAATTTAAAGCTCAAAATATATGAAACGATAATCATGCCTGTTTTCTGTATGGTTGCGAAACATGGTTGCTTACTCTGAGGGAAGAACGTAGGCTGAAAGTATTTGAGAACAAGATCCTAAGACGAATATTCGGACCCACGAGAAACGGGAATGAGAAGTGGCGGAAAATTCATAACGAGGAACTACATAATTTACACGGTTTACCATTGTTAGGGTCATCAAATGTAGGAGGCTTAGGTGGGAAGGTTATGTAGCGAGAATGGATGAAAGTAGAAACGATTTCAAAGTCTTAACTGAAAGGCCAACCGGAAAACGACCATTAGGAAGACCCAGGCGCAGATGGGAGGACAATATTAAGATGGATCTCACAGAAATAGGAATATAAAATATAAACTGGATCCAGTTGGCTAAGGATAGAAGTCAGTGCACAGCTTTTGGGAACATGGCATTGAACCTCCGGGTTCCATAGGCCATAAAGTTAGTTAGTTAGAGGTCCAATACCTTAATCAAATAAAGAGTAAGCATAGGTTTGCGAAAACAGGAGGTATGAATTGTATGGGAACTGTTACTGTACTAAACATTGATAGTGATGGTAGTCAATCACGAAACAAGGAATCTGTTTACAGGCTACTGATCTGAAATGTTTAATTGCGAGTATGAGCCGCTGAAAACCGACGGGAATAGATAACAGCTGAAAATAAAATGCCAGAACCTGGTCCGGTCGAAGGAAATACGTATGAAACTAATGTGGTTCTCCCCACGATACCAAAAGTAGTTTTCTTGTTTTGCTTTGCAGATGTAGGAAGTGAGTTCTTGTTTCTAATAACAGTAACTCAGGTTTCTTCTTTGTAGTCTCGTCGCGAATTGCATGAGCTTTTTCTCACCTCAATAAGGTTGCAAGCCAAAGATATGTACAGTACTCTCATTCCATTGTCGTGAACACTTTTTTTTTTGAAACAAGACAAACACAGAGTGCCAGGAAACGGCCAGTAGATGGAGTGTCAATCTGAATTAATCATACGGAGAATGCCATCATTCCTTCTGTAGTACTGTAGTATAGTTAATAAGAGTCACTTGCCTACGGTATCAGGTATCGGTTGCCTGTGAGGTATTTCGTTTCATGCAGATGTAAAGGCTTGTTAGCAATTTTTGGTTAGTGCTTATGTACTGGTGTAGTGCAGTTAATTCCTATTTCGTTTGTGATATTAAGTACTTCAGCAATACAACAGAGTTTGACCTTGACAAACTTGCAAATATGGTGTTTAATTATGGATTGGCTGATAGAAATGATCTTGAAGCATTCAAGTTGTGTCGTGAAAGATTTCCACAACGAAGACATACGAAGCATTTCACATTTGTATACTAGTTCCAGTGTTTGTGGAAACGGAACATTTGCGGCCAGAACTTCACGACCAAAGGAAACAACGAACTACAAAAACCCCGCCTTCAAAGAAGCGATGCTTGATCGTGTGAGAAAACAGTCTTCGACAACCATGAGGACCATAGCACACGAAATAGGTTTGGCAATGAGTACTGTCTGGAAACTACTACTAGAACAGGAGTTGCGTCTCTACTATCCACAAAGAGTACTAAATCTGAGTCAAGCTTATTTAGAAGTATATGTCGTATTTTGTGAATATCTAGAGCAGCTTTATATGGCTGATCCTTGGTTTTATATCTCTGTACTGTTCACCAATGAAGCCTATTTTACTAGATATTGTTTTTAATAATCGGAATAGTCACGTGTGGGCCGATAAAAATCCTTACGCGATGAGTGTCAAGAGTCATCAACAGACATTTGCAGTAAACATGTGAACAGGCATCGTTGCGACAACTTATTATACCCCCTATCTTCTGTCTCCCCGCTTTAGTGTACCAGTATACGCGGTGTTTCTGCAGCATATCCTTCCAGAATTATTACCACATGTCCTATTTGGTGTTCGTTAGCATATATGGTTTGAACACGACGGGTAGCCATTTCACTTTGATGCTGTTTTCATGAGTACCTCGATCAAACTTTCCCAGATAGATTGGTCGTGCGATGGTGTTCTGTTTTCTGTCCGGCTTATTCAACGAATCTTATTGGACGTGATTTTTTCGTTTGGGGTTACCTCTATAGCCTTATATATGAAACTGCTTCTTGCACGAGACCCCGTTGCCATTGATAATAAGAACGACAGCAAGGACATTTGAACATGTGCGATAAACTTCTGTTATGCTGTTATAATTGCATCAACCCCAGGAGATGTAATTTTTAACATCTACTGTGAAGCTATAAACACATTATATACCGTTTCTAATTACTAACTCAATTACATGGTAGATTGTTCTTTGTTGTCTTTAGAGGATGCATAGCTACGTTTGTTCTGTCTTCTGAAGGTACTTTAACTTTCTTTGTTCACGATACTCATGGGATTACGTAATTAACTTTCTCTGTTGATCAGTTTCCATGTACGTGTTCCTGAACAGAGACAGCTTTCTAGAATCACTTCTGTTCTTTTGTAAGATGTATTTGTTGACGTTCTGCATTTTACTACCACTGCTCTCATAAACATTAATAGAATGTAATTGCTTTACTGGCTCATGTCCAGGTCGTAGTTCCTAATCTCAGATTGCTTCTTTCCTGAATGCCTAGAAGTCCTATCGTTTCCGAAACTTACAGTTCCCATTCAATCCGTAGCTCAGGCTTTTGAATATACATGCTTCTTCTCATTTGATTCAGGTATTGCTTCTCTTTCTACTCGAAACAACTTTATTGCGTACAATTGAATATTTACGCTCGCACTTTTTGTTTTAGATGCACGAATTATTTTACTTTTCTTTTTGAGTTACCCTTGCTTACAATCTAAATCTATAATAATGAAATTTCAGATAAGCAAGATATATATATTACTACTTCTGACTGACATTAATCCAATATTTTGTTCTCGAGTTATGGTCTTTTTTGACCCGAAGCAACATATTATCGGTGGCCTGTATTTCAAAAAACGACGCTGTTCCGGATACTTGTTCCTATTCTCATTTTTTTTTTAATTATAGTCTGTCACCACTCTGAATTTTGTCCCCAATATACGGAAACACCCTGTATGCATATTCTATAGTTATTTTAGTATCAATATATTTTATAGTACACAACATAATCTTACATTTTACTTCTACTAAACAGATTTTCATTCATTATCACCTGGGGATAAAAGTTGATCTGAAAACGTATGGTGACGGTAGTTAGCGGCATGACGTCACACCGTCCCCCTATCTATCTTTGCACATTGTAATTTTTTTTAGAAACTGAGGGACACCATACATATTTTTTTCCAGGTCGGGGTACGACGTCATCTCGCTTTCATCATCACTTTTACCCCTTGATTATCATACTATATGAAGTGAAGAATAAGTGTTTTCGGCAAATATAGTTTTGATAAATACAGTTTATATTATACTATAAAATTTTCTTTACTTAGTGAAGTCTTCTGAATAACCTTGATGAGGGAAAAAAAAAGTTAATAAATTGTAGCGAAATGCTTTCCATAAATTATTTACTGAATAAATTATTGTAAAAGAAAACTTGTTAGAGAGTAAATTATAAAATTCAAGCTAAAATTCAACATAAATAACATTATCAATTTTATAACAATTTTATTTCTCAGTTCCATCATATCACAATAACATATTTTTGCAACAATGGGAACAATAAATATATCGTTTAGAAGATTAATAAAAGAAGAATTTTAGTAGTTTTAAATGATGCATTTATGCATATGTGAGAAATGTCGGATGACGTTACGAAATCTCTTGTCACGTTATAGTTCTTTTAAACTACTAGACGTATAATAGAAAATAACATTCATTATGGTTTCAAGAGACTAATTTTATTAGATAAAATTTCATCAGAGATATCACTAAAGATGGAAGGTGCGAAACACATATTTTAAATTAAAATGGAATAAAGTGTTATATTGTTTGTTGCATATTACAAATTTCATGGTAGGAAACCATTGTATCTGAATAATACAACTATATTACCGTGTTAATTCCATTGTCGCTCTTAGGTTTATGTCTAAACAATATGTAAATGCAATAACATCTAAACCTTAATTGATTTATTCTGTATATCGTTTCTTTTTGTAATAAACTACCTTAGTTTCAATATATATATATATATATATATATATATATATATATATATATATATATGGTGAATTCCAAATAGGAGACAAACTTAGAGAGGTGATAGTACATACAAAAACAAGCAAAAAATAAGTCGTAGTGAACGTAGGGGAAATTCCGCCCGTTGAGGAGTGACAGCGCGTGGAAAGCGTGGGAAAATTAATTTCAGAGGGTAATAATTTCGTAGGAAAATATTCTCTCTCTATGAAATTTTCGGATATAAAGCCATCTTGCTCAAATAGGTGCGTCTGCTAAGAGAGATACTACGGAGTGATATCAATTTATAATGTAACATTTAAGTTTGTTTTTGAAGTGTCCAGGACCCGACAGGGAGGTAAAAATTTCCTAGGAAAATATTACACAACTAGGCGTATCTAATTATCGGATATAAAGCCAACTTGCCCAAAGAGAGTATATCTGTTAAGAGATACAACGGAGTGATATCAGTTTATAATGCAACATTCGAGTAAGTTTTCGAATTAACCAGGAACTGACAAGGAAATAATTTCCTAGGCAATTATTACCCCTTTTCAAATTTCGAATACAAAACCATCTTCCCCAAAGTGAATATATACACCAAGAGATTACATTCAATGATATCGACTTTTTACGTGACTTCTGACTTTTCCTTTGAAATAACCAGAAAGCGACAAAAGGGTAAAGATTTCTAGGGGGTAAAACTTTCCAGGGGTAAAAAAGAACAGTGATACTGGCATACCCGTTTCAGGTAAAACTGGAAGATTTCATTTCATTTTTCAGAATCTATTTATTAACATTCTGAATTCTGTTTTTGCTATTTAGGCAAAACCAGGATCTCGTACCTGACCTCGTCCTACAGCCGACCTCACGCCCAGCAACGTGTACCTGTTCCTTCCTTGAAGCGATGCGATTTTTGTCAATAACTTTGTCAACAAGCGCAGCTAAGTTGCAGACTATTCTGATATCTTGATTCCACTCCTTGGCATCATAACTCTTTGGGACAGGCATACAAAAGGAGGTACTGCTTTACGACAAATGCTTTTGTATGCCTGTCCCAAAGAGTTAGGATTTTGTATATGCTGAAAATTATTTTATATCTCACTAACTCCACACGTACGAGACCTGTCGAAAAGTATCTGGCCATAAACCAGAGAAACCATCACATTCACTTAAAGTTTTCGTAGTCCGAATCCTCTTCAAACTAGTTGCCATCTCCCTCTACACACCGATTTTGGTAGTCTTTCCACCGCGGGAAACAGGATTTGAAACTCTCAGATACTTTCCCAACAGGTCTCGTATAAAATCATATTGTCCTCACATTCATATTTCATTTTACACCTCACTAGAACTTACTTTGTGGATGTGCCTCATATTATGTTTGCAATATTTTATGTTTGGATTACAGGAAATCAATGACGACATCAGCATGAGAAGAAGAAATACATATTTTACTATTTCGAAACTACAGTGATGTGAGAAAAATAAATAACAACAATGATCACAACTGTCTGAAATGTAAAGTCTCAATGTCAATCGCTTACAATTAACTAATACTCTAGAGCAAAACAAAATCAATATACCCGTTATGTTCCAAAGGGAAAATATACGATGTGACATCTCGAAACTACAGTAATGTGAGAAAAATAATTAGCAACAACGATCACAACTGTTTGTAATATGAAGTATCAATGTCGATCGTTTGAAATTAACTAATATCCTAAACAAAATCAAAACCAATATATCCAGGTTCCAACCAAAGTGAAAATATACGATGTGACCAGGGCCGGATCCAGAATTTTCTGAGGGTGTGCACCAATAACTACCGGTACAATTGAAATTTTTAAAATGCCTATAGGCATCTGTGGTGTGAATGTGGAATTACCCCTAGAAACGTTAAATGTCTGCTCTCGATAAATTCTTTTCTTTCTACCTTCAGAGAATTGACTTAAACTCTTGATTTTGTAAAACGTCGCTTTCTTTAAAGCCCAAACGGAAACATGCCAGCAGAAATTTTCTGAAAATGTTATTTTCACTGCTAACTTCCCGTTTTAGTAGTGTATATTTACAACGAAGACGGGTGCACGTGCACCTTTGCAGCCCCTAAATCCGACCCAGGATGTGACGTATGTGTAATCTAAGCACTATAATCCAGTCGGTACCTGAGAACTAGTACATCTGTCAAAACTAGAATAAGGAGTAGAAATGATCAGATGATTCCTCAACAATCAAAATTAAATATTTGTGAGAAGTAAAGCTAACCAATAACAAATCAAGGGAGTTTAATTTCATTAAAATAAACTATTATCCATTCCCTATCATTTGACCTTATTTTCCGAAACTAAAATGTGTGCATGGAACCAAGGCTACATTCAAATTCTTTAAATGGAATATGAGCCAAAGGAACTACAACAAAATAAAAATATATAGCCTCAAACTCTTAACATTAAAAGAACAGTTGTTTTCAAAGTATTTTCAAATTAAAGAAATACTAAAAATTTACTTATTACCTTTGAAATAAGGGAATGGTGTAGTAAGCGCCTGCCAAATTAACATCCAAGAAGTACAAGATGTTTTAAGGATTTTTTAAAATTATTATTTGACATAACGAAAGTTACAAATATTGTCCTTCTCCCGAACTTTTAGTTTTGTTTGTGGCACATAAAATTACGTGTACCACTACTTCAAGACATTCATGCGTCAAGACATACTGCTTCCTATACCAAAATTTAAGTTTAAAAATTTGACCTCACATATTGCCAAAATGAGATAGGTTTCCAATAGTTGAAGCTGATATTTGTACGTTTTTCCACGCTAAATATTTTGCTGATTCTACTGCTGCATACGCGAATTTGGGCACTCGCTGTCCGTAAACTTAAACTGTTATTGGACTTAAAGAGAAAAATGATTTATTTAACAATTTTACTCTCTTCTAATACTTCGTGGCCTATAATTTAATTCTTGGTGGAATCTCATGTAACTCTGATTTATCTGAAGCTGTAGGACCATGACCCATGCAAAGAGACACAAGATCTAATAAGCTAAATCGGCTGTGTATACTTGATGTTTTCCTCAACATACACGGAGAAAAAAAAATGTAGTGGCATACTTAAAAACGTAGGTTACATTCGTAATTCCTGTAGTTTCTGGACTTAACGTACAACCGTAAATAACATCCTGCAGCAAACGTATAGCTGAGAAAGCATGTATTATACGCACTGTCTGCATAAGTGCAATGACGTCATTCGTGTGACGTCATCTGCAGTAACAAGTATATACGGAGGTGATATCTAGCTTTGTGACGTCAGGACCATATACAGCATATTAGTTAATAATGATGACACACGCTGACTCTCAGGACAGAGCATAATTTCAAGTAATATGTATTATACGCTATGTACGTATGTTTCTTGCGTTCAACCCCGAGACAGCATCTATATTGTACTTATGCACCGTACGTACGACTAGATACAGTGTAAGTATTGTACGTATGTATTATACAGATTTTCCTTATGTCGCACACAGCTTGTCCAGATACAGCATACAGAATATCCGTATGCACCATACAGAGTGCACATATGTAGCTTACAGACTGTCTGCATGCAGCATATAGATGATACGTACGTCGCGTACAGGTTGGCCATATGTAATGTATGGATTGGGTGTATGTAGCTTATAGGTTGTTTGTCTGAAGTATACGGATTTTACGTATGTCGCATACGTATTGCCTTTTTGTAATATACGGATTGGACGTATGCAGTATATAGATTATACGTATGTTTCTTGCGTTCAACCCCAAGACAGCATCTATATTGTACTTGTGCCCCGTACGTACGACTAGATACAGTATACGTAATGTACGTATGTATTATACAGATTTTCCTTATGTCGCACACAGCTTGTCCCGATACAGCATACAGAATATCCGTATGCACCATACAGAGTGCACATATGTAGCTTATAGACTGTCTGCATGCAGCATATAGATTATACGTATGTCCCGTACAGGTTGGCCATATGTAATGTATGGATTGGATGTATGTAGCTTATAGATTGTCCATATGAAATATACGGATTTTACCTGTATCGCATACGTATTGCCTTGTTGTAATATATGGATTGGACATATTCAGGATCTAGATTGTACGTATAGTGCACCATTATTGAAGTGCTACAACATACTGCAAAATGCATGATACATTCTTACTGTAATGTTGTCGCATATTGTTTTTCTCTGTATGGAAACAAAAATAGTTTAAAATATGGTTGATCTCCTTTGTGCCAATAATAATAAAATTAACAATACTACACTTTTCAAATCTTAGTTTGGAGCAGTGAAACTGTCAAAAGAAATGTATTTACCTGCAGGGTGTCCTGTAAGTTTGAGCTTCCTGCTAATTCGTTGGAAAGCTACTGCAAAGCCAAGTGTTGAAAAGTGACACAAGCGTTAATTTTAAAATTATGGGCACAAAGAAGGTTAACCATATGTTAAACTATTTTCGTTTTCATACAGAGTAAATCAATATGTGATACATTACTGTAAGAATTTATCATATGGTTTGCAGTTAGTTAGTTGCAGCACTTCAATAATAATGCAAAATGCACAGCCATATACAATCCTATATTCAAACTCAAACAAGATTTACGTACAATCATTTATTAAGCTGTTATCATCCATTGCTTGTACGATATAAAGATTATTTTACCTCATTCTTTTCCTTAATAGTATCTTCTTCTAAAGTGCAGTTGTTACCACAAGAGGCCTGAATAGAATTTTCCAGAAATAACTTCTCTGTACATTTTAATTAACAGGTATGTTTTTTTTTTGTTTTTTTTTAATATCGCAATAATTAAAATTATGCTGACAGCCGAAAACGTGTTCGCTCACAAGAGATTCCTACTCAGTACTCGCCATTAAAAATGCGACACCAAGAAGGAGACTGGGTAGCTGCACCAAAGTTCCCAGGCAGATACCTAATAGTAAGTGCAGAATATTCTTAACCGTCCGCTGTATTCGCTGTGACAACGTGGTGACAGCGGAGGCGTTGTGCAGCCATCGACTAAACATATTTATCCTTCCCTGCTCTAGACATTCTGCAAATTTGGACTTTCCGGGATGCATCCTTCTTAGTGCAACATTTTAAGCAACGAGCAGTTTAACAGTCTCATACATTGCTTAAAGAAAGAGCAATGATTCTCAGAATTACTCAGAAGATATATATGCAATAATTTAAAACGGTTATTTCAATCTTTGCAATTCAGAGCACGAAAAGAAGTATAGCTAAAGGAACACTGATTTTAGCCAGATAGTAAACTCAATCACACTCAGTACCATTAGTTGCTTGGTGTTATCCGTAAGTCAGAGATCATGGTATCTCATTTCGTGTAGATTTTTACATTTGTTTAATGCTAAAAATGTATTTTATCGCTAATTGAACCCAGTACCATATATATACCGACAGGACGTACCTTAGTCACAAGGTGACATGAGTGAAACACTAAACTGTTCGATTGACACCTGCGGCCTTGTCAACCCTAGAGAAAGTTACAAAGTGATTAAGTAAATACGGAACATAGTTCATACAAAGTATAGCGATGTATGAAGTCTCCGTTTCATATGACTTGGATAAAGGACACATCTGAAATATCAACAAAGAAATATATAATGATTTCTCTGGATAATTTGGATTAGTCCAGAATTCGAACACATACGTTGGTAAGTCCAACGTTTTTTTTAATATATATATATATATACTTCTTTCTTCGGATTCCCAATAAAGTTGACTACTGAAAAGCTGAGTTATAGATTCTATATTAAAACAACTTCGCTAGACATGTTCAGTATACACATTGCCTTACATACAGAACAATACATTAGTTCTTAATGCATGTCTGAAATAATAGTGCTTCGTATAGAATTTTACTTCATCCAATCGTAATAGCACAAAGATAAAAAATATTGCGAGGGATAATATTCTTATTACAGAGAAAAAGAGTTGAAATGACTTAACACTAACATTTTCTTTAAACAGAGATAATATTTTATTCTAATTTATGGAAGAAAGAAATAATAATTTGTAGTACAGTATTTTTATTAGGGTTATATATTCGTACAAAAGAATGTAAATACAATTGGGTCTGTCTTCAGAAAGAACGTACTTTTAGCCACAACCTACACTGCTTCTTTTCACCGTCTTCCAAGCAGAATCCTGGTTTTGTTTTGATGCACGAAATACCTGAAACAAAAATCAGAAAATATTTAAAATATTAAATTAGTGTGCTTAACTTGGTTGTACTTAACAATACAAAGTATCTTAACATTTTTGAGATTAAATGGACAAAATCTGTTCCGTCAGGTATGGACTTTTGGGTTGCACGTAGAAAAATTATGAAGTGTTTATTGATGCTGAACAACAACTCAAAATGTATTACTATTCAAAAGTAAGTGGGTACCCCAATGGTGTTCGAGGTACCATGGGGTATCTAATGTCTGTATTTTTTAGATATGTGGAAATGTATGTCTCTAAAATGTAGGGAACTGACATTTGTTTACCGAAAACCTCAACTCGGTAAGCCTTAGGGATATTGAGATATGGGAAAATAAAGAGCGACACCATAGAAGTGTGGGGTTTGCGTACTAGGTGGTGCAGTTTTGGAAACGTAATTACGAGGGCTTACAACAACCTCAAAAGTAGTTTCAATTAAATACACTACACACACGCCCTGATGGGGGTTTTCGGGTGTCATGATATTCGCAGAACTCATTTCTAAATATTCTAAAATATGTCTTAATAACGTTTTAAATAACGTTAGAGGTGTGTGTTTACCGAAACCGCAAGTCGGTACGCCTAACAGTTACCGAAATATGATGAAATAAAAAGCGACACCATAGGTACGTGGAGCTTGCATATTAGACAGTACAATTTAGAAAATTAATTAAAATATGACTATCAAGATATTGTCAAATAAAGAGAGGATCCATACAGTTATGGGGTTTTCGTGTTAGGTGGTAAAATTTCCGAAACCGGTCATGGAAAGTTAATAAGCATCAGTATCAATTTCATCTTAAAATAATTAGGTATTTCCATGGAGTTTAAGAACATCATGGGGTCTACCAAGATTAAATTTTAAAAGTTTTGGAAAATATATTTTGACATTTGTAAAGAGTACCGTATTAGAAATATGTATTTACCTAAAACTTCCAGCTAGTACATCTAGCAGCTAGAGAGACACCATACACCATCTTGAAATTTCAGAAAACAATTATTAATCCTAACAAAAGTTAAATAAGATGGTACTTATATGGGTTAAGTGAGTACCTCAGACTCGTCAGTACAATTTCGATCGAAAGATTAATTCAGCTCTAAATTTTCTTTGGACAATTCCAAGCGTTCATCGGGCTCTGAAATAAAGTGAACATTTTTTGTCAATATCTAATATAGCAAGCGAGATATAAGGAATTATGTATTTTATGACGTCGTAAAAATAGAGACCCACATGGATTTGTACTTTTGAGTATTTGCTGTAAGAAGAAGAAATTTCAGAAAACAACCGTATATACCTTAATAGACAATTAAATGGGCGGGGCACAGTGGCTTAGTGGTAGAGTGCTTACCTCTGGTGTATTGGGTTCTTGGTTCGATCCACGGCCAAGTCAGTTTGTAGTGGACATCGTATTCGTGGGTTTTCTCGGGGTACTCTCTTTCCTCCCACCTTTGCATTCCATCAATTCTGTCAACAACATTCACTTGCTTTAATCATAATCTCCCTGAGACTAAAATGCATAATCGTGGGTCGCTACACTGAAATATTTCCTTTTATTTAATTTTAAAATTAAATAGGGAGTTAAGTATGATCGTATTTCTATGGGTTAAGTGAATACTCCAATAGTTTCTGCAAAAAAAAAAAAGAGATTAGTTAAATACCCTACCACTAAGCTACTGTGTCCCCGCCCACTGAATTGTCTATTAAGGTATATACAGTAGTTTTCTGAATTTTTTTCTTATAGGAAAGACCCAAAAGTACAAATCCATAAAGATATCTATTTTTACGTCATAAAATATATAATTCCTTATATCTTAGTTACTATCTTAGATATTGACAGCGAATTTTCATTCTTTTGCACAGCTCGATGAACCCTTGGAATTGCCTGAAGAAAACCTAGGACTGAACTAATCTTTCGATCGAAATTGTACTGAGGTACTGATTTAACCCATAGAAGTACCATCTTATTTAATTTTGTTGCGACCAATAATTGTTTCCGAAATTTCAAGCTTTTATTTCACAGTGTTTCTCCAGATGTTAGATGTACTAGCTGGAAATTTTGGGTAAATACATATTTCAAATACTGTTTACAAATGTCAGATTATATTTTCAAAAGCTTTTAAAATTTAATTTTGGTAGACTCCATGATGTTCTAACACCCCATGAAGATATCTAATTACTTTAAGATGAAATTGCTACTGGTGTTTATTAACTTTCCATGACCGATTTCGGAAATTTTAGCATCTAACACGAAAATCCCATACCTGTATTGGTCCTCTCTTTATTTGACAACATCTTGATAGCCGTTAGTCATATTTTAATTCAATTTCCGAATTGTAGCGTCAAGTATGCAAGCCCCACATACCTATAGTTTATTCCCCCCCCCAAAAAAAAAAATCAGTTCTTTACATTTTAGAGACATGTATTTCCATATATCTAAAATGCAGAAATTAGGTACCACATTGGAACCCCATTGGAGTACTTACTCACTTTTGCATAGCAAGGTAAAAACGCCAGTGGTTCTCACTTTAAGTTTGAAATCATACTATTTTGTCTCTTCTCTGAGCATCGTGAATCTGTCGGAGCTGTACCATAGTTGGAAAGACTCACTGATCCTTCCTATAGTGACCATGTAGTCAGAATTCAAAAAGGAGTAGCCCTTGAAGGAAAAACAATATTTTAAAATCCTTGCACCAGTAGTCGTCACCTTAAAATCACAATGTTCCAGTAGTAGTCAGGATTTTCTACCAGTGTTCATCACTCAAATAACTTGACAATTTATTCAAAAACGCACTGTGTATCAGTTTAGGGTTGAGAATACAATATAACGTAGTAAGCTTAATAACTTTGCATCACTTTTAGCACTCAAGAAAGAAAATAAAAACGTTTTTACATACTTTTTAAAGCAATTTCAGAAAGAAAAATGTTAACTAAATTCAAAAGTTAACTGTATATCACTTCCACGTTGAGTACAATATTAAATACTATGTTTAATAACTGTACGTCACTTTAAACTCTCGAGAATGAACTTCAACGTTTGTACATACATTTTAAAAACAATCTGAGAAACAAAATAAGTTAACTGAATTCAAAATTTAATTATACATCACCTTAAGCTTAAGAATACACTATAAAATGCTGAGATTAATAAAAAATGAAATCTAAGTTTAACGTCCCACGGTTATGCCGGTTAGGATAAGGAGACGGTGATAATGAGAAATGAATGAAATGGTGGAATGAAGAAAGTGGGAATAAACGGGAGAACCCCGAGAAAACCCACGAGCAAGGTGTTTGTCCACCACAAAGTCCACCAAAGAAATATCGAAAAATACAGCAATATCGAAATATAAACAATATCAAAAATCGAAAATATAGAAATATGAAAGAGATAATGTTAAAAAATATGGATATATCGAACAAAAATGGATATATGATCTTGGAATACGATTTGGTGGAATAATGAGGGAGAAAAATAATCATTGATTAAATATTAAATTGAAAAGAAATAAGAGCCTGACGCTCAAATACTTATCTATCCGGCACCCATCTTGATCCCCATAAAATATCATGAAGTGCTTCATTGATTCTAAACCCAATAATAGTAATTTAACAATAAACACAATATATAATTTACTACGCACCTTGAAATGTAGAAATTAATGATTGTAATCCCCAGCTTTCCAATAGACTTTGATTTCTCCAAATGAAGATTCGGATATCTTGTTTCTTCTCAAGCAATAATGGGTTACAATAATCAGTTGCAGTCCAAAGCCAAGTCACTAAGTTAAGCATAAATATAAAAGAATTCATTAGTTAGATGCATACAAAATCCTACGCATGTAAATCCGAATCTACTTGTATTAAATTGTAAATTTAAACAAACTAAATTATACTACAGTTATAGTGACATCAAACATACATTAAATAAGGTATACAGGGTGTCTCAAAAGTCCCCTGACATAGGGTAACTGTTATTATCAGAGTTACAACAGAATGTAGGAGGGAAAAGCATATCCAATTATGATGTTTTCAATCTAAAGTGAAGGAATTTTAAAAATCGGATGGCCCGTTTGCGCTGTACACTCTCTATGCGCCCAATGTGAAATGAAAATGCAACGTTGCCATTTACCTGGATCCACAACAGAAGTGAATGAAGTTACTGTCTTTTACGCTAACATGTCGATGGTCAGCCCCCGTTTCAAACAGTAACTTCATTCACTTATGTCGTGGGTCCAGGTAAATGACAACGTTGCATTTTCATTTAAAATTGGGTGCATAAAGAGTATACAGCACATTCATCTTGTCCGATTTTTTAAAAAAGTGTTCACTTTAGATTGAAAACGTCATATTTCGAGATGTTTTTCCTCTTACATTTTGTCGTCAGGGAACCTATGTCAGGGAACGTTTGAGACATCCTGTATACATCATAAGAAGTTCCTTTCTAAATTCTACACGGATGTGGTTTCATTGAATGTGAGGTGGGTGATACACATTAGGCCTTTTGGGAGTACGTCACACGGACGACCGTAATTTTGTGTTCAAAATTTTTATGAACTGGTGGGATATGTGATACATATGGCCACGGGCTAGAATTTTCTCAGTATGTCAAATATGCAATCAGATTTCATGCAATCAGATTCCATGCTTAATTTGGTGAAAAGCTATTGCCAATTGAACGTTACATTTACCTCTTTCTTGCAGATGTTGAACCATGCCGTTAGCACGTGAGGAATGGATCGAAATAATCAAACTGTGGGGCAGGAGGAGTATATGTGCAGTGGTTGCCGATTGCAGAGTCATCCACAATATGACTCTGTGTCACATGTTTCAGTGTCACAGTAATTAACTAAATTTGAGAAGACGGGCACATTCGTGAACATACATCGTAGCGGTTCAAACTCGCGGGACCTTGTTCCTTCCCCATTTTGAACCGGTACATGAAAATGCCATTTACTCCATGTTTGCCTGCGCCGATTTTGAAAATTCCTTCACTAATCGATTTCTCCCGTCGAGTACTACAAGAATCAGTTAAAATCTCGCGGGCCCTTTTTTCTTCCCCATTTTGAACCGGTACATGAAAATGCGATTTTCTTCATGCTTGCCTGCGCCGATTTTGAACATCCCTTCACTAATCGATTTCTCTCGTCGAGTACTACAAGAATCAGTTAAAATCTCGCGGGCCCTTTTTTCTTCCCATTTTGAACCGGTACCTGAAAATGCGATTTTCTTCATGCTTGCCTGCGCCGATTTTGAACATTCCTTCACTAATCGATTTCTCTCGTCGAGTACTACAAGAATCAGTTAAA
The DNA here is from genome assembly GCF_964235325.1 of Thermobia domestica. Classification (NCBI taxonomy): domain Eukaryota; kingdom Metazoa; phylum Arthropoda; class Insecta; order Zygentoma; family Lepismatidae; genus Thermobia; species Thermobia domestica. Next base: position 117,019,608 of record NC_137456.1, on the reverse strand, counting down.
ATCTCGCGGTCCTTTTTTCTTCTCATTTTGAACCGGTACCTGAAAATGCGATTTTCTTCATGTTTGCCTGTGCCGATTTTGAAAATTCTTTCAGTAATCTATTTCTGTCGTCGAGTACTTCAAGAATCAGTTAAAATCTCGCGGGCCCTTTTTTCTTCCCCATTTTGAACCGGTACATGAAAATGCGATTTTCTTCATGCTTGCCTGCGCCGATTTTGAACATTCCTTCACTAATCGATTTCTCTCGTCGAGTACTACAAGAATCAGTTAAAACCTCGCGGTCCTTTTTTCTTCCCATTTTGAACCGGTACCTGAAAATGCGATTTTCTTCATGTTTGCCTGTGCCGATTTTGAAAATTCTTTCAGTAATCTATTTCTGTCGTCGAGTACTACAAGAATCAGTTAAAATCTCGCGGGCCCTTTTTTCTTCCCCAAGCCAATATTTTTTGTATATTTTGAATGTATTCAAGTATGGAACAAAAGTATTATATAATTCCCTTAGTAGGCTTCTCAACTTAATATTTTTCAACTTAAATTTTATTTTAATTATTTATTTTCTTGTGACTCAATATTTAATTGCAATCGTTCATTGGGGAGAAGGGTGGCCATTCTCAAATATATAAATATAGTATTCTTAAAATTTATGTGTTCTCGTACTATTAGTTTCTTCCACTAGACCTGGAAATTGCAAAATTAATACCTGGAAAACCTGGAAAATTCAGGAAAATTGAGTTCCATATTTATCTATGAACACTGCTATTTACAATTTTTTTCGAATAGGGAGAACTGTACAAAAGGGTGTTTTGGGAATGGTATAACAATAGGTTTCTGGGAGTGTTGTTCGAAATGAAATCTTTCTGGGAGTGTTGTTCGAAATGAAATCTTTAAGTTTTACGTCCCACTATTATACTGGCTAGGCTAAAGATAACGGGGTGTTGTTCGGTGGGGGTCAATGTTGCAAATTTTGGGTAAAGTCGCTAAATAAGGGGAATTCGACCTCAACGATAGCGTAGGTTGACCATAAAATTTTCAGTTAAAAACGGGACAGGTTCTTGCAACCCTAGACTTTTAGATCTACCTTTGTTCTTATCAGTGCCTTGATATCAGATTTCCTCCTCTCTCTCTTTGTTACAGAGCGGGTACTTATCAAAAAGGAAAGACACGTTGAAATTTGTTCGACACACAACCAACTGCTAAAACCTCTGCTGCCTTTCGAGCAGTACTGCGAACTATAGAGTATGTTTAATATAGGGAATTTCAGTTCAATTTTTGCCGCTTTGTTATTATTTATACTTTTAAAAGGAGTAAAGGTATTGGGTTTGTTATTTACTTCTTTCATTTACATAAAACGGGACGAATACTACTTTTTTCCATCTACTGACGGAACGGCCGCGACACGCCCCTAAAACGGGACTGTCTCGGTCAAAACGGGACGTATGGTCGCCCTACGATAGCGACAAAAAAAAATTCCGATTGGAGACTTTTTTGGGTGAGTTTTAAATGACGATTTACCTACTTACACATTTAGCGACTTTTTGCTGCAAACAAAATGTTCATCTGTAGAGAAGCATTATTAGTTCAAAACAGTTTTTTCTGTTTGTTTGTTTTAATCAGCGCAAGTGATGAAGAGTTTGAAAATACAGCGTCAGGGCCGGCGCGAGGGGGGATCGAGCCGTGCCACCGCCCAGGGCGGCACGTCTAGTGGGCGGCAAAATTTGAAAAAGAAAAGAATATTATTAAAATATAATGCTTCGTAATAGGCCCACATGGAAAAATAAAATTGTGTTCCCTGAGAATGTAATTTAAACTTACTTCACTCAGATTCAGGAAATTCAAAGCATTCCCCCTCATTTTCAATTATCAAACTACTAGCCACAGGTATCTCGTTCAAGATTTCCCTTGCAGCAGCGTAGATAAGATTTTCAGCTAGAGCGGATAAGATTGTCAAGTGTCTTTTATATTTTTTTTCTATTCAGCAATATTCTAACGCTCCACTCCAAGTACGCAAAAGGTACACTCCCACTTGAGACAGGCGGTTCTAGCCTACAGCACCTAGAGACATTTAGGTTTTAGCAGCGAGTTTTTAACCAATTTACAAATTGTTCATTATCATGTCTTATCAACAATATATATAAATATATATATAATTGTTTTTATATTTAAGCAATACAAATCATGGCCGAACACATTAAAAGAACCATGGGAGGGCAAAATAAATGCGACCATTACTGAGGAAAAGATGTCCAAAATTTTTTAAATTCCTATTCTTAGTGAGTAAATTGAAAGTAAAATACTGTTTTTGTTGAGAGCTGCAACATATTATACTATAGTGCTAGACTGTACACCAGATATTTCTGGTACAAAGGATCGTTCGTTTTGTACAAATCACATACAATAATGGAGAATGGCTTACAAAAATTTGCGAACACTTTCTTGGTTTCGTACCAGTAAAAGACATCACTGGTCTAGCTAGAACTGACAGAAGTAATAATTAAACGGCTAAAAGAAATGAACTTCTATCGAAGATATGAAGGGCCAAAGATATGACAATAGTTCCAATATGAAAAGAAAAAATAAATTCTCAAGATTTACATGTTTCTTTACTAAACTTTATCGTTAACGATGTAGCCACAACATCTCAAGTCCACCGTTTCATTTTTTTTTTTTTGTATAGTTAAAAAAAAGTTTCTGACTTCTTTTCTGCGTCAGTTCAACGTTGGGCCATACTAAAGGAACCTATTAGCAGCCTCACTTTAAAACCATTCAGCACCACAAGATGGGAGAGTCGAGTTGATGCTCTGACTTCACTTAGATATCAAATAGAGGCTTATGATACCTTACTTCAAATAAGTAACGACAATATAATAGAATGATCGCCCATGATGTTCTGTGTATAGCAAACCACCTGCGTGGCTTTACTTTCTTTACTCACTCGTTATGTGGTATGACTTTTCACTCCACATAAACATAGTAAACAAAAGTGTGTTTGATCCAGTAGGGTTTCTTTAAAACAAATCTGAGAACTTTCAGAGGAGCAGAAATGATGCAAAGTTTCAACCTTGCTTAATTGATGCGATGGAGTTGGCATCAGCATTAGATATGGATGATCCATGGATAGGCAATACAGTGCACGCTCGAAGTCGAAAGAAGAGACAGTTTCAATAGAAGGCAGAAGATGAAGCTATTGAAGATCCACAAACAAGATACAAGATCGATTTTTATTACAAACTTCTAGACGTGATTGTGTTAGATTTAAGAGAAAGGTTTGGGCAATTTAAACATCACAGCGAGTATTTCGATTTTCTTTACGATATAAATAATCTGAACGATATGCCACCTGAACTTTTGTCTGAAAAGTGCCTGCATTTTAATACGCGAAGAATCGAAAGATATTAACCCGTGATTTGAAAGACGAACTGAAACTATTAACCGCTATAATTAAGCCTAAAAGTTCATCAAAAGAGACTAAAATTAATCAAGAAATATGACTTTGCTCCCTATGTCAGTGTTGCAGTTATGATTTGGTTTATCTTACCAGTAACCGTGGCAAGTTGAGAAAGAAATTTTTCGAAACTTACTCTAAGCTTATTAAAAACTATCTACATTCTTCCATATCTCAAACACGTTTAAGTGCTCTAGTGATGATATCAATGGAACATCAATTGGCTGAAACATTGGACTACGCGAATGTGATAAAGGAATTTGCTCATACCAAAACAAGAAAAGTTTTTTCAATTAAACTATGTTAAATTGTGTATTTCTATTGTGTTTTAGTACATTATAAGTCTTAAGCTAATTACTTACTTTTGCCGTAATATTTGACTCACTATATTATCTTTTTGCTCCATACTCTATTGGAAACACCTTTTGATATAAAATAAGCTTAAAAATTAAAATTCTTAGTCGAACTAAAGCATACATTAAAAAAAAAACTGTATGCCCTGCTGTATATCACGTACAGCAAAATCGAGCATACTGAATATTGTGTCATGTATGGAGTCGTTTAAATATTAAAGCATTCGAGAGAGGCAGTTCAATTTTTTGTTTACTTTTCCTTTTCATACATGTTTTTAAATATGGTATCTTACTTTTTCTTAATATCTGAATGTCTTCTGTCAAAATAAGGTTTGTGGATTAAAGGGGCGGCATTTGAAAGTACCGCCCAGGGCGGCAAAACTGCTAGCGCCGGCCCTGTACAGCGTACTCACTACTCCACAATCCTGCATTGTTATGTTACCCTTGCCCTCTAACGAAGAATAACTACAAACTTGATGTCCTTTAGTTCGCCGAGTTTCCGTTGAGAGACACACGTAATACATCATTACCGATAGCAACAAGATTAGCTATAGATGCGTGAATAAAGGCGAAGAAGGTGTTTGTTATATTTGTCCTCTGGGGTCTTTTAATTATTCTGCACGTTTTCTTTTACAAAAAATTGCTTAACGTAAGTACTGTAGTGTTAATTATTTCGGAACTATTTTGACCACAACATGAACAAAAGTACCCGAAACAACCTGAAATGATCCCTGAATTAAAGGATTGGTTGCGCTCTGTTTACAAAGATGTGAATAGAACCAGCGGCGCAAATCTGTCTTCAACATTGGGGGGGGGGGGCGGGAGAGGGTAAGACCGTTACCATACTTTTTTTGGCGATGTCCAAAATACTTATGAAGTTGAAAAACAATGTTGTGGAGGATCAGAGTTGTCTTTAGCGTTAGGAGGCTGCAGATTTGAGGCTTATTCTGGGGGACATCTATTTTATCTCACGTTCCTTTGTAGCAATCGGACAAAAATCATCAAATTTCTCCCAAAAAACACATTTCAAATCGGATTATTTGGGAGAAGTCCCCCTCAGTTCCAAGATTGGAGGGGACATGTATCCGTCATCCCCCCCCCGGGATTTGCGCCAGTGAGTAGAACATATTGTTTAGTTTACATCTACAACTTTTACAATGCTTATAGACAATGAATTTCTCGATTATTTCTTATAGCGACTTTTCACCCAAAATTGGAGTCGTCACCTCTCGTTTCGCAAACTTATTGCCAACATTTTAGAAACTGGTTGCGGGGAGAGCTACAATGGATGATTCAAGTTATTTCGTCGCTTCCGCTGTGAACCTAAGTACAAGATTCCAAAAGTCACATTTTTTTTGGTTCCAAACAATATGTCTGCTGGGTGAAAGCATAGACTGGAATGTGTTGCCTTTCCTACCTTATCTTTAATCCCATAGTAGCTTCTTTCCCAAAGTTAAAAAAATGCAATTCTTCCTTTCTTAATAGTACTTATTACCCAAAGTATTACGTAAGCATTGTATGTTACTTATGTAGCTCACAGAGCCGCAGCTATGGGCGAGCAAGCAAAGCACGTGTCCCGGGCGCGTGGTTGGAGGGGCGCCTAAAAGAGAGGTTATATATTAGTACTTTTCCTGGCGGTATTTAATACTTTTCATCAGAGTGCGAAATCATGAAATCAAAGTGAGAGGAAAAAATGAAATGAAATCTTTGAGTTTTACGTCCCACGGTTATGCCGGTTAGGCTAAAGGAGACGGTGATTATGAGAAATGAATGAAATGGTGGAATGAAGTAAGTGGGAGGAAATGGGAGAACCCCGAGAAAACCCACGCACACGGTGTTTGTCCACCACAAGGTTCACTTGGCGGGGCTAGGATCGAATCCGGGACCCCAAGCACCAGAGGTGAACGCTCTACCACTGAGCCACCGCGGCCCCCGGCCGGGAATCGAACCCGGGTGTCCCACGCCAAAGGCGTGTTCACTAACCACTTAGCCACGAGTGAGCTCATCTGTGAGGCAGTGTAAACCCCCCAAAAAAGAAAGAAAATAAACGCACACTGGATGTTTGCGCAACTGAGGATCAAAACATTCTCAATGGAGTATGAGAAATAGTAAACGTCAATCAATGTGTGCTTTTGCTTATTCATTACTTCGTTAATACTTAATTCCTTCTAGAAATAGTGAAACAATACTATGAAGAAACACTAATTAAACTAATAACAATTACGTTGTATTTCTTACCATGCCGTTTTTACCACCCATAGAATTTCAACCTAGTACTATACTGCATTAGTCACGCCGTAACGAAAGCTAAAATTCAAAGACCTGGCACTCGTAACTGTTGAAGCTGTGTTGTAGCTACCTGTATATCACGCGGCCTGCGTTGGTACTCCTCAACATAAATACGTTACAGCCCAAAGCCAGGAAACATCACAAACAGAAGACAGGGGCACAAGCAGTGCCTGACACTTCACGAACTCAAACCCACCAAGACTCAACTCAACATGACCTTCAATTACGTTCTAGAAACCAAACCAATGCTAAGGCACAAACTTACCAACTTCCTATATGAAAACACAAGAAAAAAAAATCTAACGTTTTGGTTCCAAAGTGATGACATAACAATAATACTAAAAAGTTTTTTTTAATTTTCAGTAACCCAAACATTAATTAACTAGGGAACATAACAAAGCAAAAATAAATAAATTAAATTAAAAAATAAAAACCTGACAAGTAAGCTCTCCCTGACTACTTTTTTTTTTTAAATTTCAGTGAGGCTGTAAAATATGTCAATATCTTCGTAATATATATATATTTCATTGTAAACAAGTTCTTTAAACAAAAGAAAGCTCTGAGAGCGCTTACCTCTGACGCGGTAGGTCCCTGGTTCGATTCCTGCTCCCGACAAATAGGCTTTTGGTGAACACTGTAGGTGTGGTTATTCTTAAGACTTTCCAGTTTCCTTACATTTTCTTGATTCCACCATTATCATGTATCTCATCGTCACCTTCTCTCTTACATTGATGTACAATCATGGGGCGTTAAACTAAAAGAAAAAAAAATCTTGCAAATATCCTAGTAAAAATGAGTTTTCTAAACTACACTAGTGGCCCCGCGTAGCGTAGTCGCTAACGCTCTCGCCTTCGGTGCGAACGGTCCCGGGTTCGATCCCGGTGGGGGAACTCGGTCGAAAAAGTATCAAAAGATTTTAAGTCCAGCCATCCTGAATGAGGTTTCCTTGGCTTTTCCTCATTCACAGCAGGCAAATGCCGGAGTGGTACCTAACATATAGGTCCCAGGCCGTTTTCTTCCTTCCCAAATCCAAAAATGAAAATGAAATCTTTGAGTTTTACGTCCCACGGTTATGCCGGTTAGGCTAAAGGAGACGGTGATGATGAGTAATGTATGAAATGGTGGAATGAAGAGAGTGTGAGGAAACGGGACAACCCCGAGAAAACCCACGCACACGGTGTTTGTCCACCACAAAGTTCACTTGGCGGGGGCTGGGATCGAACCCGGGACCCCAAGCACCAGAGGTGAGCGCTCTACCACTGAGCCAGCGCGACCCATGATTTAACAGAGAAAATACATATATTGTACATTATAATTACATTACATTACCAATCTTTCGCAATTAATAAACCACAAGTCATTACACAAGCGTGGTTGGTTCGAAGTTTAGCATCCAATTCAGGTCCGAGGCTATCTGAGACTTGGTTCTAGATCTTTAACGTGGAATACGCACCACATGAGCTTCCAGAAGATTCGAATGAACGGGAGGATGAGGAAGATTTCCCCTCTCCAAGTAATTTAATAGTGTTCACTCTAAAGATAAACCGTATATAACTCTATAACTCTCAATCTTTGTCGTTGCAGGGCACTAGTTTGAAGTGAGGTGATCGTGAACAAAAATTGACCTGATGAGAGAGCATTTTCGTATTATGATTTATTACGATATTCGGCAAGGGTTAACACAACAACAATGTGTTCATCAGATAACTTACTTTTCCTGATGAAGCCCCATCTCAGACAATTTACAGGTGGTTTCAGGAATTCACGTGAGGTCAGCTCAGCCTGACTGATGGAGATTGTGCAGGTAGTCCATCGACAGTCATTGTGCCCAAAAACGTTGCTGCTGTTCGTGAAATTATGAACACTGATTGGCATGTGACTTATCGCGAAATTCAGGAAATCTTAGGCATTGTAATGAGCCAAATACAAATAATATTGCACTATTATTTACGTGTAAAAAAACTTTGCACTCGTTGGATCCCACACAATTTAAGTCGCGCACAAAAGACGCCCGTGTAAAGTGGTGCAAAGTTATAACGAAACTGTTCAAGTCTGGATCATCTAATTCGGTGTTTAACATTGGAGCAGGTAATGAAACTTGGATATATACGTACGAACCGGAAACTAAACGACAATCTGCTGTGTGGGTGTTCCGCGAGAACCTAAACCAATCAAAGTTGTTCATGCACACTGTGCCTCCAAACAAACGATTGCATAAGTTTTTGGTAAATCAGGTCATATTGCAACTGTACCATTGGAGAATTGCAGAACAGTCAATGCAGAATGGTACACAACCATATGTCTATCAGAAGTACTGAATGTGAGCAAACAGTTCAACCGTCGTATCATTCTGCACACGACTATACGAGCTCGCACACAGCAGCTGCCACAAATGATTTTCTGGACCAGGAAAGCGAAGTCATGACATCCGGCTTATTTCCCTGATTTAGTTCCCAGTGATTTCTTTTTGTTCCCAACAATAAAGAACATGTTGCGTGGGAAGCGCTTTTGCACCTCCAGAAGAAGCCATCGAGACATACAAACTGCAGGTTTCACAGATACCAACCTCGGAGTGGCATACTTGTTTCAAGATTTGGTTCTATCGCATGAAAATGCACTGCTATTCATGGGGAGTACTTTCAAAAGCAATAAAAAAAATGCACTTTCATGTTCTTGCGTTCTATCATTTTCCCGAAACTTTCAGTGCAACCCTCGTATTGCATCACTGAGATATAAATAGCTTTGATTGTATATCTAGAAAAGTCACCCTCTCGTAAGAAGCTTCATTTGAACCCTTCGAGTTACTGCACTTCCCACCTGGATACAACAGGGTAAACGTAGTCTCAAGCAGGCCCGAAACCAGCCACATATGTTTAGAGGGACCATGAATATATTAGGGGGGCAAGTCATCAAAACTTCTCTTACAAATATCTAAATTGTGTTTTCTGTATTGAGGTCTGGAGGGGCCATGAAAAGTTTAGGGGGCAGTTGCCCACTAGCCTCCCCCTCTACTTACGGGCCTGGCCTCAAAACAAAACACTAGAATGTGCGCAACTGGGGATCAAAACACAAACGGAATAGGAGAAATAATTCAAGTGAATCAAAGCCTAGCATAGCGAGTTTTTGCGTATTAGTTGCTTTGTTAATACCTAATTCCTTCTAGAAATAGTGAAACAATACTATGAAGAAAAACTAATAACCGAATGAATCTCAAGGAACCGGAATAATTTCCGACTGATTAAACTAGTTATAAATTCTATAACTTACTGTTCCGTTGAAGGTCTCAACTCCAGCAAGTAGACCTACACAAAACCAAAACTAGGGAATTAAAAATTATTTTTCTTTTTTCATGTCGCACAGCTACGACCTTAGGCCAAAAGAGACTGACAATTAATAGAAGTGAACGCGTTTATGGAAGTAATTTGTTTCCACTCTCCCACCGAGAATCGGACGAGGGGCCACGTTTAGCAAGGCCACACGGAAATCACTAGACCAGTGGGGAAGACTACTAAAATACAAAGTAACAATATATTTAATTTATAGTAGAAATCAAATTAGTGTAAAGAATTGAGAAGGAATCTTATTCTAAATGCCAACAGGGTATATAGTATGCTATTTAACGCAGTTTATCTGAAATCGTGAACTGTGCACACCAGTGGCGTATTTAGGGGGGTGGCTTCCGGGCTTAAGCCCTCCCCAAAATCTTACTTAGTAAAGTAAATGAAATATCTTGCAGAATTTTCACATTTCCAGGCAAAGCCCCCCCCCCGAAAGTTAACAAAGCCCCTCCCGAACAAAATCGTAAATACGCCACTGGTACACACCAATATCACGGAACGATTTTTATGACGGTGCCCTTAAACTATACCAACTAAAGAAGTAGACCCAATTATCTTCGTGACATTAGGGAATGCAGGCAGGCGCATTAGCCCAGGTTGGGCACAGCTATAAAGAAAACGCATGGAAACAAAGTAAAACATCTTTCAGTTTTACGTCCCGCTTGTAACCAGAGTCTGATCTAGAAGGTAAAAACTGGGGGGGGGCAGAACCCAGACTATGGTAGGTATATCATGAGTTTACTATAAACTTTGAAAGAAATATTAATAATACCTTAAATTATATCTGTCACTCAAAAAACTGGGGGGCCTAGCGCCCCCGGCCCCGGGCTAGATCCGCCACTGCTTGTAACGTAATAAAATGTAATACAAGTACTTGATTGATCAAATCTGGTTATCATACCGTGAACCACCACTCGTAAAACAATGAAAATACAGTTACCAACTACTATGTGGTCTTCACGTTGCTGTTAGTAACCACATTATATCTTTACTATTACTTATCAATATATAACATGCTCTGTCTCATAACATCTATAGCATCTGTCGAAGTTAAAATTCAGTTGTTTTACGTTTTTACCAAGCACAGAATATGAACCCAGTCCAATCCTACAATAGTCTCACTGTGAAAGGTGAAATTAAACTGCCTGGCATTCGAACCCATGTCAGGCATTTGCTTTAACGTCCGTTGCTGACTCTCGTGGCGGCTTGCGTGCATACCCATGGCTTTCAACTATGGTTTAGTAACCAAATCAAGTGCCAAGACAAATACAAATAGCAAACACGCCAACTCTCCATATCAAGTTAACGCAGATGGGAGGGGAGGAATGTATACCTAAATTCCAAATTTATGTATCCAAAACAATGAAAACATGTTTTAATTTTGAAAATTATGTTTTCTAGACCAAATATGAACTAACCAGAGATTTCAAGGAACCAGTTCGTCATAAGCTAGAACCATCGCATATCACTAACTATTCAAAATTATATTACTAATTTCTAATATTTCAAACTACTAAGGCAAGGGAATGAGTTAATTTTTTGTGGAAGCTAATTTGAGCTCATTTTACTTTCATATATACATACCAATAAGCTGAAAGTTTCAAGAAGGCCTGAAGATGGTCAAAAAGGGTTCTCAAGCCCTCTCTCCTGGCTTACATCCTAGCTACGGACATGACCGTGTTATACTACTCTATGTGAAGATACGTTCCTCAACCAACATAGGACATTTTTTTCGATTACTTACGTAAAGAAAAAATATTTTATGCAACCTATATACACCTTTGAGTAATTTCAAAATGCTCCAAGATTTCAAATGACTTAATCCAACAGTCAATATTGTATGATATTTAAGTTATGAAATGAGAGCTCGGACCACGGTGGCTCAGTGGTAGTGTGGTCACTTCTGACGTGAGGAATTACTCCCTGTTCAATCCTTGTTCCAAGGTTAAGTACCATAAACTCCGTCGGTCCAGACCTACTATGTAAGTGAACCGGTAAAAATGCACTTTAAACAGAACATTCATAGGAACCAATACTAAACCGAGCCCTGCGGGGTGTCTAACCCCGTTCGCTTGCTGTCACTCGCTCAGTTATATTTCCCTTAGTAAGTAACACTGGAGATCTTATATTTGCAGGATTGGGGGAGAAACTAAAAGATACCCAAAATCACTTGTTCTGCTCAAAGTGCACTCTTACCAGTGAACGAAAATTAAGCAAACCTAACCAAAATATATTTATACGTAATTATGCCAGTTTTTTTTTTCCTTTTTAATAGAACCACTCAATCGTAATAAAATAATCACCCTGACTACTAAGTAATCTTGACTCGCTATCGCTCACTTGGCATTACTATGTGAATTGAATATTGAGCTTTGATGAAGAAAGTAACCATCCTGGGTACCAACTCTCTTTACTTATATATGCGCACCAGCATTCTAGAACCTTCCCCGTAATTACTGTCAAAGTTGAAGAGCTATTGGGGCTTAACGGAATAAATAGGTCTACACTGTTCCCAAGTGCTTTGTGATGAACAAACACCATGGCCCTTTTTTCCACAGAGTTCTCTCGTTTCCTCCCACTTTCGTTATTCCAACATAATCATTCATTTCATAATCAGTCTCCCTCAGCCCCAGTGCATAATCGTGGGACATTAAACTTTAAAAAAAAAAGAAAAGAAAAGAAAGATTAACGTAGTCTACACAAACTGCTACTTCTATAAACATACCTTCATACATTTACGTAAATAAAAAACAAACGAGCTTACGGAATCTCGCAGCACTGAGGTGAAAGTAAAACAAAACTAATTGAAATGTAAAATAGTAGATCTTCTAGTGCAGGAAAACCAACTTACTTGAAATCCTAGGTGAGTGACCACGATCAAAAATGCTTCCACTCTCCTTCTTATACTAATTTTGCACATCAAATGTCAAGCCAAGACGAAGCTAAGTCGCTTCTATGCTACTGAATTCTGGGTATTACAAAAATAATGACAACCCGCCCGCTAATGCTACCAATGAAAAGGATCCACCAGTTAGTAACCCCTACGGGCAATTTTACTATTGGGCAATGGAAATAAAAAAAAAAATGCTTTTTACGTCAAGCAACTGATAGCAGACACTGATATATTACTTGTTTTCTCTGTTGTTTTTTAAACCTTTCAATACCCACGTATTTTTTCTGTAGTGGGACTGGGTTGTTAGTACACAAGATATACATGGAAAGATACAGCAGGCGGCGCGGTGTCTCATTGGTAGAGCGTTCACCTCCGGTGCTTGGGGTCCCTGGTTCGATCCCAGCTCGCGCCGTGTGGACTTTGTGGTGGACAAACACCGTGCTCGTGGGTTTTCTCGGGGTTCTCCCGTTTCCTCCCACTTTCTTCATTCCACCATTTCACTCATTTCTCATTATCACCGTCTCCTTTAGCCTAACCGGCATAACCGTGGGACGTTAAACTTAAAGATTTCATTTCATTTTCAAAGATACAGCACCGAGGCTACTAGGCTATATTAGACGTAGATCCGTAGCTTTCATTCAAACCACATTAGAGAGCACGGTGGCTCAGTGGTAGATCCTTGTCTCTGTGGCGTGAGGTCCCTTGTTCGATCCTCGACCAAGTAAGTTTGGGGTGGGCAACATCGTGTGCGTGGATTTTCTCGGGGTACTCCTTTCCCTCCAACATTCTCATTCCATCAATTCTTCCATCATCATTCACTTACTTTGATCATCGTCTCCCTTACCCTAGCGGACATAAGTATGGGACGTTAAACTGAAAGATTTCATTTCAATTCATTTCATTTCTCAAACCACAGTACCTACCATCGAGAATCAAACCTGTTCTGCATAGGCAGCGAAGTTCTAACTACTTGGCCATGAGGAATCCCATCAGGGGTGTCATTTAGAGAGGGCAGGGAGGGGCAATTGCGCCCCTGAGATTGAGATTTATATAGATTTTATCAATAGAATAGTATTAAATCAGTAAGAAAACGCAAAATTTTACTTATATCAAGAGGTCTTGCCCCCCCCCCCCAAGCAAAATCTGAAATGACGCTCCTGAATCCCATCGATGTATGTTTGGTTTGGTCAACAACATATTTTCCTCCTTTGCTTCTTTCTTTAGTGGTTGAATAATAATAATAATAATAATAATAATAATAATAATAATAATAATAATAATAATAATAATAATAATAATAATAATAATAATAATGAGTTTCTTCGTGGTTAAGCGGTTAGCGTACGCGCCTTTGGCATGAGAGACCCGGATTCGATTCTTGGCAGGAGTTCATGTGGTTCGAATTCCACGTTAATCAGTAGGTCCCGTCTCATATAGCCTCGCTGCTTAAAGGGACGTTAAACTCAAAATCAACTCAACTCAATAATAATAATAACATACATCCAGAAATGCTTTAGAGGTGGCTGCAAATCGGATGATTAATATGTATGCTTCATATACATAAAACAAAACGTAATAGACGACTAGTTAGCTTCCATGGGCACGTTGTATTACAGAAAGATCAGTATTATAAACGTAATTTGGAAGATGGTATAAATATAAAGAAGGCAACAATGTAATCCTGGTATCTTATGCGTTCATCACAGGGATGATACTGCATTGTAATATATATAGAATATAGGAATAGTCTATAGTTGTTTTAAGACATCGGAGAACTCCAGTATGTGACGTAAAATAAAGTGATAAACAACTCCGCTTTTTTCGCCTGTGATCAGTACTCCAACTAAGATTTTTTTTTTTAAAAAAAAAAGGTACATTGGAAGCTTGTACGGTGGCGTCAACTGCCGTGTCCCCGTACGAATCCTTCCATTTAACACAATGCTTCTTCACGACTGCCGGGTACGAAGAGTTGCTCGAGACAGTTGTTCTAAAGCTAACGGTGGCGGCGACTGTTTTAGAGGAAGCAACTACAGTTGCCCCGTACAAAAGCTCCAATTTAAGCAATACTTCACAAGCAGTGACATAACTCGGTGGTTGCGTGTTAAAAGGACATTAGAAGAACTAAAACACGTAAATGACGTAATCGAATTTTCCGAAGAAATAAAATAAATTTCGATGATTTTTTCCAAACCAAACTTTGACTTTCCGCTGAATAAAATGAAATGAAATGAAATCTTTAAGTTTAACGCCCCAGGGATATGCCGGTTAGGCTAAAGGAGACGGCAATAATGAGAAATGAGTGAAATGGTGGAATGAAGAAAGTGGGAGGAAACGGGAGAACCCCCGAGAGAAACCAAGAGCACGGTGTTTGTCCACCACAAAGTCCACTCGACGCGAGCTGAGATCGAACCAGGGTCGTCAAGCACCGGAGGTGAACACTCTATCACTGAGCCACCACCCCCGCTGAATAAAGTCGAAGTCACTACTTCAAAAATGAAATGAAATGAAATCTCTAAGTTTTACATCCCACGTTTATGCTGGCTAGGCTAAAGGAGACAGTGATGATGAGAGATGAGTGAAATGGTGGAATGAAGAAAGTGGGTGGAAACGGGAGAACCCCGAGAAAAAACATGCACACGACATTTGTCCACCACAAAGCTCACTTGGCGCGAGTTGGGATCGAACCAAGGACCCCATGTGCCAGAGGTAAAGGCCTTACCACTAACCCATCATGGCCTCTATTAATAAAATTGCAAACTTTTTTTCATGTTATAAGTGTACAGCATACAGTACATATATACATTGTATTATTTATACCTTTTATAAACCATGAGTTGTAAGTAACAGACCGTCTAACGTCGTAAATATATTTCACGTGAATTACTTTACTATATTGAAAGTATTTATCACGAAAACCTATCAACATAATATTTTCAGATTTGAAACGTCAAAAACTGGAATGTTACGCGCTTACAAGTAGGTCAGATAAGCTAGTAAATTTGCATGCATAGTAAAACTAAGTAAAGTTGACTGATAATAATTTCCGCCCCATCACATTTGGTGCCTTAACTCTCTGTGCTACTCGACTATTTTTACAAATTGATTCCCTCCCTTCAGAGTGTTTCACGAAACAAATCTTGGACCCGGTAGAGTTCTCACCTCTGACGCCTTGGGTCCATGCGTCGATTCCAGCTACTGTCAAGTGAGCTTTTGGTGGGCAAACACTGTGTGCGTGATTACTCTTAAGATTCTTCCGTTCCACCCCACTTTCTTTTTGCAACCATTATCACCTATCTCATCATCACCTTGGTGGATAATCGCAGGACGTTAAACAAAAAGCTTTATGTGAAAATATTCTAGCAAAAATGGCTAACAGTCTTTTAGACTACACGAAGACGATATTCGCGCTGAAAACGGTTTCTAAGCAAACATGTTATGAAGTTATGAGATTTACTCTATGTTATAGTAATTCTCCTCCGAGGAAGGGACCGTCTAAAAAGAAATAAATAAACACAACATTTACTTTGTGCACCTTGAAATGTAGAAAAAGTTTATAAGCGCCAATGTTCAAAGAATTCTCAAAATTCAGATTCGCCCATTCTTTCTTCTTAACTAACGGGTTAAAATAGGAAGAGTTGCAACCAGAAGTCACGTTAACATGTTAGTGATTTATTAAGCTTAAAGAGAGTTATACTAAAGTAATCGGTAATTAAAGGAATATTTAATTAATGTTATAGTTAACTATTGTACTTACTCAGGCTTTTGTTTCCTTCCTTTGTTCTTTTTAGCTGTAAACAAACCTAGTTCAGTAAATGACTCTTCTTCTTCTTCTTCTTCTTCACCAATTTAATGCCCGAGGCAACAAATATCGTTGGATAGTTAGCAAATATATGAAGCGTATAATAAATTAATAAGATCGTGTTACGTAGTAAAGTATTAAAAGTATAAAGTAGAAGATATAGAATGAAGGGTGTTACGACCTCCCACGCCGTGACACGATATGCATAAACCGACCCGCAAGAAAACGACAGTTGTTCTTTGTTCAATGACGTCACTCATGATGAAAGAAAGAACTGTCCATGGGCGGTCAGAATCTCACATACAGATGGATGTATGAAATATATAGCTGACGTATATAATATACGTATACATATGTAATATACGGAAGTTTGTTCGATGTCAGACATCCTGCAGCAACATGATGTAATATCTAAGTGAGAAAAAGGCAGTAATTATGTAGTATATGGATAACGTATGCTCCATACAGATTTCCGTACTAAACGTAAGGATTCCATATATTTGTACAACATACCGCTGTCCGGATAACGGATTTTTCTCAGTGTACTTAGTGTCTACCTAAGTGTCAGTAATGAGAGGCTTGGAAATCGCAACAAGAGAGTGATGCTGAGGTTAGACAGTTTTCGTTGGGTTTTAATTGTAGAAATAGGTCGTTATAGATGCTGATTGAGTTCTACAGTCAGTTGTGCCGCTTTAGCTTTACCATTATTTGTATATACAATTCTTTTGAAAGTTCAGTGAAACTGGTCTCGGATCAGTTTTGGTTTCCATCTATTATTGTCTTACCTACCTCCTTAGACACTGTTATTCTCGGGCCACATAACTCGCACATAGTTTTCCATACTCTTGTTCCAACTAACCGTACATGCACAATTTCCTCTCTGTAAAAACCGTAAAGGTTCTTATTTTCAACACCAATGACATCTTAAGTTAGAAATGACGCCATAGTACACCATCTAGCATCGTACCCATTATCACATTATATAGCAGTAACACAAGGCAATCGTAGTTAACGAATGTTCAGTGTTACTAACTAACAAATATTACGTGATCGAGTTCAAGCGCCTTTCCATGATTTTGATTTCTATCATTAAATGAAATATCCATAAGGAAGTTCATGTCAGGTAATTGAAGTAACGTTTCGCATTCTTTTTCTGATAGAAATCTCCAGTTCATTACTTTGTTTTTTCTTGTTAATTAGGCTGAGTCGATTGGCTTTTGGCACCCTTTCAGTACTAATGCTGTACGGGATGTGGATGTACATTTTAAGTAGTAATCCAAACCACTATAATGTGGCAGAATTTCGTAAATCGAACCCAGCATCGTGCACCAAAAGTTCACGCGTTAACCAGTAGATCAGTGCACAGAATTGTGGACTTTATGAGAGTTCATACCCTTTCTTTCTCAGTATCCAATGTAATTACAAACACTAAATTTTTTTATATATATCAACTCAACTGAATTGTAAGCATAACATTAATCTTATTACTGACAGACTAAGCAATATAAAGGTTAACAATCACTATTGTTACAAACTTCTGATAGGCGAGGATAAGACGTTAAGATCAGCATCATCCCAACATATAAACATATTATTTTTGAATCGGTTTGACATGTAGTGAGCAACTATGATATGGTCAAAAAACTGTTCATTTGAAGTAGCGGTCAAGGTGCTCGTAGACAAATCAATAAAAATTAAGGGGTGCCAATGTGGTCTGAGCCAACGTAATCCTAGATGCGGATAAATTCTGGCAGGGGTACTAATCTTGAGGTCAAAGGTCAAGGTCAATTTATCAGGAGCATGGGAGCCAAAATTTGGAAAGAGTAAATACTCTTAGGAGTCAAAACATCAAGAGCAAATTATTGGCAGAAGAGCTTTTGTCCTGGACAAGCCCTTCTTGTAACTTAGCCAATTTTAAATCCCTTTGATAGTTATAAAATTGCCAAAATATATAAATTCGGTAGTTTTTTATTCTCTAAGATTCAGACTTATAGTCCTATGTAATATAGTAATAATTTATAGTATATTCCAGAATGTTCCATGGAATAAGAGATAGGGCACGATTAATGTGAAACCAAGGGGCTTTCCTCCACAGGGGAGCTCGATGCTTACTAGATGAGTAAGATTTCTTTGTTCTGCGAACATTTTTTATGTGGAATAAGGCCTCCAAGCTTTCATGGTCAGATGAGAACAGATTAAGTGATGGAGTGATAACACATTTATCGAGCGAAGACAACACATAATCTAGTATCATATTTCCTCTTGTGTTGTACATATTGTGTTGGGCGAGTCTCAGTCCTTGAATAAAATTTTCCAGGAACCAAGTCTCTTATAGGTCAGTGGGAATAGCTGTTCGTTCATCGGCCCACTTGATATGCGTGTTGAAGTCACCAAAAAGTAAAACATCTCCTTCCGAAAGTGCAGCTAGTGTAGAATCCCGACAGGCTTCCAGAAGAGCCATAGGACTAGTTTGTGCTAATGATAAAAACAGCCAATTACAGGTTTTTTTTTTTTTTTTACGTGGATTAATACGCACCTCAGCCCAAACTATTTCACACGCCGTCACGTTTTCAAGTCTTCCCTTAGTCTACTCGGCCACTTAGAATGAACGCACACGGACACTCCACCTGCATGAGATCCTCGATCGCTCCTATAGATATTAAAGTATTGAAATAGAGGAATTTCAGCACTCGATACATTTTCATTTAACCACATTTCACTGAGAATAACACAATCGTAGGTCAGAAATTCTGGTATATTAAGTGCACAGTCAAACAGTTTATTCTCAACAGATTGCACATTTTGGTAGTAGTATTTAAAAGTAATATCGTTTGGATGGTCATTAGAAGTTGGGCCAGGATTTAACTGAATATCACCGCACAGTAAAATTTTTAGTATTAAGAAATGTATATTTTTATTAGCACTTTTTCGAACACAGGTCTCTTGTGGAATGTAGGTTACAAACCTGAAGACTGAAGTATAGGCACCTGACGAAACAGAAAATGGACAAAAAACAATCTCAGAGTCACCATGAGTTTGTCTCTCATTGAAGTGATTTTCATATGCGAGAATTTTCCAGCGTAGCAGCGTATTAGAAAAAAGTACGTAAGCCAATATTGCAGTAAGAATTGTAAAAGTCACAATGGAGTCACAAAGAGATTTAAATGACTTCTTGTTTACCATATAATGGAGACAAATCACAAAACACAAGTAACATCAATAAGTTTCTGGACTAAACAAGGCAACATTTTCGATTGATCAATTACAATACGAACACTCTTTAAGAAATGGGTTTCCAAATCTGAGTTTTGTACTCCGTGTGTAGACCCCGTACAAATCTTAATGCGGTTGGCAAGATGGCCATAATTGTAATATAATATTTTCTGTAAGTATTTGAAAATGAATTCAGATCAAATAAATAAACGAAACACTTAGAAAGTCCTTTCTAAATAATGTCGCAGTCAATGAAAATATATTAATAATCGATCGCCAGTTCAAAATTAGAATGTAAGTTAATGAAGAAAAGTGTAAACACATAAATGTTATGCACTTGCAAGTACTGGAAATAAATCACAATTTAAGCACTTAACGTGCAAACATATATTACATTTTCCACTGAGAAACACACGAAGTATTCACAAAAACTTGTATATGGTTCAAAAAGTCCACAAAGGAATATAACCACAGAAAATTCACAATAAATGCAGAGCAATAGAGCGACCACACTTCACAAGGTAACCAGTATTTTGTTAAATTTGATACTTAATTTCATACATGTTAAACCTATATTATAAAATTGAAAGTGACTATGTTTGTGACTCTTACGGCCGTGTGCACCAACGAAGTTCAACTGTTGAACGAGGATCATAGCCAAGTTCAGTGAAAATGTCTGTCGCACCAACAACGTTCAAGGATAAGTCTCGGTCAAATGGTGAATGAACTTGGTTTTAGCTTGAACGGCCAAATTCGATTTATTACTTATTGATTTCGAATTTGGGGGTTTAAACTTCGTTGATCCAAGTTAGTCTGTTTACATTCAATAATGTCTTTGTATTTTTCCACTAATGAAATTACGATTCTCGTGATCGGAGAAATTTTCTGCTCGTGGTTTAATTATTTTTTCCTAGATACAATGTATATCAATAAAATGAAATAAATATTTTGAAGTTTTATGAATAGAGTTCTTTTTTAATTTTCAGATAAAGTCTGTTAACTAGCAAAAAGAAATAAGGAGGATATGTAGATAGAAAACCAGCGAGCCTGTGGTGTGCGTTTTTATTTTATTTATTTATTTTTTGACAAAATCAGCTCAGCATTTTCGACAATGTATTTTCTAAACAATTTTCCAGTAAAGGAGGGCATACAAGTTATGTTTATACAGTAAACCCACGTTAACACGAATTGCAAGGGACTGAAAAATCAGGAGTTCGTGTTAAAAAAATTCGTGTTAACCGGGGATCCAAATTTTATTATTTGAATACATTTTCTCCATACATATGCACTACAGTATACAGACTATACAGTATATTATGTATGTCACAGAAAACACTAGAGATGGTATCGAGACGAGACTGTGTAGTCTCGGTACCATCCTCTGAAAAGTGAAAACACTACAGTAAGTTTATTATCCTATCTTGGAACTGTTTTTTTTTTTTAAGTATACATTGCTACTACTTCCATCAATCCTTCTTATAACATCAATTTGAAACAACACAGAACTCAGAAAGTCAAGTATGGAAACAGCGAGCATAAGCGCCCTCCGCAAATGGAATTCCCACGCAGAAAATCAAGATCAAGTTATAAAATTGACAATTCCGCTAGCAGGGTGAGTACCGCTAGTAACGGAAAGGTATTTATGACTGCTGTCACCAGTTTGGAGTTACAGGGTAGAGAAGATTTTTGTCTCGAGCTCTCGGAAGCTCATCTCCCAAGCACCTGCATGTTCAGCGCTTGACAGAGGACAGAATCAACACCTCATAAGAGAGGAAAGATACCCGTTTCTGGTTTTTCTCTTATTTACAAGGCAATTTTCGTCTGTATAAATACTGTATGACAAAACCTGATCTGGAGTGAAATCTAAAATAAGAAAAATGATCTTAAAAAAAAAACAAAGGATTAAAAGCTCGTGTTAAATGAAAGCATTTACTGACTCAAAGGACTAAAAATTAGTTCGTAATTCGTTCTAACCGAAATTCGTGTTAACCGATAAAAGTTCCTATAAGATAACGTACAGCGATGCCGGGAGCGAAATTTTGTTCGTCCTAACCGAGTGTTCGGCTTAAGCGAGTTCGTGTTAACGAGATTATACTGTAGATACAGTATTTTCTTGTCAAAATTCCATGCAAACAGCGTAAAACTTGTATTCCTCGTAAAACTCATTATCCAGTTACTCCTAGAGTGTTATCAACCAATTGCATATAATTGTATAAGACACATAGAAACTTAGCTACTATAGTGAAAGTCACACGTCCCAAAACCACGCACCAAACTTTGCAAGTTACTCATTACAAGCTATTTTTGAACCTATTACGGTTTACGCCAAGGTAAAGCTGCTGGGCTATATTCGAGGTGCGTACGTAGTGAACAGGCAAATTTGCGATGGTAGGTATACGTGTAAGCAAATTAAGGGTTCACTCCAGCAGACAGTTCTACTAAATAGAAAATTTATAGGTAAAACACGACGTGAACTATTTTTCATGAAGGAATAAAAGTGTAAATATAAGTAATTATCATCTATCACAGCATATTGATGTTAATTATTAGTGATAAAGAAATTATTGTATGTGTAAGTGTGCTCTGCCACTGTCCTCGTTTATGTGTATACCCCGTCGCTGACGCATGCTCCCTATGGACGCAACCGCTCGGGCCTCCCTACTGCGCTCCTACTCTAACTCGGTTAGATAGCATTCGTGCTTTTTAGTGGCCACCTAGCATAACTTGAAACACAGTAGATTTTATGCCATACGCCTACACTTTATTTATACGTTACTAAGCCATCCTAGTCAATTCCCAAGTAGTAATGGAGCTCTTCGTTTAGTGCATGCTATGCTAAAAGGAAGCTCTAATCTAACCTGAAAATGCAAAAAAGCGTCAAAATTTGGTAGAACCGTCTGCTCGAGTCGTCGAACAGTTTTACTATAGGGCTACGGATCTACTGATTGTAAAATATGTGGAAAAAATTGCAGACGTCTTTAATTTGTCCATTTTATGTCGAGAACAACGTTCAGTTTTACTATACGTATCCATAGTATAAGTAGTAGTAGGAACAGTCAGAAGCCCCGCAGGGTTTAGTCGGGTTCTGTTCTCGACATAAAATGGGAAAATTAAAGACTTGCCCATATTTCTCTATACATTTTGCAATCTGTGTATCCGTATAGTAAAACTACACCGAGAACAAAACCCAACAAACCCCTGAGGGACCTCTATCCCTTTCCTAGTACTACTCGTATTACTACTTATACTATGGATTCGTATATTAAATCTACACGCTACAATCTAATCTAAAATCTACTACCAATATTGCAACATCAAGTATTACTCGCTTATTTTATTACAGGTATAATTTATTAGTCCATTCTTTGATGATATATTCAGTCGAGATGCACACAATCTCAAGAGTCGAGAACCCCGGCACGCGGTATGCTTTCTTCATTTGTTACTTCGTTAAACGAAGGTTAGAGACAAAAGATGAAAACCAATCAGAGTCGATTTTTGCAAATTGACCGAAGTTTACTTAAACGAGGTTTACTGAACTTGTATTTTCAATGGTACAACGAAAGTCCGGGAACCACGTTTAAACTTGAAAGTTTAATGTTGAACGCGTTTAAGTGAACGCTCGTTTAAACTTCGTTGGTGTACACGGCTGCTCGAGAGTCGAGAACCCCGGCACGCGGTATACTTTCTTCATTTGTTACTTTGTTAAACGAAGTTTAGACACAAAAGATGACAACCAATCAGAGTCAATTTTACAAATTGACCGAAGTTTACTTAAACGAGGTTTACTGAACTTCGATTTTCAATGGTGCTACGAAACTCCGGGAACCACGTTTAAACTTGAAAGTTTAATGTTGAACGCGTTTAAGTGAACGCTCGTTTAAACTTTGTTGGTGCACACGGCTGTTAATCTCTTGAACCGCCCCAACGATCTCGATCAAATTTTCAACGTAGATGCGGTTCTGGCCTGGGAGTGTTTTTAGCTATTTACTTTGACGGTACAACTAAGGGGAAGGGGAGGAGTGGGACAGAAAAAATAAATAAAACTCTTGAATAAATATTTAACTCTTGAACCACCCGAACGATCTTGATCAAGATTTCAATGTACATGAGGTTCGGGACTGGGATAATTTTTATCATTTCACTTTGACGGATCAACGTAGGGAAGGAGATGGAGGGAGAGATATACAAAAATTAATGAATATTAGAATAAAAGTGACTATGATCGTGAATTAATTATTTTTGAACTACCCGATCGATCTCAATCAACTTTTCAACAAATATGAAGTTTAAACCTGGGAAGTTTTGTTTCATTTCATTTTGACTTAGATCTTAGGAGAAGGGGAGGGAAGGAAGAGAAATATATAAAAATATAAAACTTAATAATTCTTGAACCACCCGACCGATCTCGATCAATGTTTCAACATAGATAAAATTTGAACCTAGGATGTTTTCTTCATTTCACTTTTACAATGCAACGAAGGGAAGGGGAGGGGGAGATATATGTAAAAAAAAAAGTAAAAATAAAAGTGACTGTCTTTGTGACTTTATCACGCTTAAACCACCCGACTGATCTTTCAAAAAAAAAAAAACAACTTACGTGAGGTTTGGACCTAAGGTGGTTTTTATCATATCACTTTAACGGTAGAACTTAGAGGAGAGGAAAGGGAGGGGAGAAATCTATAAAAATAAATGGAACTTAGTAACTCTTGAGCCACCAGACCTATCTTAATCAAACTTTGAAGAAAAAGAATGTCGTAAGTGGGGAAGTAGTCGCTGACTTGAACTGAATATTCAATTAATAATTTAGCCAAATATAAAATAAAAAGTAAATGAATTTAGGAAATTTCTGCTTCATACGTATGTTTTAGGCTTAACTACTTTATATCGGACTTCCGAAGAGGAACATCAAACCAATTTAATGACCGTGTCTATAGTGACAACTCCCAGTCACGACCCCTCTTCAGTTTTATTAGAAAGAGGACAAGAAGAGTGAGAAAGAAGAGAAGGATGTAGGAGAAAGGGGGAAAGAGAAAGGAGAAAAGGAGAAAGGAGGAAGGAACTAGAGATAAATATTACTGGATAATTTTGGACATATGATAAAGAACCTTGAGTAGTTATTGAAAAGGTGATTCATATTCGAAGGTTATTACTTGGAGATCAATTCTGAAGTGATCCCGAAGAGACACATGTTCCCGCATACTACCCCGACCTGGATTCAGGCAACTGCACAAGTGGGAGTTGCCCTAAACCAGCACAGGTGACGAGAAGTTTTAATTTAATTGTTTGTCTATTATTTGGAAGTGTTAAATAACCTGTATCCAGTATTTGCATTTTTATAATGGAGATCGAACACCCATTTGAATCAGTCAAGAAAAAATCTAAGTAATGTATATATTTCCCATCAATATAAATTTTGAGATTTCTGAAAAGACTGTCGTTATTCAGGCTCATCCTGTTATTTTGTATTTTCTCTCAGAGCCGATTTAGACTACTTTATAATTAGTTATATTTCATGACCTCCGTCATACACTAATACACGTAACAAGCTCTTATATACATTTAGCAAACACTATCATAGTAAATCAATATTAAATGCTACCACTTAAAAGTAAATTTATCATTCATTCACACCCACTCACATACATACAGGAGAGTGTATCGACATAGGTGAAAATAGTTTTAAAAAAACATCTAACCACTCTTTGGTGAAAATTTATTACATCTAATAAGAAATTAAACACAGAATTGTATAAAATGCAATAAACATACATATTAATATATCACCCACATACGAAATTAAACAATAGCAATGTAATGATGTATATACGTTAACATACAGATGAAAAAATGAATAATTATTTAGCTTTTGGTAAAATGATATGTAAAACCGAGAATATCATTACATTCTACAATATTGCAAAAAAAAATTGAAATGTGTGTGAGAATGAGTCTGTATCTCATATGTGAAAAAAAATTAATTAATTCCACGAGTCCTCTCTCCTACTTTCAGACGAGCTATAAAATCACGCCATTAGGAACGCACCTTCTTGGTGTACATGTACTTATCTTCCTTTTATTTCAATGTACGCACAAGCAATCATATTTATAAGGCGTAAACAACACATATTCAGTCAGTAGACGTATTTACTTCTACATTTTTCCATTTCCCATATTAAAAGAACAAAGTTTTATCACTCATAACACAGTGACTACGACACTTATCGAGTCATTTCGTTCATTATCTCATTTGTTGACTACCTTTAACTCACTATCACCTAATATCACCAGGTGCCCACGTTTATCACACAACGTATAGAGGAACGAGAAGGTTCCCAAGTCCAGAAGGATTTTCGTTTGCATTGAAAGCACAATTTCTGAGGTGGAAACACTGTTCAAATTTGAGGATTCGTATAGGAGAGATAGAATCGATATGAAATTTTACAGAAGGAATTCGTTTTACTAACTTCAGGGAGATTTAATAACACATTAGGGTTACGATGACCTGCCTTAATCTCATTGTACATGCAGTTAGCGTTAGTTAGACAATGTTAACTGTTACACATTTTAATTGATAATATCACAAAGAATGAAGAGAATATCTAACATGGGGCGGTATTTTACAACTCTTACACTTTACATTTATCGGATATTTCGGAACTATGTCAACCAAAAACCGTTCGGGGTAGGTACCAAGACCCTTTACATATATTTATCTACTCAATTCAACATTATACATTTTACTTTAATATCATGTTTATATTCCACACGTATTCATATCTTAACATACATACACTTAATAATTATTTAATCTTTCAAATTAATAACCCGACAAATTAAATTTTTAGGTTGCAACACTTTACATTAAAAAATTCGACATATCAAAAATTTGACTAATTACCCGCACATAACAACAAAATTCATATTCTCAAACATTACGGTTAGGAGAGTGAACATTTGATGTGCAAGACAGGCACTTAAACACAAAAATGTAGATATAGAGGAAGCTAGAGATGTTGATAATACTTTTGAGCCCAAACAACTACGACAACATTCACCTTATGATAACCAATGGAAACAAAATTAGAAATGATTGGTGGTCCAACAGAGAATTCCAAACGGATAATGATTAAAGAAAAAACGAAAGTAAAATTTAATCGTCTACAGAACCATCGCTCGCTATTACAGTGGGTCAAATTATGATGGAGAAACGTTTTCTTAATATTCCTGATCAAAGAATACCTCCATGAATCGTGTCTCTCCACATCTCAGTTGGTAAATCAAGTTCAAATGATATATGTTGAATGATTGATATTTGTCAAATTCAAAACTTGGGGGGAGGGTTAAAAATAAAAAAATCTTGAAGAAGAGAATAGAGAAACAAATAGAGAAGAGAAAGAAAAAGCAAAAGCGGCGCAAAAAGGAATAAGCTAGGACACTAAAACAACAAAGATAATTGGTCGAACTTAGAAATACACCAATCCACAGCCAGATATGCTTTCATATGCCGAAAAAGTTGGCTTACTAAAATGCCTAGCCTAAGTTAAATATCTCCAAGCCCATAAGCAATTACAGTCGGCTGAGACCTTGGAGACTCCGTCACTACCGGGAAGTCAGTGTAGTTTCTTAAATTAGGATTTCTAAATAAAAAAAAATATCCGACCCCTCAGAAGCTGAGAAGAGTTACGAGTAAAGTATGGAGACCAGAATAAAGGCAATGAATATAAAAATCCTAACAGGGATTTGCCAAATTAAAAAAAAATAAAATATATTTTGTACTAGTAAGTTGTTTGCCAAATTCTTACAAATTGCTACCAGTCGGCAAGGGCGCTAACCATGAAGCGTCAACTAATTTCAAAACACTATACCTACTAGAAGTAGAAGAAATTAAAATTCATGGACATTGTGGTTTTTGGACGCTCTGGTACGGTAATAACGAGAGTCTACTGTAGTAAATTTTCTATATTATTCGATCTTATCCACTTCGTCACCTCTGCGGACAGTAGTGAACTTAGTTTAATCAGGTGACGTGGGAGAAAAATAAATTGCAGATTAGTATCGCAAATATAAACTGAACGAGTATATTTAAATTGTATAAATTCAGCAAACGGTTATTCTATTCTGTGATTAACTGGAAAATATCCGGAATCATTCGCTATATGACCATTATTCGCATCGTCAGGCCAAATGATGATTTAGTATGTATGTTTATCATCAAATGTCAAGCAACAAAGTGAAAATACAATTCATCATTTTTGCACATCACACTATCCTAACACAAATATCCTGGCGTAATGATTAACCTGCTAATATTATATATATATAGCCTATATATCTATCTATCTATCTATCTATCTATCTATATATATATATATAT
Source organism: Thermobia domestica (assembly GCF_964235325.1). NCBI lineage: Eukaryota > Metazoa > Arthropoda > Insecta > Zygentoma > Lepismatidae > Thermobia > Thermobia domestica. The sequence goes on along the minus strand of NC_137456.1, from coordinate 116,991,904 downwards.
ATACAATGAATACGTTGTGGCAAAATTACAACTGGGCACATATATTCACCGGTTTCCTATTATTTATTCATACTCTCTGCCACACACATAGATATATATAATTAATATTATAATTATTCACTTACACACACACACACACACACACACACACACACATATATATATATATATATATATATATATATATATATATATATATATATATATATATATATATATATATATTCAGTTTCTATAACTTCGATTTATTTTTCAGACACCCTATACTCTATCATTACGCACAAGACTGTTCAAAGCAGTCTCATTATATATATTAAAATCAGTACATTATTCTATTAAGTTAACCAACACACGTGAGTTTGTATGAACCGATATCAGATTCTTTCAAAACAAATAATAGTATATTTCACTTTACGGCTTCGAATTATTTTGTACGCAATGAAAACTCAATATTCTTAACTACATGGAATTATGTCAGAAAATGCCAACAATGCGATCGTTCACAGAAAGCAACTTAAAGAGATAATTTGAAACTGCATCCCGACAGCAAAAATAATGCCATATGGACAAACTTGGAGTTAAAGGAAAAAGGGAAATTTACTATTATTGATAAGTTGATTACTGGACTATTTAAATGACTGTGCTTTTCAGGAAAATTAATTTACAATGTAAATTGTCTAAATACTTATTTATATGGGCCAGAACTAATATTTACTCATCATTAATCGCAAAAGAAGAGTAATTTTCATGTGGACCAGTTCACTAAGTATCGGAGTAACTAAGTAGCGGCGAATAGTTCTTAACTCGACACGAGATGGCATGAGTAGTACGAGAACTAATTTTGCACTAATAAATAAAATTTGTACCTTGCCCTCGATAAATATAAGCAATCTAATGAGTAATTACGGTACAGTATTACTATGAATTGGTGTTGCGAATTGTTTTATCCATTTCAACTGACTACAAGAGATAACTAATTAAAAATATGCTATCCATAAAGAAATAAATCACACTTTCACACCTACGGCCAAATTACTAAATTACACACATACATGCTACATCCCACATAAACTAAGAAAACAAATATTAATACATATCACTACACGTGTTAAATCATCTTATCACACAGTCCAACTATACGGAAATAAAACAAATTACTAAACTTCACATTCTAAACCGGCCCTATGCACTATGAAAAAGAAATGGAATAGACCGAGCCCAATGGCCCTACTACCAATTAAATCATGGTTTTCTAATCACTTTCAATGCCCCAGAAAGGACATATTGAAACTATTAATGGTAAGGGTCCCTAAAAGGAAAAGAACACTTTTTTATCCTTTATTCAGCCCATAATGTGTTGGAAGCCGTGATCAACTCAGAATTAAGAGAGAGTCCTAGTTCTAAATTGCACTGACATTGTGAAATTCAACTTAGCTACAAGGAAGCCTACAAATATCGCCATGTTAATGATCACATATACGACGTACAACTACCTACATCTGGACGGACTACCGCAACCCTAATCTGAGCTTTTGGAGGAAGGAAAATTTTCAGATGAAAGATACCAATTCCACACGTACTTTCATGAAATCACAAGATGAGAAATTAACGTACTTCACTTTGAAGTACCTGTCCATAGTTACTTGTTAATGTAAAACATGGCGTCTGCCAAGCTGACTTCTATATATCACTGATTTTCTGACTGTTTTAAAATGAGATTTTCAATACTTTTAGACTCTCAACTGCTTCCTGGCTATTTAGTCATTATTTGAAACTAATTTTACCTTGATAACACTACTTTTTCCATGAGAAATCCAATATATATTTCCGGAGCGAAATTGACGTTGTCTTGCACGGCGCCTTTCCCAAGTAGCGAATAACAAAAATCGCACCTTAATACTAGAGCTTCGGAAATAATTCCAATCAGAACAAAGAGTTTTGGCGGCAGGAAATATAAAGCGAATAGAAAATCTTAAAAACTGGATGAAATCGGATTTTGGGAAGATATATGCATCTTAGAGGGACGAAGGGGGTCAAAATTATTCTGCCAAATATCAGATTGGTGAATAATTTCAAGAATTTCTATCCAATTACGGGAATATGTTTTCGTATTGCATTAAAGTGAATAATGTCAATACTCATCCATTTGAGATCCTCATATACAGGGTTTACATTAGAATAATGTATAAATAAAGATATTATTCCCCGAAATATAATTCCTACTATATTATTCAGAGCTTTCACATTGATTTTGATTTTAGTAAAGAACAAATGAATTTACTACGTGTACTGAAAAATATATTTTGAAAAATCTACAGTACACTCTACGTTCCAAAAATATTGGCCCCTCCAAACAAAAATTTCAATACCTCAACTGTAATGTACATTACAGTTCCCCCGGATCATTAACAAAATATTATTAGAATAACAAAATTTTGCTAAATATAAATAATATTTATTAATAGATGCAACCTTAGTATTAACTCATTCACACTTCCACACGCTCACACACTCATCTAAGGACAGTTTAATACGTTTATTTTGGATTAGTTTTAACTTAGATAAATCCCAACCAAAAATCCTTACGAACCTGCTCCGTTTTACATAACTTCAAAGGTTGGAAATTTATTCAGGTGATGTTTGGATTCTTGGTTTCACGACTATTTCCTCCAGTCCGTATAACTCTATTTTAGCCATTGTTTCTCGCTTGCGAAGGGACTGAACTCTGGGGCCTATTTGCAACATTGTCATTATTACCGCCTTGGCTATTGCCGTTCTCTCCTCTCCCGTACGTCGAACTATTAAAGCTTCTGCGGTTGTTATCGTTCCTATTTGGGTTCGATTCTTGATTAGTGCGGTTATAGGGACGATAACCCCGGCGATTATTAAACATGGGTCGATTCCGACATAATCGCCGGCCATTGTTATTGTTATTTTCTGAGCTGTACCCACTAGGATACCGAGATATGGTCTGGATATAGCTCAGAAAGTCCATATGGTAACTTGCCATCACTTTATTTTTCGCAGGTTTGATAATTTTGGCTTGCCGGGCAAAATATCTCTTTGGAGGACAGCTAACTCCTTTTCCACACAGGGCAGCTAGTCGCGACGTGACTTCTCGAACGGTCTGACACAGATGGGATGCTATTGCCCTTGACTCATCGGGTGGAAGAACATTCACAATGACGTCTACTAGTTCTACCTGTGAGGACTTTTCTGTTATTTGATAATACAGTTCAATTATTTTCTAGGCATTGTCCAAAAGGGATAGATCGGTCGTATCTCAATGATTGGAGATTACGTTTCTGGAGCCTTTCAACATGTTCATTGCAGTACTCTTCTTTGAATAGGATCAGGCTGTAATTCCGAATCCTATATTTGACTGAGGCAAACCATGCACCTGAAGCAGCAACCAAACACTTCTCTACAATTTGAAGACGTTCACCGTCAGTCAGCTGGTACATATCTAAATACTGTCGTAGTCTTCGTAGGAAGACACGGGGTAACCCATTCGTGATGTTCCCATCGAAAGTTGAAAAACGTTCAATATCCCGCAGTGATTCTTAGAGCTCATGCTTAGAGGAGAATGAAAGGAGCTCAAAGGGACCAGAGCGTTGTTCTGAATGAGAGGAGTTGTCTCAGGATTTGCCATGGACGACGTTGTCGATGTACTAAAATTCCCCGGATAACCAAGAGGGGCTCTGTAATTCGTGCCGGCCATGTTAATTTCCACCTTCGGGCCAACCGCACCCGCGACCGAGCACGATATCTTCCCCTTTTACCTAGCAACACATAATGTGATTGGATACCGCAAAATAGCGATGAAGCATTGACACTCGTAACTGTAGTAGTCACGACGCTTAGCTGAGTCAGTGTGTTAAGACAACCCAACCCTGGTTTTTAACTTGACTGATGCATGGGATAATGCATTGCCATATCCCGTGCATCAGCCAACACTCGATTCTCTTTCTCGATACTGGTTTTATTTTCATCCTCGGTTATTTCCGGTGAGCTGCTACCAGGGGAAAAAATAGGACATATCTAACTTATCACGACTAGATTTTCCTACTTGAATTTGAGGGTTAGTTACTTCCTCTTGGATTTCACTAACTTTCTTATTCATCGTTTCTAATTTCGTTTCCATTGATAAGTTAGCTAAAGTTAGATTCAACTTACCGATTTCAGCCTGCTGTTGCTCCAATTTTTCATCTACATGCTGAAATTTAGTAGCTACCTTTTCAAATTTTGTATCAACCGTGACCAATTTAGTATCTAATTCCTTTTTTACCTTTCCTATAGATTGTTGGGCTTCGTACCTTACCCGATCAATGTATACAGACATTTGCTCCTTGAATTTGCTTATTGAAGAAGCAAAGTCCGAACACATGGCATCAATTTTGTGACTCAACACCTCGAATTTCCTGTCGGTTTCTCGCTCGAAGGTATCAATCTTTTGTTCCATACTGTTAAGTTTTTCATTATTGTCTTTTATATCCTGTTTCATTTCGTTCATATTACTATCCATATCATGCTTCAATTGTTGATTATACTGTTTTAATTCATCTTTCATATTTTTCAGCATTTGTTGTATCAAACTTTGATTCATTTCCGTCAGCTGTTGTAATACAGGAGACATGTCAAACCTGCCAGATGGCACTCCTTCCTTTGGCTTCGCCACTGTCTGGTCACTATTCAAGTTATGTGGAAAATCCCCGATGTGATCACCATCTTTTCCATTATCTTCGAGGTCAGATATGTCCACCGGAGATATCTGGCCTCGATTTTTTTTGCATGCTATACCCGCGTTCACCATCGGAATCAGGATCCTCGGTTTCTTTTGGGGTCGAGACATCCATCAAGTCACGAGACTGGTTCATCTTCTCGGTGCATTCATTGCAATATTTTACAATTTCCCTGTTCCTGATTCTTTCTTCGTATTTAACGGTGTCATCTAAGTCCGTACAGGTGAAATGAATCCATTTTAAGGTGATCTGGTACCCCTAGCAACCTTGAAAGTTAGTCCATTTAAAAAGCATTGCAAAGTTTTTCACTATTTTCTTCTTTATTATTAAAGTTACAAACGTCAAAATTTGAACAAACCTAGAGGAGACACATATCTATGCCTTGTGTGTTTTAGATTTTGAAAAAAACACAGTAAGGAAACTTTTATCTTCAACTTTGAAAACATGGCAACAGTAAGACCAGAACTCCCTGCGACGGTATAGTTTTTCCTTTCCGCCCGAGTCGAGCGGCAAGTTCAGTTCTCTGCCTCGCTCAAGTTGTTCCAATCAGATGACTCATAAACAGCGGTACAACCGAAACCTTCTTTTCTCATCTCTCCCCCTCTCTTTTTCTTTCTTTTTATTCTGCGAATTCCTGGAAGGGTAGTTGTCACTTGTCAGCTTACCATTTCCGCAAAATAACATAGTAGATGTCAGTTTGTGATCTTTGGGAAAGATTATAGAAAAAATATTGTTGGAATCAATCTAGGACAAAATTACCCTTTGAAAGTGAGGTCAAAACCCTCTCTTCAGAAATAATTGAAAGATATTTACATGAATATTTTTTGAGGGAAATATGATCAAGTGAAATGGCATGTGGGCAAAATTCCTGGGGCCTGCTTTTTTAAAAATCACTTTCCTTCTTTGTTGCCTGTCCACATGGCCACTTCTATACTATCCCCTAGAACTTTTTTTTAATTTTTCATGCACATGTCCGGTGACAATACAAGATTGTATAAATTACCATATACTCATGTGTAATGTCTATATCTCCCTTTTCCTGGGAGCGGAGAAGGAAAAAAAATATAGATCCATGTAATGTTCACACTAGCATTTCCTAATTTTAGATTTTTTTTTTAATAAATGAAGTTCGCAAGGCGCCTGAAGGCTGTGAGATTCTACCTGAGTATCATGTGCATAGATACACCCTTCAAATTCGTATGAAATATCTTGTGCAAACTTTCACTGTGAGTTCGAACAGAAGAGAACCAAGTTTGATAAAGCTGGGTAACGGCTCACGCAACATTTTATGTTCTTGTAAGTAAATGATGTTGGCTTATTTTAAAATTGAGCAAGATTAGAGATGCGCACGAGACAAGATTTGTGGTTGTCTCGTCTCGAAAATTTGCTGTAAAAGTGATGTCTCGACTCGAAAAATGTATATTTCTCTATTGGAAAAGCCGTGTCTCGACTCGTCTCGTGCGCATACCTAAGCATGATTTAGTAGTAAATTTATTTTGCATTATACAAATTTGTTTAAATTATGTAATATCTGTGAAAACCTTGTTGACCAGGCTCGCAACCAGCCACTGAAGTTTGGGGAGCATAAATATGCCAATCGTAACAATTGGGGGGGGGGCCAATCGTAACAATTCTGGGTCTCCGTATCAATGTCATAGGATGCATTGTGGTTTGAGGGGCTAAAAGTTTAGGAAGGGAGCAGGCCCCCTAATCCCCGCCGTAGTTGCACAACTATTCCTCAGTACCGGTACTTTACATATGTCACAAAATAAACACCACTACTTTATTTCGCAAAAAAATTCTTCACTACGTTATATAAAAATTGGATAACTCGACGGGTCAGTGTGCGAATTGAATATTTTTCCCAGGGCGGATGAATTTCACTCATATACGCACCCAGCCATCACACACGTAAGAGTGGGAAAAAGTTATTCCTGTCTGGAATGAAAATTTTCTCTTGCAGGGTGATAAAAATTTCTCAGAGGAGAAATCCTTGGCATCCCCTCGTCAATTAGCACACTAGGACGGGCCTCTCACAATTTATAAGGAAATCGACGCAAAAGGCTGTAAGATGACATTTTTCATACCTTTTCTTTTCACATGACATATTTTCGACTCCAGACGACACAGGGACGGATCCAGGATGGATTCCTGAGGGATGGGATAGCGGTGAGTTGTAACACTGCTACTTAGGGTTACTTTAGTTTTATTATGTACAGACTTGAACTTTTGCATCACTGGTGCTTGTGCCATTGGAGGTGGCGAACGACCCTTCTCTCAGGATCCGCCTACAAGTCTCTATGCCATCCCTACAGGATAAAATAAGATACACAAGAATGTTTTCCACTTATGTTTGAAGGCATACGCGTAGCCAGAAATATTCGTTAGTCGGGTTTAAATATAGAGCCCCTAATAATAATAATAATAATAATAATAATAATAATAATAATAATAATAATAATAATAATAATAATAATAATAATAATAATAATAATAATAATAATAATAATATCCGCTTAGTATTGTGTTTCGTAGAACAGATTTAGACTTCTTCCTCTGACACTGTCCGTCTCCATATAAACATTTCCCACCCTCACCCCCATATCTTTAGATTCCAATCAGTCTCGGTGGTCCGTCTCTCTGTTTATTGTTAATTTCACTGGAATGCATTTCTTTATAGTCTTCAATCTTTGCATAAAATTAACAGTTCTCACCTAAAAGATGTGTGGTGTAGTGTGCGACACAATACTTCCCTCTAGGAAACCCTGGAAATGTACATATTGCAATCGGGCATCTCACCTGAGTCTCCCGTTTAATCAGTAAGTACGCTGGGAATTTTATTTTGTGAGGTGTTCAAAACCCAAGAGGGAGAGCATTTAGAATAGTGATACATATTTTTACAGAAACGCAAAGGAAGCAATATATTTTGTTACGCCCAGGGATGTGTGTAAAGAAAGTTTGGTTGGTGTTAGGGGGTGTTTATGGGGTTGGGAAAGATTTTAAACAAAGAAACTTCATTTCCTAGCCTTCTCTGGATTACAGGGGTGCCCACAGTCAGGTTTTGGGGCACAGGTTGCACCTATGATTTTTTTTTTTGAGGAGGGACATAATTTGTCATTGAAAGTGGAACAATCGAATTTTAATTATACCACAATGATGCTTTTATGAACACGAGTGGCGTATTTAGGAATTTGTTTCGGGAAGGGGTATGCACAATACGAGAATAAGCACTTATATTTTTCCTTTTAGGTGCCGACAAATTTTTAATGAAGTTGTGAATATAACAAATTTATTTCGGGGGGGGGGGAGGCTTGAGCTCGATAGCCACAGACTGATGAACACTAAGTATGAAGGAGAACTTAGCATGAATAACATGTTTAAATAAGTAATTGTCATAATAAAGAATGGTAAATTTGGGGGGAGGACAGTAAATGGGAAGAATGGTAACCTTCAGGGGAAAATAGGGACCTCTGCCTGGATGTGTATATTCTCTACTCATTTACATTTTCTAAATATTGTGATGTGTCCTCGTACGTATATGTAAGCCCCTTCTCCATACAGGAAGATTGTTGTTGATCCAAGATGAAAGCTAAAATCTTCTAATTTCAATAGATATGAAAGGAGGGATTACAAGCTGTACCAACACATCTTAAAGTACGCCACTGTTTGAAAGTATTTCTTTACTAATGTACATACTTTCCAAGAGCTCAGTTTGATGTGTTAGGTCCTATATATCGTTTCTAGCTATTTATCATTTTTAGAAAATATTTTTTCTGCATTTATATGCTTATCTCTCTCTCTCTCTCTCTCTCTCTCTATATATATATATATATATATATATATATATATATATATATATATATATTACTTCTATCTGTTTACCTGTTTATCAACCGTTCGATTTATCTTTCATTCAACATTCAAATACTGCATTGAAATAAAGCTACAAAGAAACGGAAGAAATAACCACAGAAATATGAAACACAATAGCACTTCTTTCTTCTCTTTTCTTATGTTTCTGAAGCCGAAAGTCGTGCGATATTTTTCCTCGGTCGGCAGGAATATCTCGCTTTCCATTGTCTTTTCACGGCACAGACATTTATACTGCTATCCCTCCTGCTGTCACTCATAAAGTGATTATCCGTCGATATTCACATTTCAAGCAACCACGACTCGAAGGACAGGCAGAAAGACGACCGCTAAACGCGGACAGGGAGGTTCACACAGGAGTGAATAGACATTTCAACAAAAGGAGACACCAACTCAAAATTTGAGTGGGAGGGTTACATCTGCGTTGCCAAGTTTTTAAAATCAAACATTTAAGCTTTTTTACTGTGTTTTTTTTAAAATCTAAAACACACAAGACATAGATATGTGTCTCCTCTAGGTTTGTTCAAATTTTGACGTTTGTAACTTTAATAATAAAGAAGAAAATAGTGAAAAACTTTGCAATGCTTTTTAAATGGACTAACTTTCAAGGTTGCTAGGGGTACCAGATCACCTTAACTCGCAACCGTTAAATCTTACCAGTCTACGTGAGACGCGAGATCTTTTGTCCCACTCGCTTAGTATACATTGGGTACATGGGACTGTTCATTTTGTGACACAACAATTTTATCAGTTGTTGCCATAGTTTCGAACACAAATATAAATATACATACGATACTAAATACTTATAATCTAATAAGATAAAATTTGTACAGCAAATACTATTCATAAATTAGGGAACTGTCACTTACTCCCTCCTTGACCAACTTCCAACATTCGAATTTTAGTTTTCTTAAAAATGTTAGTGTTTATTCCTTTCCCTTCCTTGCAGAGAAAGCAAAAACAACACAACAGCCAACGACTATAATCATTTACTCAATAACGAATTCTTTTTATCATTTACATTCTTATGACCAATTCATTATGTGCTCGATCTTCAATTTTAATACTTGCTAATACTTAATTACATATACAGGGCTCATATACAGGGTTTACATTAGAATAATGTATAAATAAAGATATTATTCCCCGAACTATAATTAATACCAGATTATTCAGAGCTTCCACATTAATTTTAATTTTAGTAAAGAACAAATGAATTTACTACGTGTACCGAAAAATATATTTTGAAAAATCTACTGTACACAGTACGTTCAAAAACTATTGGGCTCCTCCAAACAAAAAATTTCATTACCTCAACTGTAATGGTACATTACAACTTTCAACATACATAAAGTTTGGACCTGGGATGCTTTCATTATTTGGATTGAACCTAGGAGAGGAGAAAGGGGAGATATATATGTAAAAAGAATAAAAATAAAAGTGACCGTCTTTGTGATTTCATCACGCTTTAACCACAGGACCGATCTTATTAAAATTTTCAATATGGATGAAGTTCGGATCTTGGGTGGGTTCCATCTTATCACTTGGACGGTAGACCTTAGGGGAGGAAAGGGGAGGGGACAAATATATAAAAATAAATAACACTTAGTAACTATTGAACCACCAAATGATCTCGATCAAATTTTCAACATAGATGAAGTTCGGGCTTGTGACATTTTTTATAATTTAACTTTGACGGTACAACGTAGGGCAGGGGAAGGGGGAGGCGGAAATATATGAAAGAAAATAAAAATGAAAGTGATTGAAACATAGATGAGGTTTGGGCCTGTGATGGTATTTATCTATTCACTTTGACGATAGAATTAGGGGGAGGAGGTAGGAGGGGAAATAAGAATAAATAAAACTTAATAACTCTTGAACCACCGGACCGATCTCGATCAAATTTTCAACCTAGATTAAGTTCGAACATGAGATGATTTTTGGCATATAACTTTGACGATGGAACTTAAAGGAGGGGAAATACATTTACAAATGATCGAATATGACCGATATTAGTGTCGAATCTATAGTTTTTGAGGTCGCTGCGATGAACAGTGAAACTTCTGATGCCATTTAAATCCAAATTGAGCCCCGCAAAAGTTGTGGGAGGGGAGGCGTATATATATTGATATAATCGAAATTACAAATATCAGTGTCGAATTCATACTTTTCGGGGTCAGTGAGATGAACAATGACAGTTCCGATGGCGCGGCCTGCAGCATGGGGAGGAGAGGGGGGATATATAAGAATAATCGAAAATGACCAATATCAAGGAGCGCTTTAGTAATAGTAAAAAGAGACTGACTAACGAAACATATTACTATTTTTTCTTAATTTAACCCAGAGAAACGGGTAATTGATGCTAGTAAGTAATTAAAAAAAACGCGAATGTTCGATTATTTTGTGAAATAAATTTACTATTTCTCTAATGAATGAAAGTGAAACGTAATATGACGTATACGTCTCTAGTAAACAGTATAAGGGCATTTAACATGATAGCAAATGCTTGCAGTTTAAACATTTGAGAATAAAATGACTGACGTTTGCTTTAAAAATATGATTACAACTTAGCACTAAGAGATTACTTCTAAATTCCTTTTTTAAAACATTTTTTTATATTTTAATCTACGGAAACTGATGTAAATATTTAATAGGACTACCCAGGTCCTGGATTCCCTCTTCCACTTCTCAAAGTGTCAATGTCTTGTTAAAATAAAACAATACACTTTATGTATTATTTTGGTAATTAGACACCCTGGTCCAGGTCTAATGCACTCCAGGACCAGGCAACAAATTTAATCTTGATCTTTTGACGCATCAACAATTACGAAATATTGTACACTTACAAATTTTGTATTTTTGGCAACGGAAGGTGGTAAAATGTTTTAATTTAAGAGGAGGAGTCTTGGACCATGACCCTAAGCAAAGACCCTCTTGTCAAACAATTGATCTTGACCTTTGATTCCTAAAATTAGATATCCATCCAAAATTTGTTCCGGGGTAGGAGTACATTACGTTGGCCCTTGCTACGATACGTCCTAATTTTTGTTTATTCTTCGAGATATACGTACGTATCTGCGTACTACTTTATTATCAAAAACGTGTTTGAGAAACCAGTTCATAAAATAGCTAAAATCTGTTAACTTGAATTCAGAGATGCACATTTAAAAAATGTATAGCATATTTAGCAATCTCCTTGGGTTAAAAGTTAAGGAAGTATAGTAACCTTACATTTTTAAAAGCAAGGAAAGTTGAAATCAATGTGCGTTACAGTGATCAAATCCAAGGGAAAATACTTAACGTAAATCATTTGTTACAATTGTCGAATCATACAACCGACAAAATGACAGGATTGAGACCAGAATATCTCTGGAGATTAACTAAAACGCTCCAATGATCTCAACATCATCATTGGACTTGTTTGACCAATATTTCTTCAGGTGAAAGTTACGGTCGTCATATCTGCGGCCGCTTAGCCTTTCAGCTGCTTCAACCTAAACCCATTTGAAAATAACTTGTCGTTCAAAATTGCGAACACGATTTAGAGGAAGAGACAAAAGAATATTCATACCTGACATATTTAGAATCTATCTTTGTGATGCACTGCGATTGACGATGCTATGCACTGCGATGCTTCTGACGGAAACTCAGAAGGCTAATACCTGGTGAACATGTGAATAATATTGATATCTTATGTTAATAATTATTATGTCTCAGTTACAAATATAGCATGGATAATAAAATGGCTTTTAAAATATTACTAGCAGGAGTAATGCGATTGGGGAATAAACTCAGGGACCAGAAACCTAGACATGTTCAGAAATCATTGAAAGGTTTGTTCATAACTATTGTACCTTAGTTATACTGTATATGACACATAATCAAACATCTTTTAAAAATGTTCATTAATATGATTAATTTATTAAAAGCATGCTAACTGTTTACATAATCTACATGTACAATAGTATAAGAAAGAACATTTTCGTACATACTTAAGCTTTTAACTGTGTCTTCAACGTAGATCTGTATTAGGAGTTATGCTTGTATAAAATTCAGATATATAGAGAAAGGAATATCGTTATAAAGACGACAAAAAATCCTTTTAAACTACTTAAGCGCAACAGGCCGCCTTATTCTTTAAGTTCTGTGTAACCAAACTTCAGCGACATCTCTAATAAAACTATGTAATTCCAAAAGGTCCTAAAAAAATAGGACACTTGATTCAATGAATAACTGCAACTAAGAGAAATATGATTTTTAATTTTAAGCTGAGCAAGTCAATCTAATTCACACTTACAGCGGTTTGCTTCATAAGAAAGTATTTCTCTCTTGTTTTTAATAATTTGTACATAAACTTCACTAAATCATATGAATATGTACAGTTTATTGCCGCTTGTTCCTTTTTTGTAAATGTTTATCGTTTCTTTTCAGCACCGAAGCTATATGAGATATAAACATACACTTTAGGGGGTAATTTGAACCCAGTAACGCGTTCAATTTTTATGCTCTTCTACTGGAAATCAACCCCGCCACTACATACGGTACACTAGAGGCGCACGCTGTACTTCTTAGACTAGCAGGGAGAACTTCTATATTGGCATTAATATAATTCCATTTTCAACACATATTACTGTTTCTAAGTATTAAAGGCCTAAATTCTTACCCAGTATTAAAAAGTGGAGTAGCGAAGTCTAGAACTTCTTTCCTCTCACTTGTAAGAAAAAGCCAGGTTGTAAGAATTGAAACTCTTCCTGATTGCAACGTTCCTATAAACCCTGTATAACTGCCATTGGACATTTTCTCTCCGATCGGAAATCCTCTACATGGATAAACTGTTGCGCTACAAAATAAAAGCAACGTATTAGAATACAGAAGGGAAACAGTTTAAAGATGAACGTATTTCTAAGAAATTAATATCTTCATGTTTATAAGAACTCCCGTGGTTATTAAGCTGAGATTTCATTAACATTTCTGCATTGATTTAACGAAAAAATGACAATATCATATTAATCAATATGGTTAACACATATTGGAGAAAGGTAAGTTGGAACATAATAGGGATGCATATTGAATTAACAATAAACGTGTTAGTGAGTGAAATATCCTCAAAGAGACTTACGCTTACTTGCAGCAAAGCAGGGACCAAACTCTGGATAGAGATAGAACTAAAGTTAATCGTTGAAGTGAGGTTAATTTATTGCACCAATTCAGATTTAGAGATTATTTCAACAAATCATTGGATCAAAATGAATCGTCGGAAACGGGAGATTAATCAATGATTAGCGTTATTGTGCGGAATAACAACTGTGAGTTAGTTGCTACTGTTGTAATTTAAATCGTTCCTAAAGCAAGAAAGAATTATATTTGTACTATTTACCTGTCACAACGACTAGAGTACTATTTTGCACTACTTTATTATATTAATTATTTTATTTATTTACTTACTACAGTTTCTGAATTGGAAAAATCGCTTTAGTAGCCATCTAGTACAAGTGGATACAGTAGTTTAATTTGCATCACATTTAAGGTGATTATAAGAATCTACCCTACTGCATGTCACTTTCTTGGGCTTAATTATATTTTCTGGCATACACGGCTCCTTTCAGTCACTTAAAAGACTTTAAATCTTTATAATGTCTTATTTGAGCTGAATATGCTCTTGTATATAAAAAAAACTGCAGGAAAAGTGTAAAAATAAAAATAAAGCACAGCAGTAAATAGGAACAGTTAACTGTCCATGTCATAAACTAGAATTGCTCCCATCTTTGCACTTAATATACTGACACGTTCTGGGAATTTCTCGCAGATTTTAGTACGAAAACTGTTGCTTGTTGGTGCTATGTTAAGGTGGATCACCACCCGGAAGTCAGTACATATTTTAGCTCATTCCCTTAACTACTGCGCAATCAAACATTACATATTATAAATATTGTACTATAAGATAAAGTTATGTTTCAGTTACAACACAAGACATTACTTCATTTGATTTTGTCATCTGATACCGAAAAAGGTAAAAAAAAAAAAAAAAATTGATTCGTTTTACAATGAGCACACAAGATAGCACTTGCTATTAGATGTTACTAAAAGTGCTCAATTTTATGAAATGTTTATTTGAATGTGTAAAGTACTTAAAAGTAACGACCTTATTACGAAATAGATGTATTGTTTGACCATTTTTCGTGTTATGTTTCACACTTTATTTAAATATTAATTTATACTGAAGGAAATAGATTTTGAAAAGACATTTGCGCAGAACGCCATAATGCGTTGTTGCCAAATTTGTACGTTTAATTCCTGGATTCTAGCGTTGCAGTTCGAGAAGAGGAATCGCGATAAGGGTCGAAAAATAATTTCCCCACTAAGTATTTAAGCAGAATTCCATGATTACTCCCTTTATTATCTGGCATCAATAAATATTCGACACTATTTGGCAATGCCGCACTATTCAAGCAGCGTTTAGCATAGCACCGAGAACACCTAGTGATCCATCTTAATCGAAAACAAACAAAACGGAACGTTATCATGCCTTTAACAATGTTTAAAGCAGTACTTTCTTTACCACCATCTGTAAATACTTGATTTAATAATAAATAAAAAATGTGATCAAATTTTCTCCAGCATCGTCAGATGATAACATTATGCAAATCTGACTGTTAATATATACTTATTGTTAGTTACAAGGGTCATATTTACGTAAACCAATGTTACTTTCTGGAGCAAAACCAACTGGCGATGAAAATGTCAACATACGCCTAAAGACTTTTGGCGATGCATTGTTAAACTTAAGTAAACATTTGTGTATGAAAGAAGTTAAGCGGCGAGGATATAGGGGTTTGCGTAACTCTTAAATAAAGGATCATGGGGTGACCTGGCCATACGGTGAGCTTACGTAATATAACTTAACTTACTCTAGTTTACATTTGAAAATAGTGGCCTACTCTACGCTACATTGCTTTTCTTTCTTTTTTTAGTTTTTCCCTGCAATATCTGGACCAACGAAACTAAACTATGGGTCTTTATACGTTGTGAAATATGAAATATATAGATTCTTTACAGTATATGATGCGACTTTTTGTTTTGTTTTCAGGGGCATGTTTGCGTTTGACCACCATTATTAAGATACATTTTTCTTCGCAAAGAGTAAAGCTCTAGTCTCGCTGTCTTTCCATATCTAGTACAAAAAGTTACCACATACTACGCGAATCAGTTTTCAGTTGTCATGGTACTTTTTTGTCAATCAAACATACAATATCACATTACGTGTTGTCCAAATCATAAATGTCTTATTTTAATTCAATATTCGATATTCGTGAATAAGAGAACCGTTTCTCATACACTGTAGGTGCAACGGTGTAATGTTCTTATTCAAAGATAGAATTAATCAATGATTTTTTTTATCTGATATTCGATTGGTGTAAGTGAGTGTAAGTGTAAAAGTCAGGGTTGATTGATTTGAATTATTTAAATCTCGATTTGAATCGGACGACTGTTTAATATACAACGATATTGTATATTTATTTTGTAATTTCTTTTATTTTTATGTCTTAGTTTTGGGCAAAGTTACTTAAAAGTAAACCATCTGTCATGTAGAAGAAGAAGAAAAAGAATTTATGTTATTGATTATATAATAAAGAATTAAGGGGGATAAGAGATGGCGCTGTAAACAATAAGTATTAGAGAGCTTTGCTCTCAATTTTTATTCAATGTTTATTATTTATAATTCATTACTTTTACAATTTTACTATTTGTGACAATTTTGTTACACTGTTTTTCAATTTTAATATATTCATGGGCCGCTTATCCTTTATTATTACATTAACAGTGTGAAAATCAATTATATCTCGAACAGGCAAATTTGGCCATTTTGGCTCGTGCCATTTTAGTACATATGCTTATTTCAAACAAATTTGATTTAAAACAAATTTATTGAAATAGTCCACAAGGCTCTACGGCTGGGACTTCCTTTATAAATTTTCCGAAAGGGAAATAACTGAAACTGAAGAATTAAGATTTAATCTGGATAGTTGAAATATATGTCGGTTTTATAGGTGTAATCTCCATTTATAGTTATCATAACAGCAGATCAAATCCCAGAATGCTGGGTACCCATTCATACAATGGAACTACTTCTCATTCCGCTACACGATGCAAGCATTCTTCTTGATTTTCCATAATTCAATTTTCCAATCTCTTTCTACACCTCATGCATACAACGTGCTCATGGACCAGGGTCTCTAATTCCTCATTGACGTCACATTTACGACAGTATTGATACATTGCCATAACGTTTAACGCCTTTTGTTACAGAAGTCTGAAACTATATTGGCCACTATTGATTTCAATAGATAGTGTAAGTCAAGACTCTCATGTCACATGACCCTTTTCCCGTATATTCTTCTTGCTTTAAGTCCAACATGGCGGCTTTTCACATGTCTCCCATGATTCACAGTTTAAAATTAACGTGACATTTCTAGACATTTTGTACGTTCTATCCTCACACATTGCCCTTATTTATCTCCCACCCTGTGTACGGTCTGGCACTAAACACCCTCTTTTACCCTGTTTCTTTTGATGCTGAATCCAGTGCTAGCAGTCATTTTCGGCAATTGAATTCACCAAATCCAAATGGTCCCTTGGAAGATCCTGAGTGGTCATGCTTAAATTCATAAATGGAACTCAATAAATTTAAAATGATGAAATAAAGACTAAATTAGGTGGAAAGTAAGGGAGGGGAAAAATGAGAAGGGGTCTAAATTCTAGGGCAGGAAAAGAACACTTGCATTATTTATCTTTTGTTTTCGGGGATGCCGAAATTGGAAAAGTAGGCTATTCTTTGCTTTATCCCATGTTAAAATTTATAAATAACATTTTCGGCCTTATATATATATATCTGACTCGAGACAGGTGCTATGTTCAAATATTCATTTCAATAATTCAGCTCTTTTCGGGGATGATGAGAGAGAATGTCGGTTATTTAATATATTTATAAAAAATGACAGTATAGAAATTACCTTTCCCCATTACCTAAAGAAGTATAATTTTCTGAAACAGAGCATGTGTCAACTTATTTCTCGTGATGAGTTTATAAGTGAAATTTCAGCTTCTGAATGTGAGGAACGCGTGACATACTATTTGCATATAAAACCTCTTCTCCCTTAGGATATAAATTTATGAAAGTGGCATGATAATATTCCGGCTCGAGTCAAGTGAGTCAAGTGCTATGTTCAAAAATTCATTTTAAACGGTTCAGAAGTATTCTCTTGATGAGACAGATGTCAATTTAAATGTGGAAGGAAGAATATTGAAATTTCCAGCTTGTACCCTTACAGGTGAAATATTTGAAAAGAGTGAGACACGTGTCAAATTACGTTTAATGTTGAGCTTATATACTGAGTTTCACCTTCCTAACTTGATAAACTCCTGAGACTCTATTTTTGGTATAAATTTTAAGTCCCCCTTTTCAATAAAAGTTAAATTTCAGTTGAGCGTCTCTTTCAGCAGCAAGGCTGTATGAGATGTAAACGTGCAATACAAACATGAGCTCAGCCAGGTATCGAAGCCGGGTCGCCTATACCAAAAGTGCGTACACTATCAAAATAGGCATGAAGAAACTCATTTTTTCAATTAAAATGATTTCAGGAAATCCTAGTTATATATATATATATACAGATAGAGAGAAAGAGAGAGATGTTTAAATGAATTTAAGCTTCCTCTCAAGTCTCCTGTACAATATAAAATGATTGCAAAAGCAAGTATATCATAATCAAATTGTAAGTTATTAACTTTCATCTGAAGAGATAAATATTTTGTTTAAACTTGCAATTCTATCATTACATAATACTGAAAAAGATATTAATATCAGACTGACGTATATCCGTGTCCAAGAATGATCACAGAAACAGCATTTTATTTATTTTAAGCAAATAAATCTGATTTAAATCATTATGCCGTTGTTGCCCAAAACCAAGACATAAAAATAAAAGAAATTACAAAATAAATATACAATATCGTTGTATATTAAACAGTCGTCCGATTCAAATCGAGATTTAAATAATTCAAATCAATCAACCCTGACTTTTACACTTACACTCACTTACACCAATCGAAGATCAGATAAAAAAAATCATTGATTAATTCTATCTTTGAATAAGAACATTACACCGTTGCACCTACAGTGTATGAGAAACGGTTCTCTTATTCACGAATAATCGGATATTGAGTTCAAATAAGACATTTATGATTTGGACAACACGTAATGTGATATTGTATGTTTGATTGACAAAAAAGTACCATGACAACTGAAAACTGATTCGCGTAGCATGTGGTAACTTTTTGTACTAGATATGGAAAGACAACGAGACTAGAGCTGTACTCTTCGCGAAACGCAAACATGCCCTTGAAAACAAAACAAAAAAATCGCATCAGATACTGTAAAGAATCTACATTCCTCATATTTCAGAATGTATAAAGACCCATAGTTTAGTTTCGTTGGTCCAGATATTGGAGGGAAAAACTAAAAAAAGAAAGAAAAGCAATGTAGCGTAGAGTAGGCCACTATTTTCAAATGTAAACTAGAGTAAGTTCAATTATATTACGTAAGCTCACTGTATGACCAGGTCACCCCATGATCCTTTATTTAAGAGTTACGCAAACCCCTATATCCTCGCTGCTTAACTTCTTTCATACACAAATGTTTACTTAAGTTTAACATTGCATCGCCAAAAGTCTTTAGGCGTATGTTGACATTTTCATCGCCAGTTGGTTTTGCTCCAGAAAGTAACATTGGTTTACGTAAATATGACCCTTGTAACTAACAATAAGTATATATTCACAGTCAGATTTGCATAATGTTATCATCTGACGATGCTGGAGAAAATTTGATCACATTTTTTATTTATTATTAAATCAAGTAATTACAGATGGTGGTAAAGAAAGTACTGCTTTAAACATTGTTAAAGGCATGATAACGTTCCGTTTTGTTTGTTTTCGATTAAGATGGATCACTAGGTGTTCTCGGTGCTATGCTAAACGCTGCTTGAATAGTGCGGCATTGCCAAATAGTGTCGAATATTTACTGATGCCAGATAATAAAGGGAGTAATCATGGAATTCTGCTTAGATACTTAGTGGGGAAATTATTTTTCGACCCTTATCGCGATTCCTCTTCTCGAACTGCAACGCTAGAATCCAGGAATTAAACGTACAAATTTGGCAACAACGCATTATGGCGTTCTGCGCAAGTTTCTTCTCAAATCTATTTCCTTGAATATAAATTAATATTTAAATAAAATTTGAAACATAACACGAAAAATGGTCAAACAATATATGTATTTCGTAATAAGATCGTTACTTTTAAGTACTTTACACATCCAAATAAATTGCTATACATATTGCTATATATGTATTGCAAATACACATTGCTCTATGTATGAAGTATCCACTTTTTTCATAAACGCTTTCCTTTAGTGTACTGCTTTCTGTGCGACTGAACTAATGTTGGCAGAATAAACCATGTATGTTCTTTAGTATATTTAATTTTACTTGATTTTCCAGACATAGCGATCGTACTCTCAACGACCGAGTTTGAACAGATGACACCAATAGATAGTTGGAATCAGGCGGTAGGTTTGAAACAAGTCGCATTCATTTCATATCATAAGTTGTATCATAAATAACGTTTTTTTATAAAGTTGCGTATGATACTAACCGCAGAGACATTATTAGTATATTATTCTTTAAATGGATGAGAGTTAAAACAAATTAAGAGATATTAGATGGTGGATTTTAAAATACTTTGCTCCTGCAGAAAGATATAGGAAAATAAACTGAAGATTGATGTTTAGGGTTCAAAACTTATCATAAAACATATATGTATCAATATCAAATTCCCACCAAAATTGATTATGAAAACCGCAAGTATATATATATATATATATATATATCTTCTAAAACGATATTTCAAAAATAGTCGAAAAATCTTCATCTCCTAACAACCTAAGCCCCGGTTGTATATCATTAAGATATACATATGTATCAAGTTTTGGCACCTTACAAATTTGGCACTGAACCAAAAACTGTTCATATTTTGAAAACGTTGTGAAATATCGGAAAACTATATTCAAAGTTTGTCTCTTCGGGCGAAACATCCAAATAACAATACTCAACTCCTTCGGCAACTCTGACTCCGACAACTGGAAGTAGCCTATATCATAAAAGCAGTTCGACATATATCAAAAGTAATCGAAAATTCCCTCTTTATAATACGTCCTATCGAATTATAATATAATTCGAAAGGACGTATTATAAAGTTACGTACATGTATCAAGTTTCAACCTACACAATACTATTATCCGCTATGATTTTGATTAATTTCGTCCAGGCAACTGTGGTATAAGGCAAACAATGAATGGAACTCTCTTACACAAGCACAGGAAGCTTAGTTACAAACGAATTCGAGCTCAGTAACCATGTTCTTTCAATAGAAATAAAATAGGGGAGTGTCCACAGATTGATTTCGTTTTATTTTTTAATTTAATTTTATGCCCACTTTATACTTTGATTTTAGACTATTGACTTCAAGCTCTTGTAGAACGTTTTAACACAGGACGTTTCGACCTGATTCTTTCGTCCGAGACATTTTAAATTTCTTTTGGACCCAAACATTTTGATACAAGACTCTTTTGACGCGTAGTGTCGTTTTGACGTAGAGCTTTTTTTCACTTGGGCCTTTCTGACGTGGTTTCAGTTTCATCTTAGTCCCTTTAACGCGAGGCCATTTCGATCTGGGTCCTGTTGAGTTTGACTCTTCTCTCCTCATCCCTTTGTCACGGCCTTCCTGAGTTAAAATCCAATGAATGTTACAAGTATTTTTTGATAAATATCTCAGACACACGCGTATTAAGGTATAAATGCTTGACATTGGAATGTGTTTCGAAAGATCTTGAACATAAGGATTAAGATCTTTTGATCTTAAAGGAGAATGTTTTCCTCTAAAACTTTGAGATTTATTTTTTGTCCACAACTAGCATGCGTATATAATTTAACAGTTATTATTAGGGTTGTTATTAGTAATGGTACCGATAGGATCTACTGAGATTTCCAAAAAACAAGTCTCGGTGCGGAACCACAAGAGATTTTTGTTTATTAAAAACGTTCTGGTTTTGGACCAAAACCGACATATTTGAGAACGTAGGTTCTGGGTTTGGAATGCCAATCGATTTTCTCATAAAAGTGAGTCTCTGTTGCAGAACTTTAATTCATCTTTCTGAGAGTATCGGTTCCGAATCCTAAATTTACTTTTCTGAGAATATCGGTCTAATATCGGAATTAGAACACATTTTCTCTTAAGTATGGGTCGCGTTCTAGAATTTTAAACAATGCGAATATTGATTCTGAAGGTTAGAAAAATTGGTTTTGATTTCGGAAGCAGAGAAACTCAGTGGAACCAATTTACACCTATCAGTGCTATTACAAACATAACATAGATTCACTTTTTTAAAAAAATCAATCTACAATTCTGGAACACATACTCAGCTTGTAACTAGAATTGTTTTATTTATTTTTGATTGGTGCGTGATTCCTCCCTCGTAATTGATAATCTTAAATCATATTATGAAAAAATTAAGTGCTTAAATTCTTTAAATAGCAAGAAGTCGATGTAATATCTGCATCAGTAAAATAAGTTATCTTAGGAAAATGCTCTACCTAATTATAATAGCATAACAAAAATGACAGAATTAAATAGTGTTTACTCTTACGTGAAATTCATTTTCTCCATTAGAATAGCGATCATTCTTTGGAGGTATGAATGAAATCCTGTCATTGAGTACTCACTGTGCGTTGCGTTGAAAGGTTCACCTTCATACTGTAAAAAGAGTAACAAGTTTATCAGGAATTAAGTACAGGTAGAATTTCTTATATTTTAGAACGTTCTATTCAAAATTAAAATTAAGATCATTTTAGTTAACTTGCCGATCTGGTCAATTAGTACTCTGTTATATTATTTGCCAGGAAGAAAAATTAGACCTGAATCCCCTTAAAGGTTTACTATCACTTGATTGATAGCTAAGCGTTCGCCTGTTTATGATAACTTCAAAGGATCTTCCTCGCAGTTGTTATGACTTGGAAAATAATGATCACTGTAGTTTCGAACGGATAGGCAGAGCGTGCTACAGAAGTGCATAGTGGTCCTTTCCTTAATATTTTAATTTAACTTAGTTTTATATTCGTAGTTAATGACCGAAGGTTTGAAGATGTTAATTTGTTATCTAGCATTACTGCCATAACCTTTTATTATAGTTCATATGTTACACATCAATTATTTATATCTTGATTGGAAACAAATAGCCTTGCTGCATAGCCCCCATTAAACCATAATCATTCATTAACCCTAGTTTTATGTCGTGAGGTTTCACATACCCCATGGGGTAATATAGCTCGATTATTCTCTTATCTTGATACGTAAAATACATTATTTTTCGGATATCTTCAGAAATTCAGTTTTACATTTAAACTAGAAATACAAATCGCTAAGCAAAGGAACGTTTGTTTAAAATATAATAAATGCATAACAATTTCGTGAACTAACTGAATAACGCTTCATCAGGCACTATAACAAACAAGAGGGAGTTGCATATAAATATAAAAGGATTCTAGAAGCTAATTATGAACGCTGATTGGCTGGTCAGAACGAACTCCACTAATCATAATACAAGTTGACAAAAATGAAACTAAACACCATAAATTCCTTTTCCCTCCTGGTTCGGTTGAAAAATAACCTACAAGTTAAGTTTTTTTCAATAACTTGCCCCTGTGTTTGTCAGTTTTATGTCCAGCATTCCAATTCATAACACAGCTCTGTTCTTTCTCAATAAATCTAGTCTTCTCACACTTTCTATTAACGTTGTTTGTTCCAATCCTAACACTTCATCCTCGCACCAATTAATATCACGTACCGTGTCCCTCACGAGCCTAAAAATGGCATTTCTTTCTCGTTCTAATCTTGCGTCATCTTTGTGTTGTTTTAACCTTTCTTTGAGCTTTTTCCGTTTCACAAATATAACAACAATTACATTCATTACACTTTATCTTGTAAACCACTCCTGTTTTTCCTTCAGATCCTCTCGGCTTTCTTCCTTCTCTTCTTTCTTTTTTTTCCTCATATGTAATACGTCCAATAGCCTCTTATACCCTTCCTGTACGAAAATGTTCCATAAGCCATAAAGTTATCTATAAGTTAGCATAATTCTATTATAGATGCACACACTACTTGTAATGTAACATATTTGAGTCAAGTTGGAATGAATATAATGTTGGTAACCTGTTAAGTGTGGTAGAAATTGGACTATTAATAAAAGCAATGTTTGACTAACTTCTCTAACCCTCTCCGGATCCTGGCAATTTGGGCTATTTTTTAGACTTTCAGTCAAGCAGCTACTGCATCGTCACTATTTATCCTAGGATCATGGTTCATACCTCATTCTCTTCAGAATAGAGCAGGCTTTCAAATGGTATCACTTCTATGCCCATACCTTATACCAGGAGAAAGAAAATTGATGTCAAAGGGAAAATTTTGATGAGGAAATTTTTTGTCCAAATTTGGGCCCCCCTGGTTCCCCCCTGTGTGAACGTAGAGACCTCAAAAAAAATCTCATGAATAGTACTTGGTAAACTAAATGTGTGTACCAAATTTCAAGTTTCTATCTTGAATAGTAAGGGCGGGAGAAATTTTATCAGCAATTCCCACCATGCTCAAAACTACCGCAAAACACCATTATCTCAGGGAAAAAATTTCCTGAGACATCCCTAACTACCCTAGGGTCATGTTTCGCCCATCATTCTCTTCAGAACAGAACTGCCTTTCAGACGGTATGACTCACGTGTCTCTATCATGTATGTAAAGGGGGAAAATCCCGAAGAAAGGGATTTTTGGGTCTAAAAATCCCTTTTTTCAACTTTTGCCCCTCTGGACCCCCTGTTTTTACGCAGAAATCGAAAAAAAACTTCTGGTAAATACTACTCGGTGGACTGAATGTTTGTGCAAAATTTCAATCTTCTACGTGAGAAAATAGGCCCGCCAGAAAAAAATTCCCCACCATGCCCCACTTTTACCCTATACAGAAGTATATTTAGATAAAAATTCACTGAGACGGCCCTAATTACCCTAGAATAATAATTCGACCGTCGATCTCTTCAGAATAGAACTGCCTTTCAGACGGTATGACTCGCGTGTCCCCATCGTATATGTGAGGCGGAAAAATGACGAAAAACGGGATTTATGGGGGGAAATATCCATTTTTTAATACTTTGCCCCTCTGGTCCCCCCCTGTTTTAACACTGACATCGGAACAAAAAATCTGGTAATACTACTCGCCGGACTGAATGTTTGTGCAAAATTTCAATCTTCTACGTTCAAAAATAAGCCCGCCAAAAAATAATGAACATAGGCTTAAAAAGGGAAAAAAATACATTTTAAGATTATGACGTCATCACCTCCTATGTCTGGACGCAGGACGGTCTGAAACCATATGTAATGTCTTCTACAATGTCTCTGAACTTGAAAAACAAAAAAACCCGGACGAAAAAGCTCAAATAGAAGAGAAATAACGCAATGTACCATGAAATATGCGTATGGTACAAATTGTACCAAGGATCCGGAAAGGGCTAATGTGTAAAGAAGTTAATCGACAATAATATTTCGAAAACATCCGAAAATGGAAACGATAATAGTTAAGAGTCTTAGATGTCCTGTAAATTTCGGACACAAGATTTGATGAGCGATAGGTGAGAGAAGGACGTAAACTACATCTAAATGTAATGGATGATCAAAATGAGTATGCTCGGAAGGAAATTTAAGGTAAAGAAAATCATTAAATATGCCAACTGAACTGATTGTAGATTGTGATCAATGACTATTCAATTCTGTAGACGAACATCAGAAGTACGTCTTACGTAAGGTACAAAAAAGAAAAACAAAGAATTTTCAAAACTTACGAAGACATCACCAAGACGAATGTTGTATCCAGTTAGGTTTGACCTGCGCTCCCATATATTCTCATTCTTAAGTTTCCATACACCGTTAGGCGCTCTCTCTCCAACGATATTTGTACGTATCTCATCTGTTTCCGTTAGTTGGTATGCTTCGACTAGTAATACCTTATTTCTGTCTTGTGTTATTTTCAGAGTTAGAATTCTAGAATTTATAGGAAAATACAATACGGAGAAGCTCTGTATCACGTCATCAGTTGTTATCAGGAAACTTCGTTCAGTAGTTCTTCCTATAAGCTGAAAAATAATCGTAACAATTATTTTGTAAATGGACTAAAATTTTCACGATTAATAATTGCGTTTCAAGTACTATACTATCATCACTGGAAGTTATAAAAGAATGCTTTCCATGCTTACCTGAAGTCATGGTCATGACATCCAATTTTTTATAAATAATATTAGGTTTGAATTTCATAAGAAATTTGAAAATACTGTTATGTAATAAATCTATTCATTGAAATTCTTGTACTCCTTCTAAATTGTTTCTAAGTTTCTTTCAGGTTAGATTCAAGATACGTCCGTAAAGGAAACAAATAATATTTAGTCTTTCAGTTTTATATCCCATGATTATCTCCTGTAGGCTAAAAGAGATGGAACGAAAGTAAATGATGGTTTAAAGAAATTAATAGAATGAGAATGTGCGAGGAAACAGAAAAACCTGTAGATAGCTTACGAACAAAATGATCAATCCAGACTCTTCCGACCAGAAGTGTGCGCATTATTTTCTTTTACGTTTCC
This sequence comes from Thermobia domestica, assembly GCF_964235325.1. Taxonomy (NCBI): domain Eukaryota; kingdom Metazoa; phylum Arthropoda; class Insecta; order Zygentoma; family Lepismatidae; genus Thermobia; species Thermobia domestica. Next base: position 116,965,509 of record NC_137456.1, on the reverse strand, counting down.
TGACACTCAACTTATCTTTTTGATATTCGTAGGATTACAACGACAGTGACATGAGACAGAAACGTCGAGAATAGTTCAAAATCAGACCATGTTCTAAAGAGGTATTCGAACCACAAACAGGTTTTGATTCACGATCGTCAGTCTAACGCATCAGACTGCTCGACTACTACACACAGGGTACCAATGACAAGTCGTGTCCTTCCGTTTATCCATAAATCAATATTGTATTCTGATAGTCACCTGTTACGATTAAATAAAAGCAAGGCATATTAAAGTTTAACGAAAGACTTGGAAGAAATTTTAACTAATGGGTGTCTCAAAAAGAATACCGGATTTGAAGCTATTATAAATCAAACTGACTTATTTGAAAAAAAAGCAAACAAGATACATCTTTCTCTTCAGGAGATATTGTCGTTTAAACGTGAAACACGATATCGGGCATATGACCCCCTCCCTATTAACCCTACACGCGACCGCTCGGTTCATGAAATTAACCATCATCTGCTCACACATTTCCCCATCAACTTCATCGAGGACACGTCGAATTTCCTCTTTGAGTTTCAACAGACTACGGGTTTTGTTCTGGTAAACTTTTGACTTACTATACCCCATAGGAAAAAGCCACAAGCCGTCAGGTCACAAGATCGAGGTGGGTAGGTTTGGTCTTCTCGTAACGAGATTAGTCTGTCCGGAAACTTTTCACGTAGCAGAACGATTGTATTTAGTGAAATGTGGCAAGTCGCGCCGCCTTGTTTGAACCATAAATTGAAGCACGCCGTCGAGCAACGATATATATTTTATTGATTTCGAGAAAAACAAGGAAAACTTGTGGTATATATCAGGAATAAAATAGAAAACAGTTCGCCTGGGTTTGTTTTTTTCCTATTGTGCACCTGAATATACACTATTGCAAGTTTTGATCATTTCTTCTCGAAATCACTAAAATGTAACATATATCGTTGTTGATCGGGGTGCTTCAATTGTCGATGTTCATTTGAACCAAACGGGATCAAAGGAAAGCACTGAGCACCGGACGATAATGAATTCCATTCACCGTGACAGCCCTTCCTTGTACACCTTCAAAAAATTACGGATCGATTAAACCCGCACGACAAATTCCATACCAAACCTAACTCGCTAAGGATGTATATCGTTTTCGTTAATTACTCTGATCCCCATATTTGGCAATTATACTTGCTCACAAAGCCCTTTAAATGAAAGTGAGCTTCATCTGAGAAAACAATGTACTTTGCGAAACCATGGCTCTCTAGTTCCTTTTCCAGGATCCATTGCACAAGTTTCCATGATCTGCTGGTTTAAGTTCCTGTGTTAACTGAACTCTGGACGGGCGTAAATACAAATCTTTTGTTAACATTCTGAGCATTGTTGCTGGACACATGCATACTTCTTGAGTACAACTGTGACATGATTTTTTTGAACTTACAGTAATCACGGACATCAACATTCTTTCTCCGGCCACTTCGAGGGCATCCAGAGCTTTTAATATCTACTGTTCAACCGGCTTGTTCAAAGTTCTTGATCAACCTACGAACAATGGATCTATTTGGCGCATTGTTGTGTCCAAGAATCGTATGGAGTTTCCAAACAGTTTCCGCGAAACTTTCATCATTCTTATAGTGAGTTTTAGCAATCAATACTAGCTATTCAGTACTGTAACTATTAGAATTTGATACTCTAAAATTCGATTTTTTTCGCACAATGGTAAATTTTGGTGTTTTTTGTCTTTTTCAAACTTTATGCCGTTTGCGCGAACTGAATATACAAAATGTGATTTTTTGGTTATTTTTCCATTGATCAGGATGCAAATATACAACTTTTGAGCCCTATTAGAATTCTATACTTGAAAATTTGTTTTTTTTCACTCCATCCTATTCCATAAAGCATAGAGTTATTATTATTATTATTATTATTATTATTATTATTATTATTATTATTATTATTATTATTATTATTATTATTAGTTTTAGCTATGTGAACTCCTATTGTAAACTTGAGTTCAGTAAGTTTCCTAGGAGCGCTTTCGCTTCTTTCCATTTTCGTATTCCAGCAATCCTCTGAAAATAATTCACTTGCTTTTACAAGGAATAATTTATCACCTTCAGGCCATAAGCTGAATATTTCACTTCTAAATTATGCTATTGATAGTTGAGTGCCTCAATTTTTGACTCTTAATACTACTTACCATTCGAAACTTGTTGATAGAAAGGCCGTATGTATTGCCGTGAATATAAGCAACCTTGGTTTTTTGTTCGTTGGTATAGGAATCCACTTGTCTCTCAGTCAAAACATCTAACTGTATATGTTCTTTCGACAGGAGTGTCTTAAGGTTTATTAATTCTGATGTAAAATAAAAATCTGAGGATGGAAATTTAGTATTAATATTTTATATTCACAGAATTTGTAGATTTATTTTCTTAAAAATTCTTAGCAGTAATAACTGAAATCGTAGTAATAATAGTATGAATAATCTAGAAGTAATAACTGGAATGTAATGAAACATGAACAGTGCTGAGTACATAACATGACTGATGAAAAATTAACTTTAAAAAAGTACAATAATTTAAAGCCAATTACTATATTTAAAAAAACATAGAAAAATATAGCGATTCAAGAAGTACTTCAATTAACTTATAGACTAGTGTAATTTTCACAAAAGTTAACACCCGTAGGCATTTGATAATCAAAGTGGGCAGATGGTGATTTCTAAAGGATTTCAGCATGCTAAGTTCATTTTTACCGGTTACCAAGCTTGATCTGTTTTCTATTTCACGCCCTTTCCCCATTTTCCAAAATGGCTGCCATGATCATTAAAAAATTAAAATCAACGAAAATTAATGATTTTTATTATTTATGGTTCTGAGGGTGAAAAGTTCAAATATGCCGTCTATTTTTGCATATCAGATGATTAATTGTAATTAATATAAAGATTAATATGATTAATATAAAGATTATTAATTCCTATTAATTATAAATTTCGAATGATTATTGCAGTCATATTGGAATATGGCTGAACATAAAACTCGGTCATCTCGATGCAAAAATGGGCTGCAGATTTGAACGGTTTAGCCACAAAAACATATGCTTTGACATAAACTTGATAAATTTTCATGAATTTTAAACTTTTGATAATTGTGGCGGCCATATTGTAAAATAACACCGTAGCGCAAAAACGAGGACAGATCAAGCCTGACAACCGGTAAAAATGAATTTAGCGTGGCAACCGGTAAAAACTCCTTTAGAAAACACCATCTGCCTGCTTTAAATATGATTTGGCTACCGCACTTTAAAAAGAATATCTGTGATTTTGAAACAGTCTATTAAGTCTAAATAATTAGGGAAATTATATCAAAATGTGTGTTTTGTTCGTATTTAAACTAAGCAAATATTGACGTCTTAATTCGATAAGCTTGTTGTGATAATTATGTTATGACGACACTTGGACCCAACTCATCTCTGATTGGCTGAGAGCAGGGGCGTCATTTAGGGGGGGCAGGGAGGGGCATTTGCCCCCCCCCCAGAGTTTGAGATGTATATAGATTTTATCAATAGAATAGCAATAAATCAGTGAAAAACGAGAAATTTTGCTTATATCAAGGGGTCTTGCCCCCCCCCCCAAGCAAAATCTGAAATGACGCTCCTGGCTGAGAGGCCTCACGTGACCAGAAAACTTGGTATAAATTCATATAAACCAATGTCTTTTTAATTTTGGCAGATACTTTGACCCAATTCTCCAAATTTTGCAACGGGTGCATAGGACCATCATTTAAATTTTGGAAATTGCCAAATAAAGAATAAGTGTGGCAATGCAAGACCAGGATATGTAACTTACTTCTGTAAATTTAATTGGTTCTGAATGTTGTCTTTACTATGAGTAAAATGCTATTTAAAATGTACATATTTGCCATGAGCTCGTTACAAAGTTTCTCACAGCCAATCAACGTCGAGTGAGATCAATCACTACTGCAAGTCATTGGGTATAACGAAACGATAATAAATACCGTTTAATTAGTATTATAATAGAAGTCAATCTTAGACAGAAAAGATAAGATCTAATGAAGGATGAATTTTTACTACTGTGCCTGTTTCACTTGTCTTACATACTTATGCCAAATTTTTCAATTTAAAAATTCAAAAAATAACTGCGATTCTGTTACGAACAACAACAATTACGATCGTTTTACAGTGTGTAAATTTATGACGCCCACGTACAACTTCTTTAGGTTAGCACATAGAAATACACCGGGAGTAACATAGACTACTAGATTGTCAATCTAAAGTATTTTTTTTTTATTTCAGCGTGTACTTGTATCATTTTATAATACTGTATCTTCTAATCTTACTTTAGTGTAACTTTGTAATATTGATAAACAACGTTTGATTTCAGTATATTGGTGTAAAAAAAATTGTGCTGTATAAACAACCAGGTTATTGTAAATGATGTTCCCGATTTCAAAATTTAATAACTCACGTTTATTTATTCACAATAACATACAACTTACATTAAATGAAAGAAAAACTCAAAAGCTTTATTAACTAAAATATCTCATGTTACACATTTGCCGCTAGGGCGATAGTTAATCAAGATGACAAGAAACTAAGACAGAAAAGCATTTTGTGTTCTTGAATTGCACGTGAAACAATCTGTAGTTAGTGTTCAGCAAACTTCCAGGATGACGTTCGAGTTACAACCCCAAGAGGGTACTCAATTCGAAAGTGATGCAGATAATTTACAGAAAGAAGGTGTATCTTCAGAAAGAAATCAACAAACTGGCATGGAGGTGATGAGAAAACACTTGATCGTGTGCGAGCGATTTTCGTGCGAGCAAAGAAGTGGACTTGAACCAGACAACAATGAAGAATGTTCTGCAAAACATTTGACATTTCACTCATACCAATTGAAATAGTTGCAGACACTAAACTTACTGACAAGGATAAGGGACTTAAGCTCTGCGTTGCAATCAAAAACTTTATAGAAGCAGGTCGCAGATGTTTTGATTGAGTTAATTGTGTTTAGTGATGAGGCTATTTTACACCTTTCAGGGAAAGTAAATAAAACAAAATATAAGGTTATAGGTTTTACTGCTCCTTCACACTAGATCTTGTGAGCCGCTCCTGTGAACCTATAGTCTGAAGGCATTGAATACTTCTGAGCTGCTGAAAAGATCGTGATATCAAAATTGATGCTATGCTAGAGAAAGAAGAACTTGCAGCCTTATCTTGGCGATAAATTGCAAGAAAAAAGGCAAAGAAGATATACAACAATGTGGATTTATCCTATAAATCGATCAAGAATCAAGACTGGAAGAATTTATTTTACAATACAACGAATGTTATAGTTTGCCTCAGTTCGGAGTTACTTTTGTAGTATAACTCATATATAAAAATATGGTTGATACTTACTGCGATAAGTATATATTGATTACACGTTATTTGCAATCATTTAAATACATTATATTTAAGAATACTTGTTATTTGTTTCACAACGATTCAGTACACTTCTGCATAATAACATGGCGTCCTCTTGCATTATATTTTTAACAGGCATAGGCAAACAAGTCTGGCAATGGAACCGTTATCATAGTAACCGTACTATTGTCATTAACAACGAATCAACAAACATTGATATCTATCGACTGACAATATAACGTCTACAAACTAAGATTATTGATCCCACTATAATTATTTTTTCTTCTTTTTCTATCGTATAGCGAGTGCCAGCGCGGTAACTTAGATTTTTCTGGGGGGGGGGGCATACGCGTATTTGAGCCCCTAGAACAGTGTTTCCCAACCGGTGTGCCGCGAATAGGTCGCTGGTGTGCCGTGAGGAAACCGAAACAAAATTGTTAATTCTATAGGAATGAAATTGCAAGACATAGGGAAAAATGTATATTTGTATTTCACATTACTATGAATCTTCAAAAGTTTCATACTGTGTTACTTTTCTGTACATTTTTAATGTTGAGAAAAGTACCGGTATTTGTTATGATTGTCATAACCATTATTGCTTCATTGTTGTTGCAGTTTATTTCGTTACTTGAAATTTTAAAATAGTTATTCATTCAATCGTTTTGTCAAAGCAAACATGCGTAAAAATTACCTACATTTGTGTTTTAAAAGTGCAAGAGATTTGTTTGTTCGTTCGTTATTTAGAGATCTTCCTTTTTAGTGAAAGGTTGGATACACTTTTCGAAAGAGAAAGTGGATTTCAGAAAAACCCGAATCCTATATTTCACTGCAATTGTTTACTATTTTTAAATTAGAATGAACAATAAGCATAATGATTTACCACAAAGGAAAACCAGTCATCGAGCTTCCTTCTCTGTGAGATCAGTAGGCCTAATCCAGACAAAAAATATCACGGTATTTCATATATACAAATATTATTATTATTATTATTATTATTATTAATAATAATAATAATAATAATATATATATATATGAATGTGCCGCGAGAATTCAAGTTACACCTGTAGTGTGCCGCAAGTTGAAAAAGGTTGGGAAAAGCTGCCCTAGAACGTTGTATATCTAATTCTTGGGCCTCTCTTTCCATCTTTCTCTTACTCTTTATGGGACTCCCGGAACCTGAGGGCCCTCCCGCATTGCAAGGTCTGCGGTGCCGTTAGTTACGCCCCTCGGCCCGTTCCATATATGACAAATTAATTAAGGGAACAATATTGATAAATCTCAAAGCCATACGAATAAATATTATTTCTAGGGTCCCTAATAGTAAACATTTTGTATTGAAATGGGCCTACGACTCATTTTTGTTTTATTTACCTTTTGTGTGCTGTTTATGTAATGTGGTGAACCTGTTCGATGCTTCATTTATAATTTTATGTTTCGTATCGTATATGGAGTAAGTAACTTTTGTCTTAAAATGTCCTCCCTCGAGCTTCCCTGGGGGCAGTTGCCCTCTTCCTCCCACAAGTTACGGTCCTGGTGAGTGCATACTTTAAAGCACTTTTGCTCTACATATTAAATGAAATAAACAACGTAAATACAGGTTATCGTTGTATCAGTCTGTTTCGTAAACTGAGAAAATATGAAAGAAAATTTTTCAATTACTTCAGAATGTCTATTTCTTTGTTTAACGACCTGTATAGTTGTATAAAATGTGCATTTCATCAGAGTAATATCAAAATGAGAACATTTTTAATATCAAATATATGTAGTGCGCCTTTACAGTAGATCTTGTAAACCGCTCACGTGTAAAGGGCTCTCATAAGACAGCGTATTATTATATTCCACGCCAGCAGCCCGCTCGATCCAGCTACTGGCGGGATGATCTTCATTGCAGCTCAGAGCTGCGGCTCATTTGCACCGAAGTTCGTGTATGAAGGCGTACATTTAAGACAATGTAAAGCTAACAGCTGCAGCTCACGTGAGCCGCCCACAGGATCTAGTGTGAACGCATACATATAGTTATGGTGAATCCTCATGGTTACGAAGAATATACCCGTGATTCGCCCAAGACAAACATGTTTTGTGCAGTATCCGTAAAAATGTCTATGGCCTTATACAAATGGACATTCCTACCTTCATGTGCTGCAGACATAGCTGGAAGAGAACATGGAAACTTTCATTTTCAAGCATTCCATAAATGCTACCAGGATGTCAATACTTAACTCTATACAGGGTGACTGGTAATACGATGCATTCCTTCGAAGCGGATATTCTACAAGTACTTTGGAACATTTTCATCTATATGAACCGGGGGTCGCAAATCAATAGTTTCTGAGTAATTTGCACTTTTTTTTTTTTTTTTTTTTTTTTTTTTTTGAAATTTGCCAACTAACGACATGTGCGCGAGAAAGTTTCACGATGACCCATTTTCACACTCGTAGAATGATGAAATTCTACTTGTGCAATCTTGCAAAACTATTTAGATAATTTAATGAAATGTACAGCTTGAAACTCTGCACCGTTGCTATGTTATAGGTCCGAACGTGAAGTAAAGTTTAGTGGTCCAAAATCCATTAGTGCACCTCTGAAAGCAGTGTGGCACCATCGCAGAAGTATTTGTCACTAGGAAATGATTGCATGGTTGGGAAGAGGTGAAACGAAAATGGTGTGGGGTCAAGAAAAAACACAAACTATGAGGAAATTCATACCCAAGGTTGAGCATCTGTATGGCCAACATTCGAGCAATGAACGGGTGCTTTGTTTTCCAGGAGGCGGACTTCTTTTGCCAGAATGCCACACGCTCTGTTTCTATTTTTCACAAACTTCTGTTGGTATTGCAGTGCTAAATGTGTTATTTTGTTGTAACTCTTCAAGGTTTACATTTTTACCTTGATAGAAAGCTTATGACATTAGGCTGTCATTATTTCAATTGGTACGGCAATTGTAGTAATTTTGTTTTGAGCTACTAGAGCGATGTATTCGATTGGTATTTCTTTATTTCTTTTTCCTTTCTTTATGAATTTATGCAACCGAATGTCTAAAGAAAGAGTTCGGACCTCCAACTCCGGGATCACATCGGTCTTCTAGGTGGGTCTAGGATTTAGGAAGCAACTGGCCCTGGCCTTATAGAAGGTACCATTCCTGCCTTCGCCTAATGAGAATGAAGAAAACAAGGGATAACCTAGTCAAACCAATGACAGTGTGCTGACGTTCCACCACCAAAGGAAATTCTTGTTCAATTCTGAGCGACCAAAGTAATGATCGTTTTATTTCGGTTCAGCATGGGGTATTACTGCTTGCTTTGCAAGTAAAGGGTAGCACAATTACCAGGATATACTATGCCTCACTGCTACGTACGTTGAGGGACTCTGTGAGATCCCAGAGCGTGGCATGCTGACAAAAGGTGTCTTCCTTCTGGAAAACAACGCACCCGTTTACTGTTCGAATGTTACCCAGACAAATACTCTACCCTAAGTATGAAATCCCTCATAGTATGCGTTTACTCTTTACCGGTCATCATTTTCATCCAGATCTTCCCAACCATGCAGTCATTTCCTAGGGGTAAGTGCTTCTGGGATGTTGCCACGCTGCTTTGTGAGGTGGAGTAATTTATTCTGGACCACTACACCTTAGTTCAGGTTCGGATATATAACACAGCAGCAATGCAGAGTTACCTTACCATATGACCTACATAGGTATGCAGGATTACACATGTAAAGCTTAGTCGCTCAACTATATGCAGAAGTGGGTAAGGTTAAAACTTTCTTGCGCACCACTCGCTAGAAGGCAAGTTTCAAAACAATTACACATGTGCAAATTACTCAGAAACTATTGATTTGCAACCCCCGGTTCACATAGGTGAAAATGTTCCAAAGTACTTGTAGAATATCCCCTTGCAAGAAATGCATCGAATTACCAGTCACCCTGCAGAATGTTATCAAATCCTAGAGCTAGTCGTTAGGATTAGGTTCTGCTTCTTTGACCCACGGTGGCCAGATACCATCCCGTGCTCCTTTTTGTATGCCACGTTATGTTAAAATCCAAATGTATCAACCAAATAAAATATATTTAACATGTACCTGAACTTCAAGTACTCATTCAAAAAGTAGTTGCATTGTGTGCTGAATTACAAAATACACTCGTATTGAGCTTCTTTGATTTCAAACATTACACGTGTTTTTTTATTTAAACTCTTAACATTTTACGTAAGTTGTCTCTCATTGAGAACAAATAAATGTGAGTTATTAAACTTTGACCTCGGGAAGATCACTTACAATATTCTTGCATCAATAAATAGGCGGAGAATAAAGTGCAGCCGTTAATACTTGCCCCTCCAATATTTATATTCAAACAACTTGAAAACAAAATATAATTAGCAAGACGATAAAGCATAGGCTAATCTATATATATAAAAGAGAACGTACAAATTCCTTTGTCCGCTCATCACGCTAATACGGCTGAACCAATTTCTTTTATTTTTGGAGGGTTATTAGGATTTGGACCCTAGATGGTTTTTATCATATCACTTTAATTTTCAATTACCAGTGTCTTGAGATAATTGACCATTCAAGTGTCCATAGCGTACAAATCCTTTGTTAGTTCATCATAGGTATAAAAATAAAAGTATTTATATGCAACCCGCATGACCGTGTCACTCGGCGGGTTAACATAAATGACAGGCGCTATAATGTTAACATTTACTGCAATTTGAAAGCGAAAAAGTAAAAATTATCTAAGTAACAAAGTTTATTGCGTTCCGGGGTGACCGCAGCGAAGCGGGGTGAACGCTGCTAGTTATATATAAAAAATAAGTAAAATGAAAAGAGGGTCGACCAAGTAACAAATATAAAACATTATTTCAACATCTTACCTTTTAGTGTTTCATTGCCGATAATAAAGCTAAAATGGCGAATCCTCCATTGACTGCAAAGTGCTAAAAGCAAATCTTTAGTTTCACTTCCCAGAAATTCCTGAATATTCGTAAATGCATCAATAATGGTAGTCGAGTAATGGAACTCAAATAGGATCCATAGTATTAATAGTACTTTACTGTTATACATTGCCACTATCTGCCAAAAAGCAATCCAATAAATAAATCAATATAATTAATAAATATGATAAGTATGATAAATGACAAATATGATAAATAAGTCAATAAATAAATATGGTAAGAGAGGGAAAAAACAAGATATCAAAATATCTTAAACACAAGAGGTATTTGGGGAAACCAATTTTCAGAACATTGAAGAGAGAGAGAAAAAAAAACTAGTGTTACATACAAGAGATATAAGTGAAAGTAAACTAATGGCTTTAATGTAATAACAAGAGATTACACAGAAATTGAGGTTATTGTGAAAATTCTATAAGAATTAATGAAAATACAGAATCTGTGCGATTTTACGATGATGAGAAAAAGAGAAACCCATCAGCATCTCCACCATTTTACGGGTGCTTAAATTGACATGAACATTCAATAACGATGTGTTGTCGACTAGATTTTCTTGGAATATGAACACTGGTAGATAAGTTACTAGGATTAAACGATTTCCGTTTTAAACAAAAAAAATAAAGATGAGAATCTCTAGGAAAAAAGTTTTGAGAGAGATTTTTAGGTTCTGAGGGAATAAATGTTTAGATTCAATGTACCTGCCGACATTCCAGTTCTCGGCTGGGTTTTATGTGGTCCTCCTAAAGATCAGTGCAGGCTCTATTCTTGTTCTGCGTTAGTACTCCAAAAGGTCTGAACAATGTGCCTAAAAGAGGCAGTACTTCACTCGTAAGAACCACGTTATACTCGTAAGACATTCGCAATGCTGACAACCTGTTAATGAGATTGATTGTCTGTCCGACTGACTTTCCCTTGACCGTCTTTCTAACCACTGGGCTAGAGTCTCCTGATAGACTGTTAATGGTAGTCTAGTTTCCATCGACGGACTGTCACTGACCGCAATGATTCTCCCGGCTTACCCCAACTTCAGCTGTCCGACTAACTCCCTGTTTCTCTGGGTTTAAAAAGTCTATACATTTTCGGGTGATGTTCCTGAGTCGGGCCACGTAATGACAGGCACCTGAGATTGGATAATCGGGAAAGGAACTCTCCCAGCTTTATTACGTAAAAATATACATTGACACAGTTAATATTGCATAACCATAAAGAAACTCTTCTTTAATTTTGCAAGAAAATCACAAAAATACGGAAGAAAGCATAACCTGAATTCTCAGACGAGAATGAATCCATTACTAAGAACTGTCCTTCCGTGCGTTTGTTATTCTCAATTCTGTTAAAACACCTTTATACAACTGAACAGAAAAAAAAAAACGATCTAACAAAAATAATGTCAATTCCATTGTGGTGAATAGTTTCTCGTTTTTTATCAATTGATAGATTAATGGGTTTGAAATCAATACAATTAATAATCGATAAACACTGATAAATTTCTACACTGCAAAATAAATAAATAAAATTATTAACGCCACATGTTTATGCTTTGTGGATTATAGAAGATGGATACAAAGTTCAGATTAAAGACAACATATGTAGAAAGAAATGAAAAAGTATTAAGAAACAATGTGAACAAGATATCTACTACAAAAACGTTTGGTCTTATTTCGAACCAGGGACTCTTCACACGTTGGATAAGTTCTTCCACTGATACACTGATTAATTTGTTGTGATATTTAATGTGAGGTCACGAAAATGCCAGAGATTAACAAATGCTCCTTCTAAAATGAGTCACAAAATATAAATTCACTTACTTAAGCCCATCGATTACATTGCAACTTCTGAACTAAGTTCCCTAGCTCTTATTTAAAATAGTCTCCAGCTGTCTTTCAATGCAGGATAAACTTTAACCCTTTAATTGGCGAACATTGATAGCATTACCATTAAAATATTTAGTTTGCTTTTATAGTTGAACCATGTCTTCCTCCTCATAATTTCGTAATTTTTAAAATATTTTTGTACTTTGGTTACAAAATGCATGCTGTTTATTTCAAAGCAACATTGCCGTGAAATAGATCGTATGTGTAGCTATTGAGCAGCATTGCCCTATTATGGTCAAATATCATAAAAATACTTTCAGTAATTAGCAGCACTTTCGTTGAAATATCTTCCTACAGATAAGAAACCACAAATAAAAAGAATAAAGAACTTTCGCGGAACGTAGAGATAAAGCTTCTACAATACAAAATTTGACTGGTTCCTTGTTGACGAAGATTAGAAGTATCTAAAGAAGCGACCCCCAAATTATGTATATGAGTATTGTATGAAAGCAACAATATCAATTAAATGATCACTGAAATTATAATTCATGCGGATAAGCCAATAGAATGCGATGTTGCTCGAGAGCAACAGTGTCAAATAAAGGGTTAAACATTTTATGGCAGCACTAGCAACCGAACCCGGACTCGCTCATTAGGCTGAATAGGAGAATAATAATAATAATAATAATAATAATAATAATAATAATAATAATAATAATAATAATAATAATAATAATAAAGGGGGGAAATAAGGAACTTTAAAGAGGCCTAATCATTTACATACATGATCTGTAGTTGTTTTTTTCTTATCGTTCTTCATTGAGTTTTCCTCAAATATCAAGGTTGCTATATACCATAAGTTCAATCGAACTTATCTGATATGGAACAAACTTGATCTCCTACACATGCCATGGAACATTATTTTGTGCAAAATTTGGTCCCCAAGTTATGGACTAACAAGTTACATTAAAAGCAGTTTAACTAAACTCATTCGATGGAATTAAACTGAGCATGTTGATAGAACTTAGCTTCTATACAGTTTGTGAAATATGTTGTCCAGGAAATATTTTTGTTTCTAGTTACATATGAAGTTGTTCCTTACTCTATCACCAATCCATCCATTTCCCAGCTAGTTCTCTTCATTTCTAAAGCTTTTTTTGAATTATATATGTTTCTTCCCCATGAGTACAATAGCAATCAAGAAACATTTCATGAGTCTTTTTCCTGTGTATTGTTACAGCTTTGGAAATATCTAAGATATATAAATAAAACAAAACTAAATAAAGTACTAAATATATTAATAACACTTGTACACACTTTGTTGAATGTAACGTCGTCTTCATCAGACAATAGGGCGTTTAAAAGTCTTTTTTAATTGTTTATTAAAAGACCAACAAAATTTACATTTATAAATGCTTCACTAAAAGACTCACAAAATATACTTTCCCTAATACTTTATTAAAAGGCCCACAAAATTTTTAGGCTTGGGAGGATTTACGGGAGTGAAAATGTATGCATTAAAGGAGAAAATAAATGCCTAGTACGACAGATATTGCTGTCAAATATACAGTTTTTGGAATCATTAGGCTAATTAGTGAGAGTCTGGACAACTTTTAAGTTCAAGTTTAGGCAAGAGGAGAAATTTATTTATATATTTCACTCATTTTAGCAGGGAACACTAAATGTGTTATTCTTTGTTATTTATATATTTGTCCCACTCGTTCCCTTACTTCCAGTTATGATATATTACATAAACCTGATGTTCCCCATCCAAAGAACCAGTATTTCAGCCATTATCATATAATGGTTCTGAAGATTCACAACCACAACCATTTTGGACTTCATAATCAGTCAAGGATGAGGGAGTCAAGAATTTATCCCCTTTTCTGTTTAAGAATAATGCTACACGGATTGGCGGCTCTTAAAAGAAATAATATTGGTAAACACTTAAATTTTATCACTTCAAGCTGAAATAAGAAAGCGTCATTGTAGCGTGACTGTAGCTAGTCCCATCAATTCTTGGTACAATATTTTTTATATATATTGTTGATGACTACTTCTAATTCCACCATCGAGATATCTTTATTATCCAGTTTAGGGTTTATATTACTAAAAATCAAATTTTGTAAAGTTTTTCTTTTCTTCATTACTGATGTGAGAGACAATGATTGATGAAACGATTCCACCCAACTGATAATATATCTTTAAAATTATCAGGAAAAATGTTCTAATTAATACTTTTTAGTTCTTTTCAAAACTTGCAAATTTTTAGATAGTTTCCGTTCTGATAAAAGATTACAAAATTCAACTTTCTCTTTTGACATTATTCATGACAATATTAGCCTGAGATTTACATTAATAATGTATTAAAATATTTACTTAATTTGAAAAGTCTTTAACTAATATTTATAATTTTTGGCCGAATCCAACCAAATTAGTTCCTGCCTTTTATTTTTCTTCTTGTTATATTTATTATATTCTTGAAGAAAGTTATTTTTGATACCATGGCTTTTATAGATAATTTTTTGAGTTATCAGCTATATTCATGATTCGTTCCTTAATGATAGTTTCATACTTGTTCCAATCTATTTTTGAATTTTTATGTTGTAACTTGGAGGTGAAATATAATTGTTTTGATTGCTATTTAATATTGAAATCTTGGAAAAGTGAGTTATTAAAATTATTGGGCATAATCAATATGAAATAAATTTAAAAAATTATCATTGTTTCTTCACAAAACGATCTCTAAATAAAGCAGATGGTGTAATGGTATTCATAAATAATAATATTAGTATTGAGAATATTACAGAATTTGAATTAAATGATGCTTCTGGTCTAAGTTTAAATATTTCATGGCAAAGAAAACTATAATTTAATGTGTATTTATAGAACACGAAGTGGTAATGAAGGAGAATTCTTACGCTCCTTCGAAAATGAACTTAAAAATGTCAAAACAAATGGGTTGGTTATTGGAGACATAAATTTTGACATATTAAGTAATAGGTACGACGAAAATGTAGACAACTACTTAAACATACTTTATAAATACGGGTATATTTCATGTATAAATAATTATACAAGAGTAACTGAAACAACTAAAACATGTATAGATCATATCTTTTTAAGGCAAAAATATAATCAAAATGTCACTGCAGCAATATTGCATACGGCAATTACAGATCATTATATTACTAGTGTTAACTTAAATGTGGAAATTACCGATAAATCAATAACAAACAAACCTAGAACTATTATAGATTACCAAAGACTAAAAAATGAAATACAGAAGTGTAGTTGGTTGAATGTGTATCAAAGTTTGGATGTAAATTTAGCTACTTCAGCTTTCATTTCGACATTACAAAAATGTATCAAAACTTCACAAATAGTAATTGAAAAAACTATCCCAAAATATCGCAAGTTAAAGCCATGGATAACTGATGAATTGATATTACATATACGAGAAAGAGACAAATTAAGCAAACTTGTAATAAAAAATAAAGATAATCTAGAAATAAAAGAACACTATAAAAAATATAGAAATAAGGTAACTCAACTGATAAAAATGGTAAAAAGTGAGTACTATAAAAAGCAGATTGTTAATTGTGAAAACAATACAGGTAAATTATGGAATGTAATATCAAACATTATTGACTAAAAAGAAAACAAAAGCATGGACATTAAAGTAATACAAACGGCTACGGGTAACATTAACTTTCAGCAATATCCTAAACTAGTAGTTGACACATTCAACAAATATTTCTGCAATATAGGTGAAAGGTTAGTAAAAAATGTAAATTTAACCAAAATAAATGAAAATCTAGGACACAAAGCTAAAAACAGTATGTTTTTTACGCCTATTACTGAACAAGAAATCTCAATTTATATAAACCAACTAAAAGCAAAATCGGCTCCAGGACTAGATTAAATAACTGCTAAAATATTGAAAAATGTAAAAGAAGAGATAACTAAACCACTGTTGCATATATATATATATATATAATATGAGTTTAAAAACAGGTATTTTCCCTAATCAATTTAAACTAGCACTCGTGAAACCAGTATATAAAAAAGGGTCAAGAAAGGATCTCAATAACTATAGACCAATATCGCTACTTAGTAATTGTGCTAAAATATTAGAAAAATATATTGAAAAGAGATTAGTTTCCTTTCTTGAAACTAATAACATTCTTGCATTAAATCAGTTTGGTTTCAGAAAAGAGAGAAGTACATCTGATGCAATTTATAAACTAACGGAAATAATAACAAATTACATGGATCATAATGGAAAAGTAATAACAATATTTTTGGATTTAACCAAAGCATTCGATACAATATCTCATAATATATTGTTAACTAAGCTAGAACATTATGGAGTAAGAGGTGTAGTACTCTCGTGGTTTACTAGTTATTTAAGTAATAGATTGCAAACTGTTAAAATTGGAAATGTTATGAGTGACTTAACACAGGTTAGCTATGGAGTGCCACAAGGATCAGTATTAGGTTCAATTTTATTTATAATTTATATAAATGATTTGTACAATATAGGCATTGATGGCTATATTCAATCTTTTGCACACGACACCACTATAACAATAACAGGGAAAAAGTGGGAAGAAACTTATAAAAAAGCGGAAATAACAGTAAAGAAAGTAAAACAATGGCTTGAACAAAATTCCTTCGTACTAAACTTAACGAAAACCAATTATACTGCTTTCTCACCAACAATAACCGGACAGCCACAAAATTTTGTTTTAAAATATCATAACTGTATTAATACTTTAGACTGTAACTGTGATACAATAAATAAAGTAACTGAACAAAATTATTTAGGAGTGAAAATTGATAAACATTCAAAGTGGACATCGCATATTCAACATGTAGCCAAGACATTAAGAAAATTGCTGTATAAATTTGTACAATTAAGAGGGGGTTTAGAATTAAAAGTTTTACGTATGGTGTATTATGCACTAACACAAAATATATTACAGTATGGTATCTTAAGTTGGGGATCTGCCTATGAGACGCATATAAGACATTTAAAAGTTCAGCAAAATAATATTATAAGAATATGTTTAAATAAAAACAAAGAAGACAGTCTAGAAAACCTGTATAGAGAATTTTCAGTCTTAACTGTTGAAAAATTATATATAAAAGCAGCCCTACTCTATGTAAAAAAAAAAAACATGAAAATGAATGGAATAAAATTTCTCAGGGCTATGGAACAAGAAAAGTAACTCAAAAAGATCTTGAAACAACAAAAGTAAATAAAGGTATATCACAAAATCAAACATATTATTTGGCTCCGAAACTTTATAATAATACTCCAAAAGAAATTAGGGAAGAAGGAAAAATGCATAGATTAAAAATACTAATAACTAATTGGTTAAAGGAAATAAAAAATGATGACTTGAGAGCGTTAACGTATTAAATTAACGTATTAAATTAATGTATTAAATTAGTAATCGACTAAAGTCACTTGAAATATGCTTATCTACAACTACTGGGGGGTTATTTTTTTTATTATTTTTTTAAAGGAAAAATAGAGAAGGGGAAGGGAAAAGAAAAAATGGAGGAGAGAAGGAAGAAAAAGAGAAAAAAGAGGAAAAAATTATAAAATTTCACTTATATATACTTTATGAAGATGGTTTCTCACTCACAAGCGAAAGCTTCTGTGAAGAGCCATCTATCATAATCATATTATGTCATTAGGTTGTATTATGTATGTGTCTTCTTGTTCAAAGAATGTAAAATTAATAATAAATTAAATGATAGTTAATTAAAATTGTAGTATAAAAGTAACAGCTATAAAAATGATTTATAATATAATACTGATTAATATTAAAGAAACCCTGCCAAGGACTGGAACCTCAAGGAGGTCCGGAGGTTACCAGTCGTAGTGCTAATAAATGTAAAAGAAAAACATAAAATAATTTTATAGTTGTGGTGTGTGTATTAGAAGTGTTACCACCAATATATATATGTATGTGTCTGTCTGTCTTTATGTATTTCATAGTATGTGTTTTAATGTTTTTTTTTGGCCTCGTGGAATACCGGAGGCCATCCGGCCATATAGGCTGATATGTAAACTAAGTTTTTTGTATAGGCCTGATAATAAGTCTCTGGAGTACCGGAGAATTTCCGGCCTAAAAATAGATATACTATTTGTGTGTGCAGTGTGTGTGTCCACTATGTTCTGTATTGTTACTTGTATAAATAAATAAATAAATAAAATAAAAATAAATGATCACTGTAACAAGTATGAAAATATTATTCCGTCCAGTTTAAATGTAAAAATTATTATTTGCCGTTAAATCTGCTGCACTATGGGCATTGAATCAATACTGGTGAGTGATCCATCATTTAGATAAATATATGGAAATTTAGCTAAACCTTTTAAAACATTGTTTACCAAACACGTCATTTCTATTCAATCCCAAGATTTTATTGTGTATGTTAAAGTCACCTTACGTATAGTCTATATCCTTATTATTTTTGAAATAAATGATTCCGGAAAAGGATGTCACGATGAATATTTAGGGGAACCTAGACATTTAAAGAAAATAATATTTTTTTAACCATTATACCAATCATTTGTATTTTATGATTAAGAATGGGTATATTTATATTCAATATATTATACAATAAACTATTTTTTATGCAATGCCTCCATGGAAATCGTGACGTATTTGATTAACAACAATTTTTAATTTTTAATGGAAATATCTGATTGTACCAAGTTTCTTGTATAAAGATTATATCTGGTGAAACTATTAGACAAGAAAATTAAACATGAGTTTTTCGTAAACACTTTGGCAATTCCATTGTAGAATATAATAAGGATCGATCAACTTTGGACAGCCATATTTAATGTAAATCTAATTATGAATACGTGTTAAATAGAATATTTCCAAATGCAGTTGATATTTATTCTCCAAAATCCCTATAAAATGGAGAGAGGCATTTCTTAATTATTTCTTTTAACTTTTGATTTGATCTACGTTCGATCTCTATTTTTTGAACAGACTATGTTTTTCCCAAGTGATTTTTAGAATTACTTCAAGATGTATCATTAGAGTGGGGTGTTGAATTTTTACGAAAATTTTCTACAACCTCCAGCTTCTAAAATCTCCTTCATACTCCTCATAGAACCATGAAATGAATTTCTAATCTGTTCTGCGTAATTGCGTGTATTGACTTATCCAATTTCCTGCTATGATTGTATATACCATCATCATTTGTTGGAAGACTACCCATTTCCTCCTGTGAAAAAATGGTTTGTGAATAATTATAAACTTCTCCCTATGGAAAAGTTGGAATTGTAAATAGTTGAATGCTTTAGACCTAGGTTTATTATAATCATTCTTGTTAATAAGATTTTTGTTAATATGAGCTTTTGCAGCATTATCCCTTTGTCATAGTGGCTATATTTCTAACCACCAGCTTTTTCATAAGTTCTCGCAAAATTCTCAACTCAAATTTATCCCAATTTATTTTAAAAATTGCACAGGGATGCTTTTGTTACTATATTAGTTACCAAGAATCGATTCCAGGTTTCAATCAGTAACATGATGGTGTATTGTTCATAGTGTTTATTAAAGTGATCACTATCCTAATTTACATTTCCTCCCTTGTAATTTATCCCGCTCGCAGTTAAGGTAATTTCTGTTTTGAGCACAGGAAAATGGTATATTGGAAATTTTCATTGTAAAGAAGCTTGTCAAGGTACTGGGATAGTAAGTTGAGCGTACTATTGTTCTACTTGCAGAAAGGAATCAACTATGTGAAGAAAGTGTAGAATAAGCGCCTTTTACATATCATTTTTGGTAATAGTAAGAATTATATATATCCGCTACTTGTGAAAGCTAGACAATTTGTTGGACCTATGGTCTAGAATGACGAACATATGTGTATCAAGACTTGTGCTGGATTTATTACCACCAAATAAACTCTTTCGAAATATTTCGAAGGAAAACCGGCTAAGACAATAAACTGTTTCATTGATGACATACAGTGGAAATGCAGGTAAATGAAATGCAGGTAGCTACTGGGCGGATCTAAACCGAATTCGGTGAGCAAGTAGACCAATATCTAGGAAAGAAAAGATAACTTTATTTTGTGCCCTCTATGACCTCCCTAAGGGTGGGGGTATATCGAAAGCGACCAATATCAGTATTCGGGGTCTCTGAGACGATTAGTAACACTCCCATGTCACATATCCAATTTTAGCTCCAAACGTCATGGTGGGTCAAACGCCGGGAGCTTCTGCGGTTGGTTCAGCGACTGTCCCTCAGCTCGTTATTTATTTTTCTTGTTGATGCAGGGACGTAGAGAGGGTGACCTAGAAACGAAGGTACGTTTTATGAATGTAAGTAGGAGCTAAAAACACTATATCCTGAACGGGTAATCTATATTATAAAATATATTTATTGCTTAAGTTCAACCAAGTCCGTAGAATTTACATTTGAATAGGAGATAAATATTCTAATCTCTAAATCATCTTTTCTTTCTTCTTCTTATTTATGTTTCCTCTTCTTGTTTACTCTCTCATTTCTGAATTAGTTACTTCATTACTTGCACTTTGAAGAGACTACCTTTATTTATAACTACTAAAGAAATGTTTATGTAGATTATGAGGTTATTGTATGCCGAGTTTAAAAGGACTTTTGAAAATGTCATTTTCTGTATTGAATTATATCCATGTAACTTAATAAGAAAATATATTTAGACGAAATATCTTTAATCAATTTCATAAGCAAAATTTGGCAAAATGTGGTTAGTTATGTAACCACTATTACATTATGAACAATAATCTCAACTGCATGCCTAAATGGAAAGTGGTTTCTTAAATAATCACCTATTTTTACACTGTGTTGTAATAGTTATTACCCAGGCAAATTAACACGTTATAGCATCATGTTATTACATTAAGAAACTAAATACAACGAGGCACTTGTATTGGAACTTACAGTGAATTTTATCACTTAAAGGGTTTTCTTGAAACATGTTCCTTATTTTTTCCGGAGGAAAATCTGAGAAAGTTACTTTTATAATAACTAATGGCAGCATAAATTCATATGAAGCGACATTAGACTGTTAATGGGTGTATTTGATATAGTTTTAAAGATTCTCAAATTTCTTCATTTCCTATAATATTTTTTCCTGAAATTAATAACTTGAAGTTTTTTTATTCTGTTTTTTTAATAAAATTGTTTACTTCATTACACGATGCTTTTTCTTTGCCATGAGTTCTATTAGTTTTTGCCTTAACCTTTTCAGTAAAACTTTATCGTCTGCTGGATGATTATTTCAACAGTTTAAGCATTTGATAGAATTAGTACAAGTGAGCCACGACATTTAACACATACTACTTTGTTAAATCTTTAATTCTTTTCAAGGTGACCAAATTTCAAATTTCCATAGAGACTTATCTAACATATACTATGTATTTCACGACTGTGCGTGCATTCAATATAACAAAACTTAATTTAAAATGGTAAGGTTTGGGAATTAAAAATTAAAATTACTGTTTTGGTGAGCTTTAGTTCATTATTCATGTCTCTGCGGTAGATTATTCTAGCAGACGTAACCTGTACGTAGCAATAAATGTCATTAAGCAGATCATCTATCATGATGTCAATCTCTACATTTTTAATAACTCCTGTCGAATAAATTAAATGATTTGTGATGTAAGCTTTCCACCTACTCTGTTCCAGAATTATATGCTCTAAAAACTTGTTGCCTCACAACTTAAATGAAATTTTGTTTTTATTAAGTTGCGACTAATATTATTCACACTATTCCTGAAATATCGGCTAAAATAATTTTCTGTTACCATGCATGATATGTTTCTTTCCAACTTATATGTTTTTTGACTGAAGAAATTAAAAGTGTGGTGCCAAACGATTAAATTGGTACTTTGTTTTTTCTAACTGTGTAAAATTAGATTCTTTATTTTTGAAAAGTGGCACTATTTTCGATTGTCTTGCTGATACTAAATACCGAAGTAGACTCGTCTTTAATGTGAGAGGAAATTATATTATTTTGTTGTTTGTTCCTATGATAAGTTCCCTCTCCATTTTAAAATATTCAATATTGACTACCGTCTCTTTTCCACCATTTAAATTAGTATTTTCTGCCATTTATAGCAACTCACAAACATATAACATTATTAGATACACAATATAACACCAAAACAGAAAACTAAATATGAAATTATAACTCGAAATAAATATGCAAAGAAATATGACATTAGAACCGCTTCCCGGTTATATGTGTCCTTTTGTTCCCGATTATACAAAACAACTTCTGGAAAATCCATTTTAATATATTTTTCATGCACAAGGAAAAAGAAAACTTCCTATATGTTGGTGAACATTGATGAGAGACCAATTCCCTTTAGGGAATTCCAAGGTGCATGTGATAGTGTCAACATCTCTGAAATTGATGTGCAGAAGAGGAAGTGGATAAAGTGAACATTTTTCGTCGCACACTTATTTTACACATCTACAAATACTTATAAAAACACATACATCCATATACAACTACTTTACACGCCTTCATTTCATTTATTTTTCACTTTTACCAATTTTCATACCCTGACCAATTGGGTGGCTGGCCCTCTTCTTCCCGTTGGAACTCCTTCACGATCTTAACTGCAGTTATACCTTATTTAGACTATTATTACAACCTATTGTGACTATACATTTCTTACACTGATTTCGACAAACTGTTCTTATGATCTTGAATTTGCACAATGATAGTTTTTATTCTAATGCATTTTCTTAACTATATGTAACAGGCAATTCGACTGAAAAGTCGACCAACAAATGCAAATGGCAGCATCCGCCATTTGTAAATTTTTTTACAATTTTAATACAAATAATACAATTTATGATTAAATAATTCAAAATAACCACATTTTTAGCATACTTGACTTATATAGCTGATGCACCTATTAAAACACCGTTAATGGCGAAGAAGACAAGACAAGACAATTAGCATCTTTTTTTTATTTTAATTATATTTTCATTGCACCAAGTGTAGACAAGGCGGACAGGCACTAGTCGACTATCAACACTATTGCTAATCACAATTTATATGAACTAGAACATTCTTATGTGTATGGTGTTTATGAATATTTGGGTTTTCTTGAACATTTTCATTTAGTTAGTTAGCAATATTTTACATGCTTGAGAAACTAAAAAGTTTACAATTCTCTCACGAAAGGAGTTCTCCGATAAGAAAATCAATGTTGCTGGAACGAAAAATTTTACTTACATGTTAGAACATAATTCCTATATGTTTCATAAACACAATTGCATTTGTTCATTTTGAGTATTTGAACAAACTACTGTTAACTGTTCTGGAATTTCCCTGTTGAGAGAAAAACGCATCATCCACCCTGAGAAACCGTGCTCTTAACTAACGGTGTGTATATACATTAAGAAGGAACATCGACAAATTATCCTCTTCTACAGAACATTCTGGACCCCAATAACTTCATATTAAGACTGGATCAATTTTATAATACAATAATATAATACAATGATGCATTGTGGACAAGAAACAAAACACAATCTCAAGAATATCATCGATTGTAGACAAATTCCCATCTATTACATCTTCCCCTAGAAATAATCCCATGGAGCTGCTACCTACACTTTTCCCCCTTCGAATAGTGTAAATAATGTGGAGAAGTGTAAACAGTGAAAACATGAAAATTTATAAGTAGACCACGATCAAAAAAGAATTTCGTAGAAATTCGTTATGTATTTTCAATGTGTATTTAAGTATATTTATATTTTCAATGTAAATCTTGTGGAAATTTTGTGTGCTGTGTACTCTTTCTTAAACAAGTCCAGGTAACGTACTTTTTTATTTGTATGATTAAAGAACAATCTTGGTTAGATCGACACATGGTGTAACCGTTTGCCCTCTAACTTACTCTTACTAAATGTATCGGCTTCAAGTTGGTTTTCAGTCTCTGAAGGTGTGGCTGCATTTCCACTATTTCTTATCCGTAGTTCGGAATCCTAAAAACTATACATGCAGCCTAATACGACTGCGGAATATACTTAAGAGAAATACAAGATCTGAGAAACGTGGTCATTACAGTAAAGTGTTAGTAAATACGCTTTAATTCTGAACCAATTTATCCTCACTGTTACTTTTGTTGATACAGTACATACGTTATTTAAAAAAATACACATTAAACGTGATCATTTACGAATACGCACAGAAAAAACACTGCATATACAAAGCATATTTATCACCGACGACAGTTTTTTTTCAAATTTGTATGTTTAAGAATGATAAGTAGAAGCATTCATGTACTCTTATTTATTTTCTTGTCATTTGGATATTTACGTGCAAAAAAATAAACTTTCTAAATTTTGATTTTGTAGTTTAAGTAACGAAATTAACATGCGTACGCGTAGAATAAACAAATAATTAAAATCTAAACACCATTTAGGTTATGTACGTATATACTAAAAAGGGAACAATTAATACCTACAAACGTCAAGATATGTTATGTACTCATGTACCGCGATATTAGCAGACTGAGCATAGCGGCACATTGAAACATTTCCTTTCACTTTGAAATTAGCATCTTATTAGTATTTTCTAACGTTAAACAAGCAATTATCCGATTCACCCCATCGCAGGTGATCCATCGTATTCAAATAAAAAATACTGTGTTTAGCCTAGCACTGAACTTGTATTGACGCGTGTACTTACGAATAATGTCAGGTAATATCTCTCTCTTTATCGCATTCTTTGCTTTCAACAGGGAGGCATGCAGGATTTTAATTTTTACATTAGAAAAATATATATATTACTCATATAATTACCTTACAAAACTTTACTTTTTGCTTCCGCTGATAGTACACGTCTTTCTTCCAGAAGTATCACCACTTGTGTGCTGAGTCTCTGACAAGAGTCTCCTACTTTTTTTTCTTTTTTACGAAATGGTCCATGTGTAAAGAAACAAACAAACAAACAAACAAAAAACAGCTATCATGCATGTCAAATAAAGTCAAATGCACCCCACTACACTATTTGCCTATATTGTTTTCATGCGATACAGTTTGTATTAGGAGTCTCTTGAGAGACAATCTATACATAAGTTTATAACGTAGTTATGTATATTTATTTATTAGCTTACGTTGTTCTCATGCGATACAGTTTGTATTAGAGATCTCTTGAGAGACAATGTACATAAGTGTATAATATAGTTGTGTGTATTGAGTTTAAAGCACTAACTCGAATAACAAAAGAACTCACTTGGTGTTCGACTTGTGCAACACTGAATGAACGAAACTGTAATTTTGTTCGTATTTATTTGCCTATCTTTTCCCGGATAACACTGAAAGCTAAATTCATACAAACCTTTCGGGGAAGTAATGCTACCGGAATTTTTTTTCTCGCGTGCTACCCTAGCCAATTGTCTAGTGTGACGTATTATCACGGGGATCAAGGTGAAACAAAACGGGTTCTACTTGGCTTCTAACCCCCTTCACTCGTTCAGCTATGTTTCGTAACGTAAGTAAATTATTTTAATCTTATTTTAATGAAAAAAGTGTTGTGAAAATTTAAAAAAATAATAAAAAACTTTCCTTGGGACGGGTTTAAACCGACGCCAAAGGCGACTTGCATTACTAACCCTCTCACTAGCACGCTTGGCTACGATAGGCTACGACTTTGGCGTTTGCTTCCTGCTACGTGACGAGAATCATATAACGCCAACCAATCAGAAACGTGTATTTAGTTCCTACTTCTGGGAGCATCACTTCTCCGAAAGAGTTGTAAATTCAGGTCCACGTGCAAGATATTTGTGATTAAAAATAGAAAATTGTCCTAGACACTTAAAACTAACTTTCATACATAGTATATGTAAAATAGTGTTTAAATTATAGTATAACACATTTGCCTATGTAATATTGATAAACAGAGGCGTATTTAGGATTTTATTTCGACGGGCTATGCACATCAAGTGAATAAGCACTTATATTTTTTCTTTTCACCCTTTAAAACCCAAACACACAAGGGGGTCATTGGGGAAGCAAGGGGGCAGTTGTCCTTCTGAGTTTCGGAATTGAACATATTTTAATCCATTGTCTAATAATACTAGGGAAAAACATGAAACTCGTATGTGGGCGGAGAATCTTACCACTCCCCAAGCAAATCTGCAATGACGCTCCTACAAATACCTCATTTCAATTTAACTGATTTCATTTTAGAAAAAAAAATGGAAATATTCAGTTTTATCTGTGTACGTTTTTACCTGAAATAAAATGTTGAGACAAGTTGAAGCTGATCTATATATATTGATGGCAGTTTTAATGTGAAGGATTGCAGACTGGTGAATCTTACGAGATATGATACACACAAAAATTTAGCAGTGAATCTAACCATTTATTCTATTCATAGAATAAAAAGGAAGCATCCTCTTGGCCTACCTAATTTCCCGGGCTGGTTACTTCCCCTCTTCACTTTCTTTAATTCAAACATTTGCCTTTCTTTATAATTAAACGAAGTAAATATTCCTTTGCTATAATAACCTAAGTCTCGTTAAGTTAATATCCATGCACGTTGTTGTGGAACACCAGTTTCGCTTAGCAGCTCCTCTTAATTTTGGTGTTACTGACGACAGCCGACTTGAATCACAACTATCAACGGTCGAAAATATGATAGGAGAAACAAAAGAAAGTAAGAACTAAGAAACAGAACAGTAGAATGGACGAAAGAAAGAAAAAAAAAACAGTTCTTACATGGAATGAAATTTGACAAATACAGTATTATTTCTGAACAAAGAACATAACAAAATGGAAAGCCAATGAAATTCTTAGAAATGGTAAGAAGGATTATTGTTGTACGTGGAATGTGAAAAACTAACAAATTTATTTTGGGGGCACTGACCCCGATATTTCCCCTAAATACGCCACTGTTCATAAATTATTATGTCATAAATTTTCTTCATTATTTGTACTATAGACTTCACTATTTATATTACTTATTTAATTTTTAATTCTTTTTTACTCTTGTTAATCAGTTCTTTTTTTTAACTATTAAAATAAGAAAAAATACTAAAAGAAAAAATAAAAATTTATACTGGGTGGTCCGGACGTGGGCGTACCCCTAATTGGAAGAGATTGTATCCTCGTCGCCAAAAGTGCCTTTACATCGCCGTGGCGCGTATGTGACTCCGCAGTACTCAAAGGAAGGGATGGTTGCATAAGAAATTCTGATTCATTTTGAAGAGTTTTTATTTTTACTAAGGAAATAACGTAGGTATAGGGTGTAAAAGCATAGATTTGGAGCGTCAGCGCACTGTCATCTCTGCAAAGATTCTTATGCTCAGTTTTTAGTTTATTGTCTTCTATGTTAGGTTAATATCTGCTAACAACTGCTACTAGCGCTTATCACTCTTCAGGAATTTACTACGAAATGTTTGCTGGACACTTTTCTAAGTCCTAAATGTGTGCGCGAATTATTTCATTCGAATTACTGTCCTTATTTGAGAATGGCAATCGATTACGCTGAACGTGAATATGTTTCACTGTCGTAAAGCAATGGCCCTAATAAATGTAAATAAGGTTCTTATTCTTAAATAAAACACAGAAGTATTTATTCCGTTTATAGCACAATATAATACACTAAGTAAGAAACTTGATAATAACTAACGCCCGCAGGATTTTTTCCAATGGAAGAGGCAAAAGACTGATATAGAGTTTTTCGATTTATTGCCCTATATACAGGGTGAGTCAAAAGTCTTAGACACCTGTATAAGTTTGAAAATGGACGAGAAAAGTAAACAGTGATGATGGGAACAGAGGTTTGATGAGGGGCCGCAACTTTTGGAGTGTATGTCATTCATGGCCGCCATCTTGAAATCCGCCATTTTGGATTCAAGTCAATTTTTTTTAAATGGAAAGGGGGTGTATGACACACCAAGAAACACTAGCTTGAGCTCAGAAGTTTAGTGGTGTAATTTGTTTTTTTTCCTATCTTGTACAGTGTAGAAGTTATTAATGTTCAAAAGTGGGAAATTACCTTGATACTGAATGCTACAACACATTTTACGTGTTGTTCATCCCGCGCAATGCACAACTGTAGTTGCCGCAACCACTCTGACTGCGCACGGAGGAGAATGTCTCCTGAAATTTGGTCACAGGCTTGTTGGATGCGTTCCTCTAGGTGTCTCAAGTCACGGATTGTCTCAGCATATAGTATCTGCTTAAGATGTCCCCATAGATAAAAACCAAGGGGCGTTAAGTCAGGGGATCTGGGCGGCCACTCCACGGGACCACGGCGACCAATCCACTTCCCTGGCAGTTGTTTATCCAACCATTCACGGACACCAAGTCCATAGTGTGGAAGGGCTCCATCGTGCTCAAAATAAGATGGGAAAATGCCGTCAGCGTTCAGTGTGGCAGGGAACACAAGGTCCTGCAGCAGCATCAGATACTGTGGTGCAGTTAAGGTGTTGTAAATGAAAAATGGCCCAATGATGCTTGTGTCCCATATGCCACACCACACCATCACCTTTGCTGGACTATGTCCTCGACTCGGGTCAACCCAGTTTGGATTTGCGTCACACCAGTATCGCAAATTATGTCGATTAACCTCCTCGTTCAAAGTGAAATACGCCTCGTCGCTGAACAGTATGCCCTTGGCAAACGCAGGATCCAGTTCGTGTTGTTCAGTAGCCCACATGCAGAACTCCAACCGGCGATCAGGGTCATCCTCCTTCAGTTTATCTTGCATGTGCAGCTTGTAAGAATTCCACTGATTGGCGTGCAATATCCTGATAACGGAGGGTTGGCTTATTGCACAGCTAAGAACAGACGACGGGTACATTGTTTAGGACTTTTTACAAACGACGTAACAACCACCATTGCAGTTTGCTCATTGGTGGCAGTCTTTGGTCGCCCACTACGTGCCCTATCTTGAACAGAGTCCGTCTCCCGGAATTTGGTGATCACGTGAGCCACCGTGCTGTGCGATACCGGTTCGCTGTCTGCGTGCCGTCTGTTGTAGTCAGCTGCGTTTCCCTGATATAAGGAATTTTTCGATCTTCTGTTCACGTGTCAGACCCATTTTAGATCACCTGGAACAAAGAGAAAACTGGGTCAGTATAAAGGTAATTTTCCGCTTTTGAACATTAATAACTTCTACACTGTACAAGATAGAACAAAACAAATTACACCACTAAATTTCTGAGCTCAAGTTAGTGTTTCTTGGTGTGTCATACACCCCCTTTCCGTTTAAAAAATTTGACTTGAATCCAAAATGGCGGATTTCAAGATGGCGGCCATGAATGACATACACTCCAAAAGTTGCGGTCCCTCATCAAACCTCTGTTCCCATCATCACGGTTTACTTTCCTCGTCGATTTTCAAACTTATGCAGGTGTCCAAGGACTTTTGACTCACCCTGTATATTAAAAGACATAACATTTATCATTGATAACGTATATCGTCTTACTTTTTAAAATCACCGTTGTAGCCTATTAGTCAGAACATTCATCTCCAGACATAATGTAGGGAAAAGAGAAGGAAAGAGAGATGAAAACTGGTGTATCTAATTTTACTGCGGCCTGGATCATCGATTTACTGATACCCGCCCCCTGCTCTAGGCATTTGTGTTACTGCGTTATATATATATAAACTCCATGCTTCTGGATAATCACAAAAACATTTTAAAACACATTTTTCTGACCAGAATAAAATGAATTATTAATAACTATACGATTTTTGTTACAGTTTCAAGGACCTAACGTCCTCTTCATCAGACATTGAGAAAACACAGATGACAGCAAATCTTCTATCTTCCTCAGCCGTTAGTTAGCATACACATTTAAATAATTTTTATTGTCGTTTATATATATAACTTAAATTTGTAATATGTAACAATATCATATAATTACATTGTTAATACATGTTAATTGTTAATGCAATTTTACAATTCTCTTGATCTTTATATAAAATAAAATAAAATAACAGAAATTTGGAAATATTCAAATTGCGCTAATAGTCTTATGCATTTTTCTTTTCTATCACTTCTAATAATTTCTCCCATTGCTCATGTATATTTATACCACTTGTCCAGTTCTTTAAGTTCTCCTCTTGTTCTTTCTTTATTTTTCTCGCTTCCTTCCACTTCCTAATAATCTTTCTTTTTTTCTCTTTCTAAACCTCTAGCCCCTTCCCAATCTATCCTATGTCCCGTTTCTTTTACATGTTTGTAAATAGCATTATTTTCTCTTTTCATTCGAACATCATCTTTATGTTGTTTCAATCTGTCCATGAGCCTTTTTCCCGTCTCTCCTATGTAATTCATGTCACACTTACTACATTTCATTTCATAGATAACTCCTTCTTCTTCATATAGAAAAGGAGGAGAAACGTTCTTGAGGTGTATAAGGAAGAAAAAAAAAGGAGGGAAAGCAATATAGGGGAGGAAGAACATAGATGCATGTCAGAAAGAACAGACAAAACGGTGAGCACAGAAATTCCCGAGTCAAAACGGCCCCGTTCAAAAGGGCCCGTGACAAAAGTGCCCGAGTCAAAACGGCCCCGCGTCAAAGAGCCCGGACTAAAAGGTCTCCGCGACAAAAGCGCTGGATTCAAAAGGGCCCTGCATCTAATAAGCTGGGGCAAATGGGGCCCCAAACAGACCCAATTCAAAAAGCCACGCGGCCAAAGGTCTCCCTGACAAAATGGCCTGAGTCAAAAGGCACTGCGTCCAAAGGGCTGCAGTTAAAAAAAGCCCCAAATCAAAAGGGCCCGGGTCAATAGGTCTTCGCAACAAAAGTGTCCATGACAAAAGGGCCCTAATCAAAACGGCACTGACTCAAAAGGGCTCGAATCAAAAATCACCTGCGGCAAAAGTGCCTGGATCAAAACAGCCCCGCGTCAAAAGGTCACCGGTCAAAACCTTTTATATCAATTTCAGCAGATTTAGATACAACTCGGTATTGCTATTGTCGAACATGCTAATTAAAAATATAATACTCATTTTTACCTAGGTCTTAGAGTTTATGTTTGATAAGCCTTTCAATCAAAATTTTAACTCTTTTGCATGAAACTTGGTATACATGTTTTCGACCAAGCTGATTACAAATATAATATTTATTTTGACGAATGTCATTTAGTTTATGTGGGACACGCCCTTCTATCTCAATTTCAACTGATTTGCAAGAAACTCGGTATACTTAGGTTTTCGACAATGCTGATTACGAATATGATATTCATTTTTAAATATGTCATATAGTTTATGTGGAATACGTTATTTTATCGAGTAAACTTTTAATGTCGAACTCAAAGATCAAATATTTAATTGTATATATCACATGAACGGAATAAGATATTAAAATTGTGTTTTCAATTTAACAATACGGCATTGAACACTACGATATAAAAAAGAGGTCACCTCGAGGTCAAAGTTCAAATATTCAACCATGCGTAGCCCGTGAGACGGTACAACGTATTCAAATTCTGTTTGCAGATATTGGTATAATGATACCAAATAGTTTATGCGAAGAAAGCGCAACCCTTGTAAGAGAATGGCACCTTTGTTTAATCTTATTTAACATAGCTTAAATGTGAGTGAGGTCACATGAATGGCTTTTGTATTTTAAGGTCCTTTTTTATTATGGTACAAGTTACAAAAGAAAGACTATGACCCTTCTAACGACCTCTATGTAACATACCAAAAATTATATAACCGATTTAAAAGACCACACGTCCTCTTTTTTAAACCCTACAAAATATATTCTCGTAACGGTACAATATATAAATATTTTGTTTGTATTTGATAGGAGGGTATTGAAAAGAGACGACCTTCTGTATTTGATGTAACCCACACAGTAACCAATTGCATAAAAGTCTATTAAAAGTAGTTACTACGAACCAAAATGCTCTCTAACAATTCGTAGTTGGAAGTTGCTTAGGACTTTCTATTTTGTACATTTTTGTACCAAGCAGAACTAAATCAAATTTATGATGCAAATTTAGCTAGTTTGTAATTTTGCATTATATTTATACTTCTTGTGTACTATTTAAGAAACAAAGAAGAGTCATTTTAAAAATTAATCCACTTTTAGATTTGTAGTGCAACATTTCTAAATTTAAATTTAACTAGTTCAGAATTTTATTCCTTTTTTACCACCTAAAACTGAGGATAATTATTTTACAATTTGGGGGATAATTTCTATTATCGTCATAATTCATCCT
Source organism: Thermobia domestica (assembly GCF_964235325.1). NCBI lineage: Eukaryota > Metazoa > Arthropoda > Insecta > Zygentoma > Lepismatidae > Thermobia > Thermobia domestica. The sequence continues at coordinate 116,933,086 of NC_137456.1, read as the reverse complement.
CCTTCATTAGTTTTCTTTAGTATGTGTTCATTCCTTAGTAACGCTAATTCCTATGGAGTCTGTTCTTCAGAATTAAGTTAAAATTGAATTATGACGTTACTCTCTTCCATTTGAATATTTTTCGTCTGTAACGAAAATTGAATTTCAATGGCAGCTCATGTGGGTTAAATCTTACTTTTAGTTACAGGTCGAGGGATTAACCATGAAGTTCAATAGAAATTGAAAAGTCAGGAAAATACACTTATAAAACTTAATAATGTAAAAGTTATATATTGTCTGACCGGTGGTTTGTAGTACTAAAATTCATAAACTTAATTACCATCTAAATAAAATAAAAAATAACATTACGAATGCATTGCCTGACATTTGTGTTGTTATTATAGTAAGGGTCCTAAGGTACAATCTACTGAGCGCAAATTTGTTTTTTTATATAACATAGAGCAGCACCTCATTAATGTGAAAGCAAACGGCTATTAACGTTATTATTTTACCTCTTTGCTTTAGTGTAATTTCATTAGGCAAAAGCTGCTTACATAGTGCATTTCTTTTACGTTCAAATATTTAGTGGCCGGGAAAATTTGGACTTTTGGATCCCAGTTAGTATTTTGTGAATCTATAACTAAAAGAAAGGCTTAATTTGATAAATGCACGTTCATTAACCATATAACTATGATCCTTATTTAGTGACGGGAGAGGCCATTAAAATTTATTTAACAATGGAAACTGGCTTAGCATTTTTCCTTATAACGAACTTGGCTTATGACCCTAGAGTTTTACCACACACGAAGTATCACAACAATGTGTTGCTTATTTAAACGGAATATTTTTTCTGTTGGTACCAAAAGTTCTACTTTAAAAATGTAGTATCATAACTTAATGCCGTTTTTCTAAACGGAAATAACTAAGAGATTTCAAAGGAGACCTGAGCTAAGCTCTACGCGACAACCAGGAAGCACCTGAATCCCGGAAAGGGGTTGTGCTGGTTGAGGACGAAGACTGAACTCGGGAGTTGTAATTAAGATCGGATAGTGGAAGGACATCGTTTGGAGTTGAACAGAGCTGAACTACCTGTGAGTACTGCATTCATTTACGGAGTTAGATAATCATAATGGTTAAGTTTCCGTGCCATTACGATGTAGTAGATCTTTATAGTTAAAACCATTTCGAGTCCTAATAGCTTGTGGTCTGATGTCCAAAACATCCAAAAGAAATTTATTATTTCATTTCTTATTCTAAGATGATTAGTTAAATTCATTTTCAAGTTGTCTAAATACACGGTGTTACAAATTCCAGATGAGCTACGCTCTGCCCCCAAGTATAAAAAGTTTCTAAAATACTAAATCATTCCAGCTAGGAATTTGTAGCACACGTTAATATTTTATTTTTACTGTAATATATATATATATATGAATAATATGTTTTCCTTAATGCAATTCAGTGTTATGCTTTTTCACAGTATTATAGGCAAGATTTTCTTCTGTCGAGAGGAAATTGATGTTGGATTGACTAAAAATTTGAATGGAACTATGAATGGAGACAAAGATTTACAAACAAATAATATGGTGTACGCACAACGATTTATATTTTTGATATATGCATAAAACTCATTGGATATCATGCTTCAAACAATAGATATTAATCTTAAAGTGGAGAAATCTTTTTGTGTATCGAACTTGCTAATTGCACATTATTGAAACATCTATTTATACGATGTGTGATTTTCGGAAAAGGTTATATCAATTAAAAAGGATATATTAACGTCTTTTGGTAATTTTTGTGACATTAAACTCGAGTCTTTTTATTAGATTTGACGAACAGACATAACTTATAATTTCCACTTAATGTCATGAAATGAGTCTTCATCGATGCTTAAATAAGGCATTCTTAGGGATAAAAACTTTCCACTCGTATTTGTCAAGAGTTTTGTTGGATAAAAAATAGCTTCCCGCTCTGTTCGGAACTACGTTTTAGTGGATTTCTTCATATAGATTGAAACGCATGTTACTTGGAATGTAAGATAAGAATAGTTTTATGCTAATTATGATTATGTTCTTTTCACCAATGTCTTAAATTTTAAACCTTAATACTAGAAAATAAGGTGCAAAATGTGTCAACTAGGAAGCTTTTTACCTCTAAAGTAATTTTTCTTTCATTGATAGAAAATTGAATCTGATACAAAGAATTTACGTTACTATTAGAATTGGAATTTGATATCGCCATATCATTGTTTCTTATATTAGCAGGTATATTATTTATTTGTATTACACCTTGAAGAGTATTTTGAATGTATTTTTCCCTTTGATGGTGATCCTTTGTTTTATTCATTATCTACCACAGAGGCAATACTATGTTCTGTCATTTCGAAGGTTGATGGTCAATATTTAGAAGATAATTGTTCATTTAATTAGTACACTAAAATTCAACTATTAAATAAGATAAACACACGTGACACTTAACACTAAAGAAAATTATTTACAGTAGACCCTATGTATAAATTTAAATAAATTGATTGAATATGACCAATTTAAATGTTTATCTGATTTATATTCATCAGAAATTGCTAGAAAACTTCTATACATTACAGTTAGACTGCAGTTTATGTGATTATAATCTACCTTAATTTAAGTAGAAATAAATCATTGTTGTTCACTTGTCATAAGACTGCACAACATTAACGCACTTTCCCGTTGTTTGAAGTAATTGTTTCGTACAAAATCGTAATAGAGAAAACTCGACTCTATTATTGAAGCAAGAATGAAAACATCCACCAGTAGGTCCACGGGAATCAGTCATATTCTACATGACAATCTGATTTTATAAATTAATAATTATCTAAGATTCTCACTTTTTAAATGCATCCTCTGCGGCAATCGTGACTTTGGCGCTTCCAGAAGCTACAGTGCGATGCATTACGCAACAAACACCTTACACACAGTCATACTTTCACATTCCCTGCACTCATTGACCGCTCCAGCCGTCTCTAGAGTTTCTCTCAAAGAAGTTAGAAAACTCTTCGATCCTTCTCTTCCGGCTCTGCGTTGGGTATGGACAGTTTACACCCTTCCATTCTCAAGGATCTTTTGCTGTGCCAGGACATCTATTCTAGAGACCGTCTGTTAAGCACTATCAGTGATTTTCTTCACATAATCCTCACTGGGAACGTGCCTACAGAAATTAGACCACTATTTTTCGGAGCGTCGCTTATAGCGTTAAGGGAGAGAGGTGGTGATATACGCCCCATCGCTGTCGGTAACGTTTGGAGATGGCTTTCAGCTAAGAAAGTATGCCAAAGAATTAGGGAACCGTTATCTACGTTCTTGTCACCACATCAGTTGGGAGTGTGCGTCCCTCATGGTTCAGAGGTTACAGCCCATGTCGCAGACTGTATTATTCTCATCCCCACAAACAAGGGAAAGTTTTCTTGAAACCAGATTTCCGGAATGCATTCAACGAAATCAACAGAAACTCTATGCTTTCAGTCGTAAAAAAGCACTTCCCTTATATACACACCTTCATACATCAGTGTTACTCACAGCCTAGTCATCTATTTTTTGGTGAAGATATCATACTCTCCCAGTGAGGTGTTCAACAAGGCGACCCCCAAGGACCTGCTTTATATTGCGTTAACACTTCAATCTATTGTCAGAAATATCAATACTGAGTTAAACATTTGGTACCTCGATGATTGGACTATAGCTGGAGACAAGGAAGATGTCCTCGAAGCTTTGCAAAGATTCGTACTGAATCTCGTGACATTGAATTACAGCTCAATTTCTGTAAATGTGAAATCTGTTTCCTGGGAGTCTCAAACGAACAGGCTAACACCCTTTGCTCCCTTTTCAACGAAGTTGCACCTGGAATTCAACTTATTTCATCCGACAGAGCCTCTCTTTTAGGTGCAGCGCCACACACTGATACTCGACGCATTTTGTTATTGGACAAGGTCTCTAAACTAGATCTTTTCTTCACTCGCCTATCTAAGATATCTATCCACTCACCTTTTTATCTCCTACGGGCCTCATCAACCATTCCTAGACCGTTATATTTCCTTCGTAATTCTCCATCCTGGCATGAGACAGATTCTTTGGAAAAATATGATGAATCCATCCAACTTGGCCTAGAATCTCTTCTCAACTGCTCTCTCACAGATAACCCATGGCTACAAGCATCTCTCCCTGTGGATCACGGAGGTCTAGGAATTCGTCGAGCCCTTGACTTAGCTACTCCATCTTTCCTTTCATCCATGTTCTGCTCTATGCCTTTGATCACTTCTCTTCTTCACCAGGATATTTATCTGGATTCAGAAGCTGAGATAAATGATTGTATCTCTCAGTGGAAATCGTGCGGCGGACTCGATCTACCTGATTTTGATAAGAGAAGTTTTCAAACTTCATGGGACGCTCCTCTTATAGACTCCAGATTATCTTCTATTCTTCAGCCCTCCACCAATCCTGAAGATAAGTCACGTCTTCTTGCTACTTCTTCCCCCGAAGCAGATGTCTGGTTACAAGCTATCCTATCTTCATCGCTAGGGCTGTATCTTCCCGACGAAAGTTTTCGAATCGCATGTGCGTTACGTTTGAGAACAGATGTCTGTGAACAACACCAGTGCCCTGCTTGCGGAAGTTTAGTGGATAAGAAAGGTATACATGGCCTATTATGTGTTTACAGTGCTGGCAGATACTTTCGACATTCCACTGTTAACGATCTCATTATGAGAGCCCTCATCTACTCTGGAACGCCTTCCGTGAGAGAGCCAATGGGGTATAGTCGCTCTGATGGCAAGAGACCTGACGGAATGTCTTTGATGCCTTGGAAACGAGGGAAGGCTTTAATATGGGATTTCACTTGTACCGAGACTTTAATATGGGATGTCACTTGTACCGATACCCTAGCCTCCTCTAATCTTCCTTCATCTTCCACATAAGCTGGGACGGTTGCAACTCGCAGAGAATATGAAAAGAGACGAAAATATAACAAGCTCTTGGACAAATACCACTTCGTCACCATAGCCATTGAAACTTGTGGGTCCTGGGGTCAGGAAGGTGTAAACTTCATTAATGAAGTTGGACACAGCATAACTATTAACACAGGAGACACCCGAGCTTCATCCTATCTTATACAAAGAATAAGTATGGCTGTGCAAAGAGGGAACGTAGCAGCGATGCTAGGAACTCTCCCTCCGGGAAAAGCTTTGGACAAAATTTTCGTTTTGTAATCACTCTCCTCTCACCAAACTCTCACAATTGCTACTAGACGAAGAATCAACCATTTTAATATATTTAAAATATTTTAAATGTAATTGGCCCTAGGGCCGTTCCTTGTGGCATTCACTTCAAAAAAAAGTTTCCAATTTTGTACAGTATATTTTATGTTACATAAATAGCTACATTCCTCATCAAATAGTTAAAAACTAATATTGTTATAACCAAATATAAAATAAGTGCGTTAATTCTTGAAATTTATTTTATATGTTCTCTAAAAGTAAAAAAACATATGTATAATATTTTATCCCAGTGTGAGATCATTTTTATGTTTATTGTACGTTAAATTTTTTGAATCAATAAAGTGTATTTGTGTAGTAAAAAAAGTTCAATATCCCCTTCTTTCTGTAAAATATTATAAGAGTTTATATAAAATGTGTTGAACAAATGTATCATTTCAGTCTAATGAATATGTTTATAAACGGTGTACTTGATTATTCGGATAGAATCACTTATTCACTGGGTAGATTATACTTTAGTACACATACATTAACTTATTGCGTAAATATTAATGAGTGAAGCAACTTTGATTTACTTCAAGAAACTACATTTTAATTAATACGCGAGAAAAGGGCAAGTTACATATTACACACAAGCTTCTCACCAAGCTAAATAACTGTTTCTGCCAACCTTCTGCTTTTAAAGAACACTACACATATGTATCGCAAAATATTTAGCACATATAAGACATAACCTGTACTTCCATAAATGGTTATCGGTGAAAAGCAAATCTTGAATAACTGATTAGTGAGCACAATAATTTCCTTTGTTACACACACTTTCTTTTCTTGTTTCTTACTATTCTTCTGTTAAAAATAGATATTGGTTGCCTTTCTGCTGCAAAGACAGATAAAAAAGGAAACATGAACATTAAATATATTTCTTATCACTTTACTAGATATTATAGTAAATATCATAGTCTTCAGGTGGGATAGTAGGGTTTAAGATCTGGGGTTTATTACGTATCAATCTGCGAAAAGTTCAAGAACGCAACGCAAAATAGTGTAAACAACTTGACGCTTTATGTAATGTTGGTTATAGCAAATTAATATGCAAAATATAATTTGCATTGAGATAAACTAATATATAACGAGGCCACATATTCAGTAGCTAATCCTGGGAATCAATTTGGAAGCAAAGAGATCACTGAATAGTGCCACAAACTGTACTACTCATTGATATAGATAATGCTTATGAGACGAGGTGCTTATTAAAAGTGATATCCTCTCCTCTCACTATTTGAGGTGCTTATTGAAAATGAATGCCTTCGCCTCTAACTACCCTGAATGCTTATTTATAGTGATTTATAGTATACTTGGGTCCCGTGTTAAACCTTGAAGAACGCGTTAAGCGTAGAATTCAGCCTCTTAATGTGTTTCTTCTTTCAGGTTCTTTAGGCCGTGGAAAAACTTCTTGAAACATTATTCTGACATTGTTCTTCTCTACAACTACAACATACATTTATGTCTTCATAATGATCCAATCAAGATCCAATCACTGATTTATAATCAGTTTTCTTCTCCCAGATTTGCCAAGCTTATTGGTATGTGTACTACAAAAGCGGGAAAACCATCTGCGTTTGAAAATACCATAATATTTGTTTCAAAGATTGTGCAGCATTCTGCGATTTGTATACAGTTATTACCGTAAAGGTGTGCGCGTGGTAAGTAAACAATGTTTATGCATAACACACGTTTTACAGAATATCATTTTTGTAAAACGTTTTCTCAATAAATTTATACAGTACAACCCCTCAAATCCGAACTAATTGGGGCTGAAGCCTGTTCGGATTTCCGGGGGTTCGGATTACCCGGGAAATAATATTACGTACTTATTTCGTCACTGAATTGGCGGTACAACAACGACTGAGGTTAGACAGGGTGGCCCAGTGGTCGAAAGGGCAGTGACCTTGACTGGCGGGTGTACGTCCGGTGAGCTGTTATTGTTGCTAGGCGAGCGTGTGCTAAAAATAGCCTATTATCACTCTACTCCTACCACTTCCTCTTACTGTATTTATTGATATAATTATTTCGTCTATCTGCTGAATAGTGCGGGTCGTGCGTCTAAATAAGGCATTAGTTAAGTGTTTAAGCGTTTGTGCAGTTAATATTTGTTTACGTATTCTAATAAACAGCTTGAATTGATGTTTTAAAAGTACGTACTGTAATGGCTGAGTCAAGTAAGCGGAAACACAGTTCGTGTGCCGTGGAACAAAAGTTAAAAGCCTTAAAACGTTTAGACGATGGCGAACGTTTGACCAAGTTAGTGGCGGAGTACGGAGTTGGAAAAGCAACAATAAGTGACTGGAAAAAAAATCGTGCTAAAATCGAACAGTGTTATGCAACCACAAGTGAAAAGGCATTAAAACAACGCCCCAGTTAACCTAAAGTGATTTCATTGTTTTGGATTTTTTAAATACGTAAGTAGACGTAAACTATTTCCTATTTTATCTAAACTTAACTGTATTTTATAACGTTTTGAATAAGGATTAAGTCAAAAAATGTTAAAGCCATAAAAAAAACTAAATTTATGTAATTAAATCTATTTTTTTCATTTTCCAGCTGTAGTTAATTTTTCTTCCTGAGAACGTGTTCGGATTTACCGGGTTTTCGGATTTCCGGGGTTCGGATTTGAGGGGTTGTACTGTAGTAATAATTGAAAATATATGAAGTTCTGACATTTTGAGAGGCGAGGGGACTCACTGTACAAATAAGCACCCCGGACAGTGAGAGGCGAGGGTACGCACTTTCAATAAGCACCCTGAATAGTGAGAGATGCAGAAACACATTTTAATCAAGCTTCCTGTTAAAGTAAATACAGAAAAGGGTTTCGAAACGGTCTGCAACACTTCGCATTAATCCCCACCAACTGTAATTGAGGCGTTGGTTGTCAAAGTGGCGTAAGTACAAAGAACCGATTTTGTCCGCTTTTCCTATATCTATTCTAATAAAAGTCTCGACATATCTCAAAACTGAATTACGGACAGTAAAGCTTTTCCCGGAGGGAGAGTTCCTAGCATCGCTGCTACGTTCCCTCTTTGCACAGCCATACTTATTCTTTGTATAAGATAGGATGAAACTCGGGTGTCTCATGTGTTAATAGTTATGCGGTGTCCAACTTCATTAATGAAGTTTACACCTTCCTGACCCCAGGACCCACAAGTTTCAATGGCTATGTTGACGAAGTGGTATTTGTCCAAGAGCTTGTTATATTTTCATCTCTTTTCATATTCTCTGCGAGTTGCAACCGTCCCAGCTTTTGTGGAAGATGAAGGAAGATTAGAGGAGGCTAGGGTATCGGTACAAGTGACATCCCATATTAAAGTCTCGGTACAAGTGAAATCCCATATTAAAGCCTTCCCTCGTTTCCAAGACACCAAAGACATTCCGTCAGGTCTCTTGCCACCAGAGCGACTACACCCCATTGGCTCTCTCACGGAAGGCGTTCCAGAGGAGATGAGGGCACTCATAATGAAATCGTTAACAGTGGAATGTCGAGAGTATCTGCCAGCACTGTGAACACATGATAGGCCATGTATACCTTTCTTATCCACTAAACTTCCGCAAGCAGGGCACTGGTGTTGTTCACAGACATCTGTTCTCAAACGTAACGCACATGCGATTCGAAAACTTTCGTCGGGAAGATACAGCCCTAGCGATGAAGATAGGATAGCTTGTAACCAGACATCTGCTTCGGGGGAAGAAGTAGCAAGAAGACGTGACTTATCTTCTGGATTGGTGGAGGGCTGAAGAATAGAAGATAATCTGGAGTCTATAAGAGGAGCATCCCATGAAGTTTGAAAACTTCTCTTATCAAAATCAGGTAGATCGAGTCCGCCGCACGATTTCCACTGGGAGATACAATCATTTATCTCAGCTTCTGAATCCAGATAAATATCCTGGTGAAGAAGAGAAGTGATCAAAGGCATAGAGCAGAACATGGATGAAAGGAGAGATGGAGTAGCCAAGTCAAGGGCTCGACGAATTCCTAGACCTCCGTGATCCACAGGGAGAGATGCTTGTAGCCATGGGTTATCTGTGAGAGAGCAGTTGAGAAGAGATTCTAGGCCAAGTTGGATGGATTCATCATATTTTTCCAAACAATCTGTCTCGTGCCAGGATGGAGAATTACGAAGGAAATATAACGGTCTAGGAATGGTTGATGAGGCCCGTAGGAGATAAAAAGGTGAGTGGGTAGATATCTTAGATAGGCGGGTGAAGAAAAGATCTAATTTAGATACCTTGTCCAATAACAAAATGCGTCGAGTATCAGTGTGTAGCACTGCACCTAAAAGGGAGGCTCAGTCGGATGATATAAGTTGAATTCCAAGTGCAACTTCGTTGAAAAGGGAGTAAAGGGTGTTAGCCTGTTCGTTTGAGACTCCCAGGAAACAGACTTCACATTTACAGAAATTGAGCTGTAATCCAATGTCACGAGATTCAGTACGAATCTTTGACAAAGCTTCGAGGACATCTTCCTTGTCTCCAGCTATAGTCCCATCGCCGGGGTACCAAATGTTTAACTCAGTATTGATATTTCTGACAATAGATTGAAGTGTTAACGCAAATAAAGCAGGTCCTAGGGGGTCGCCTTGTTGAACATCTCGCTGGGAGAGTATGATATCTTCACTAAAAAATGGATGACTAGGCTGTGAGTAACACTGATGTATGAAGGTGTGTATATAAGGGAAGTGCTTTTTTACGGCTGTAAGCACAGAGTTTCTGTTGATTTCGTTGAATGCATTCCGGAAACATAGTTTCAAGATAATTTTCTTTTGTTTGTGGGGATGAGAATAATACAGTCTGCGACATGGGCTGTAACCTCTGAACTAGAGATGCAAAAAAGCCGGCTTTTTGAATCAATGGTTTTTTCACATAAAAAGCCGGCTTTTTTGGGGAAAAAACGAGAATTTTGGAAATTTTGGTTTTTTTCAATGTCATGATTTTTCTATCTCTTTAGCTCTCTTATAGTATATTCTGTAGTTAGATAAGAATTCCATGACTTGAATGTGATATTTCGCTCTGAAATTCACCATCAAGATGGTTGCAGCACATGTTTTACGAATTAAAGCTAACATGAAGAATGTAGTATTTGAGGGTAATTTTAGAGGCTATTTAACTTTATTTTAACTTTTGAGTTATCGACATCTTTTTTTCTTCTCTAGTTTTTCATCCGTGTTTCATTTCTAAGAGCTTTTAGTACTCTAGCTTCTAGCGCAAAAGTTAAACTTGCCCGTTTTTCTATTTATCCGTCAAAGCGTACGTTTTTCAATATATCCGTCAAACCGTACTTCCACATTTCTGTTATACTGTAGCTGTGAAGTGATTTAGCAATAATTTTCCGGACACAACCTGGAATACCAATTTATACAAATAATCAGTAGTGGATTTAGAAAAATACTTTAGGATGGGTTTTTCTGATTGTTTCGTTTAGTAAAAAGTCTTAATTTTATCTGGGAGGTGCTTGAAGTTTATGAGTACAGGCATAACTGATATTTCGTTTCGTTTACATGTTTAGCAATAATCTTCCGAATACAACTTTAAAAATCATTTTATACTGAGAATCAGTGGCGGATTTAGAAAAGTATTGTGGGAAGGGTTTTTCTTACTAATGTTTAGTTTTTTTAAACATTCGTAATTTTTATTTGATGGGAGCTTAAAGTTTATGAGTAAAGGCATAAATAATAGATATTTCGTTTGTTGCAGACATTCCGTAACTTTGGGGAACGGGTTTCAGTCCGAAAGACTGCCCCCCTAACCTTCGCAAAACCGTCACTGCTGGTAATTAGTAATAATAACGATTTAAAGACAATAAGAAAGGAAGTCGCCCAACTCAGTACACGCACTATTTCTACATTCACAGATGGAATGAAGAAAAGCATTGTCAGAATGGTCGAATGCTGGTTGAATCCCGGACTTCCCAGTAGAAGCGCAAAAGCTAATCACTCAGTCATGTTTGTTGTGCAGTTGTATTTAGCTTAACTTAAATATATTCCGTAGTCCTTTTTTGGGGGGGGGGGGGGAGTTCCGTAATATGTTGAATCCCTCTTGTTAAAAATTCAGAAAACTTGAGGATTTGGTAAACTGTGATGGTGGTTCTTCTATAAAACTTAACTGTAGAATTTCAAGAATATACAAAACCAAAAGCTCTAGATGTGCAGCCTTTAAGTGTATCATATAAATCTAAGTATTTCTCTTATGTTTTATTTTAATTTTATTTTGTTTCAAAAAGAGGGTATGGAATATTTTGAAGTAAAAATACTACATACTATTTTGCTAGTTATTTGTGTATTCTTTTAAAAGAAGTGTTTACTTTTAGGGTTGGCTGGTTTACACCAACTTTTTTTTTCTAATGACTGGTTTAAACCACAAAAATAAAAAGAATGAAAAATGCGAATCGTGTGAACTTCATGGTGACGTTTCCAGATATCAAACCACCTGCAATAGTTTTAGTTCCCTTTCACCTTTTAATCAAGGTGTCCCATGTTCAATTCTCGGTCGAACCACAAACCTTTCATACGTAACCCAAATAGCGGTTCGGATGTCAGTTTAAGCGATAGTCTTCTTCTTGATAACCTCAGTATTTCGTAAAGATGTTAAGCCTAAACATACGAAACAAACCAAATTGTATATTTCTGCATGCCTAAATGCCTGTTGTTTTATAAAGAAGCCAAGATTGCTTAAATGTATTGATAGAAATTGGCAAAATTTATCGATTGCCTACGTAGCTTCCAACATTAGCTTGGATTGGACTTTCAATGATATCTACGTACTAAATTTGTAATTTAATACCTCAGTTTTAGCGTACTGATTATGGTATGTTGGCCTTTAAATTTTACATGCAAAGCAATAACAGGATTTTCACGTTATTGTCTTACATTTCAAGTAATGACGGGATTTTCCCAATGGCTAGGGCGGGAGATTTCAATTTAAGAAATTTACTGACCGGACTTCTTTAAGCTTATGGGAGTTCTTCCGGCATAACCCCGCTGTTGCATAATAACACCAAGGCGAAACAAACTTATTTCTGTGAATATGTAATATAAATACATAAAGCAAAAAATCTAAATAAAAAAGCCTGGTTTAAACATCCCCCCAAAAACGGGTTTTTGGCATTTTCAAAAACAACCATGGTTCTTGACAACTCTGCTTACTTTTGTATATAGGAGGTCAAAAATTCTTATTATATACATTGGTTAATCCTGTGGAATTCATAATGTAAATATGTTGAAAAAAAATTGTTTGAAATATCTTTTCGAAATTCATAGTTTATTTTCGATGTTTTATATTATTATCAGCATCAACCACTAATTAAATGATTTTTGTGTTATAGAGAAGCGATACAAAGTCTGTTTTATCAATTTAAAGCAGTATTTTGAAAAAAGCCCAAAATTTCCCAAGCAAAAAAGCAAAGCAGAAAAAACCGATTTTTTTTTCAAAAATGCCGGTTTTTTTCCGAGCCCTTGCATCTCTACTCTGAACCATGAGGAACGCACACTCCCAACTGATGTGGTGACAAGAAAGTAGATAACGGTTCCCTAATTCTTTGGCATACTATCTTAGCTGAAAGCCATCTCCAAACGTTACCGACAGCTATGGGGCGTATATCACCACCTCTCTCCCTTAACGCTATAAGCGACGCTCCGAAAAATAGTGGTCTAATTTCTGTAGGCACGTTTCCAGTGAGGATTATGTGAAGAAAATCACTGATAGTGCTTAACAGACGGTCTCTAGAATAGATGTCCTGGCACAGCAAAAGATCCTTGAGAATGGAAGGGTGTAAACTGTCCATACCCAACGCAGAGCCGGAAGAGAAGGATCGAAGAGTTTTCTATACTTCTTTGAGAGAAACTCTAGGGACGGCTGGAGCGGTCAATGAGTGCAGGGGATGTGAAAGTATGACTGTGTGTAGGGTGTTTGTTGCGTAATGCATCTAGCACTGTAGCTTCTGGAGGCGCCAAAGTCACGATTGCCGCAGAGGATGTTGAACTATATTTAAAAAGTGAGAATCTTAGATAATTATTAATTTATAAAATCAGATTGTCATGTAGAATATGACTGATTCCCGTGGACCTACTGGTGGATGTTTTCATACTTGCTTCAATAATAGAGTCGAGTTTTCTCTATTACGATTTTCTACGAAACAATTACTTCAAACAACGGGAAAGTGCGTTAATGTTGTGCAGTCTTATGACAAGTGAACAACAATGATTTATTTCTACTTAAATTAAGGTAGATTATAATCACATAAACTGCAGTCTAACTGTAATGTATAGAAGTTTTCTAGCAATTTCTGATGAATATAAATCAGATAAACATTTAAATTGGTCATATTCAATCAATTTATTTAAATTTATACATAGGGTCTACTGTAAATAATTTTCTTTAGTGTTAAGTGTCACGTGTGTTTATCTTATTTAATAGTTGAATTTTAGTGTACTAATTAAATGAACAATTATCTTCTAAATATTGACCATCAACCTTCGAAATGACAGAACATAGTACTGTCTCTGTGCTAGATAATGAATAAAACAAAGGATCACCATCAAAGAGAAAAATACATTCAAAATACTCTTCAAGGTGTAATACAAATAAATAATATACCTGCTAATATAAGAAACAATGATATGGCGATATCAAATTCCAATTCTAATAGTAACATAAATTCTTTGTACCAGATTCAATTTTCTATCAATGAAAGAAAAATTACTTTAAGGTAAAACGCTTCCTAGTTGACACATTTTGCATCTTATTTTCTAGTATTAAGGTTTAAAATTTAAGACATTGGTGAAAAGAACATAATCATAATTAGCATAAAACTATTCTTATCTTACATTCCAAGTAACTTGCTTTTCAATCTATATGAAGAAATCCACTGAAACGTAGTTCCGAACAGAGCGGGAAGCTATTTTTTATCCAACAAAACTCTTGACAAATACGAGTGGAAAGTTTTTATCCCTAAGAATGCCTTATTTAAGCATCGATGAAGACTTACTTCATGACATTAAGTGGAAATTATAAGTTATGTCTGTTCGTCAAACCTAATAAAAGGACTCGAGTTTAATGTCACAAAAATTACCCAAAGACGTTAATATATCCTTTTTAACCGATATAACCTTTTCCGAAAATCACACATCGTATAAATAGATGTTTCAATAATGTGCAATTAGCAAGTTTGATACACAAAAAGATTTCTCCACTTTAAGATTAATATCTATTGTTTAAAGCATGATATCCAATGAGTTTTATGCATATATCAAAAATATAAATCGTTGTGCGTACACCATATTATTTGTTTGTAAATCTTTGTCTCCATTCATAGTTCCATTCAAATTTTTAGTCAATCCAACATCAATTTCCTCTCGACAGAAGAAAATCTTGCCTATAATACTGTGAAAAAGCATAACACTGAATTGCATTAAGGAAAACATATTATTCATATATATATATATATATATATATATATATATATATATATATATATATTACAGTAAAAATAAAATATTGTATTACCATACGACTGTCGTCTTTGTGCAAAGCTTCATCATGATATGACACAGGGAAATGATTTTTTTTTGTTTAAGGTTTTAAGATTTAATATAAAATTTGGGACATAGGAAGTTAAAGAAGACCCTGTAATAACAAATTTCATATTTGCAATTACTTTGGCTTACACTAGCTGCAACTACATTTTAATTCGAAATTGAACTTCTGGAATGCGCAGTATACCTATAACTAAAAGAAAAAACAATAAGAACGGGCGAGATTCGATCCTAGGAACTTCCACGTAGGAGTCCCTTACACTAAACATTCATCTAACAATGACGTAAACACGCTACATTTTACGTTATAAGTTCACATCAAAGTAACACTCTTATACGTATTTATCTGTATATATATATTAAACTTTTTGTTTTCAAAATTTTAACATATTTACAACGATTTGTTTCATTTTCCAGTAGTGCTTCGCAAGAGGTGATTTATGTCTACTTTTTGGCACTATTCATCAGATAATTCTATCAAGTATAACTCAGTTAACAGAGTAGTAAGAAACTTTTACTGCCTCTGAAAGTATTCCTTGACAAGGGAAAGTTCATTATGCACCCTGTAACTAAGGTATAAGAGGTCTATGTTCAATGTCAACATTTCCAATATTCCATTGTATTAATTTCTCAACGTTGCTAAAGGAAAAGAATATGAATGGCTGTGTAGAGTTCTCTGTGGCTGAATAGATAAAGTCATGGTTCGATACCTAAAAGGTTCGTAATTCGAAATCCGTCTCGTAAGCTGAAGAGTTTTTTTTATTATTATTTCTTTGAGTTACCCAGATTTTAAGATCTTTCTCTCCCTTAGCAATCATCTGATGCTCTAAAAAGAGTTCTCCACCTTAATTTGACAACTGCCTGATATGATCCTCGAACATCGCAAACTTTCCTTCTTTTGTTTCACAATATCACAAATTTCATCATAATGTAAATGCTGGCCAATCATTTTTTTTCTAATTCTAAACTTGCTTTTATACATCATTCATATTTGAATCTCTCTCTCTCTCTCTCTCAACGTCTTCCACAATTACTGGGATGAAATGAAATTAATCATTGACTATCACTCATTTCCGTTAGTACTTTCTAGAGCTCTGCTCCCGCGTTACGGACTTTAGGAAGCTCAAAACCTACTGCCATGATTGATAATTTTCATTCATTTAACGAGAAGCATCTTCCTAGCTTGAAGTGATATGCTGTTGTTGAAGAAGAGAAAAATGCAAATAAAGGAGTTTATGAAGCTATGGGAACGTTTTTGTGACTGTTTTATTCAGGATCTACAAAGGGATATAAAAAACGAAAATGAAAGAGACGGTTGTAGAGCTATAAAGCTTGTAAAATGGTTTCATTTTTCCGTCTCAATGGAAAGGGTATGTATAGCCAACAACAGCTTTAGACAAGAAGATGTGAGAAGGAGGATGGCGGGTTCGATTGAATAACAGGAGCAAATAGTCGACCGAGACATATGTTTCTAAATGCATAAGCACACGACGTAAAAATTTCTTAGTAATTATGGCTTATACTTTTTTGTAACATTTTCAAAGCCTCGAATAGTACAAAAGACATTTTTAAAGTAAAATAACTAACATTCAAAATGTATGTTAAACTATTAAATTAATTAATTAAAGTAAATAAATAAGAGTGAAAGAAGAAGGTTCTGGCCACCAACTACTGTGGGAATTACTACTCACTACTACAGACGCAGTACTATGAATGAGGATTGCAAAAATCGCTTAAGAGATGTGAAGGAAATAATCTTCTAATACAAATCCTTCTACAAGTTTTGTATATTCAACTTTTTTCGAAAATCGGTTCGGCGAAGCGGTTAAAGAGTGCCTTTTAGTGGGCAAAGTGTGCCAGATTTTTTCAGAATTTTTAGTCAACACCTTCATGTACCGCATCGAGGTTTTAAGAAAAAATGAATGCAACCCGCACTACACGATACAACATTTCACGTTTTTGGCTATGTAAGATACATATATTCTCGTCTTTTTTAGGTTCAGCCTTAGGGGAAGCTTGAACAATACCTAATGCATCTTTCCAAAGCCCACTTATGTGCAGTTGTTCGCTTAAATTGGCCAAATTTCAACGCTTAAGGCAAGAATTTGCATTTTTTATTTGTTTGTACAAAAAGTTTATTTATTTTGTTTAGCCTAAGAGTAGAGCTTATTTACTTATTTATTTATGTATTTATTTATCTTTTGCTGTAATGCAATTCATTATCAACATTCTCGATCATTTATTCTTTGGCCTAAAATAACCCAGAACTCACCAGGAGGAGGTGACTGCACTTCGAGTTCCACCCACTTTTACTTCCCCCGTGTCTAATTTTCTGCCATGGCCTTACTTGCTTGCGTCCTCACTTACTTGATTTACTTTTCTAGATGGTATAGTCTTTTCTCGATCCGAGTGTTGGCATTTCCTTGCAAGAAATCAAGGCACGGTGTATAACGAACGGCATGGCATGCTAGAAATCAAGGCATAGCAACGAGTAACTACGTTACCATGCCATACCCAAGCAGTATAGTGAATGGTGGGTTTGGTGACGCAAGCTTCTCAATCCGTGTGTGGGTCGGCAGGTTGTAATGGATTTATACGCTGTGCCTTGGTTTCTAGCAAGAAAGTGCCAAAACTCCCATCGAGAAAAAGACTATGCCATCTAGAAAAGTAAAGCAAGCAAGTGAGGACGCAAGCAAGTAAGGCCATGGCAGAAAATTAGACACGGAGGAACTAAAAATGGGTATAACTCGAAGTGCTGTTACCTCCTCGTGCTGAGTTCTGGGTTATTTTGGACAAAGAATAAATTATCGTGAATGTTGATAATGAATTGCATTAGAGGAAAAGATAAATAAATATATAAATAAATAAGTAAATACACTCTATTCTTTGCTAAACAAAAACAAATCAATTTTTTATATAAACAAATAAAAACAATCTTCTTGCCTTAAGCGTTGAAATTTGCCCAATTTAAGCGAACAACTGCACTACGAAGAACTAAGTGATCTTTGGGAAGGTGAATTACGTATATTTCAAGTTGCCCCTAAGGCTGAATCTTAAAAAAAAAAAAAAAAAAAAAAAGAGAGAGAGAGAGAGAGAGAGAGAGAATATATGAGTTTTACACAGCCAAAAACATGAAACATTTTACCATGTAGTGCGGGTTTCATACATTTTTCATAAAATCTCGATGCGGCACATGAAGGCGTTGATTAAAAATTCTGAAAAAAAATCTGGCACACTTTGCCCACTAAAAGACACTCTATAACCGCTTCGCCGAATCGATTTTCGAAAAATGTTGAAATTCGGTTCACACTAATACCTATATATATATATATATACAGGATATTACAGGAGTTGGACAAAAAAATCTAAAACGTTTGCAAAAGTGTGAAAGTCATACTATGGTGTCATGTGGGTATTCCTTTTGCGTTCAAAATAGCTTGGATCCGACGTGGAATGGACGCATACAGCTCCTGAATCGTGGTGTGTTTAATTTTGTACCATTGTTCCTCCAAAACATGCTCCAGTTCCGAGAAATCCAACGATTGTTTAACAATGGTGGCCTCGAAGAATGAAGCTAACGACAATATGAGAAATTGATTGGTACAATTCAGTATATATCCCTGTGGTAATCAGATGGGTGCGACAAGTTTGGTCAGTTTGTGTTAGAAAGTATGGCAGATGAAGATGATCGTTTATTTAACAATGTAGAAATCCAACGCTTATGTATTTAACAATGATGGTCTTGAACAATGAAACTAACAACAATATGAGAAATCGACACATATCTTTCCCTAGATATTTCAATCTTAAATGAGTGCGCAAGGTTTTGTCAGTTTCTGGTAGAAAGTATGGCAGATAAAGTTGATTCTTTATTTAACAATGATGTCCTCTAACAATGAAACTAACAACAATAAGTGAAATAGACACGTACGGTTCCATAGATGTCTCTCAATTGTAAATGAGTATGCCAAGTTTGGTTAGTTTGTAGTATAAAGTATGGCAGATAAAATTAATTGTTTATTTAACAATGGAAAAATCCAGCAATTGTTTGTTTAACAATGGTTTCCTCGAACAATGAAACTAACTACAATATGTGAAATCGACAGGTACCATTCGCTAGATGTCTCTGTGCTAATCGGATGGGTGTGCCAAGTTTGGTCAGTTTGTTTTAGAAAGTGTGGCACATAAAGTTGATTGTTTATTTAACAATTGTGGTCTTCAACAATGAAACTAACAACAATATGTGAAATCGACACGTACCATTTCCTAGATATTTCAATCTTAAATAAGTGTGTAAAGTTTGGTCAGTTTCTGGTAGAAAGTACGGCAGATAAAGTTGATTGTTTACTTAACAATGGTGGCCTCTAACAATGAAACTAATAACAATAAGTGAAATCGACACATACCATTCCCTAGATTTTGTAACGTCCATTAACCAGATTATATCCGTTTTTGCTTAATTTTTGAATTGTTCACTATATTTTTGATTGTTTTAATTTTATTAGTTGCATATGTTAACATTGGTGACGGTGGCGCTATCTACCGTTTTAGACACAAACTATTTGGACGTAATGAATAACCTTAAGGGATGCTGGTGGAGAGTAATGAGATTAAACACGCCTTTCTAACTCAGACCATAATGGCTAAATGATGTTCAGATCTGGTGATTGTGAAATCCAGGGAGGTATAATAGCTTCTGGTCATGCTCCTGAAACCATGATTTCACCGTTTTTGCAACGTGACATAACCATCAGGGAACAACATTTGAGCCATGGGTAGAACCTGGTCTCCCAAAATGGCCTCATACACCTTAGCATTCATTATTCTATGCAGGGCTATGATGAGACCTACAAAAAACCACGATATCACTGCCAATACTGTAACAGAACCACCCCCATGCTTTACAGTTGGGAGCAGACAGTGTGTATCATAGGCCTGCGACGGTGTTCTCCATAGATAAACTCATGACTCCACGTCTCCTCATGACTCCACGTCTTGTGGTCCTTGCACCACTGGATACACCTCTTCGCATTTACTGCTGTGACCAGGAGTTTGGCGATAGCGGCCCTGCCATTAATTTTCATTTTATGAAGTTCCCGTCGCACTGTTTTCGATGAAACGGGGTTCTGTAGGCTGGAATTGAGTTCAGACCTAATTTTTATTGTAGTGGTCTTCTTTTTAGCAGCTACAATTCGTTTTAATGCCCTCCGGTCCCTATCTGACAGGATTGTCTTTCGACTACTGTTGTGCTTTGCAGATGCCGTTTGCCCATGAATTGTGTATGCCCTCGTGACATTTGACACAGTCCCTTTCGATACCCCCACAATGTTCGACACTGTTGCCACTGAAGCTCCAACCACACGGGCACCAACGATCATGCCTCTTTAGAAGTCCGTCAGGTCGCCCATTTTACCGCACCACTTTCACACCACGACACTCACAGGTGAACTGGTTACTGCTGACGGAAGAGAAGGTCCACATGACACATTGAAAACAAAAAACGATTGGCAACCGCTACATGTGTTGTACAGTGAAGGGCCAAACTTACGTGTCTTGTATGAATTGGTTTTAGATTTTTGTCTAACTCCTGTATATATATATAAACAAAAGAGACCTTGACCAAAGCTTAAAACCCACTTAATTTTAAATTATAATTTATATACATATATGTATATACATACATATACAGGGTGCGGCACGTAAAACCGGCCCGTCGTAATATTCTGGTATATTGTGTTTTTGGCAACACTTAAATAATCTACCTTCCTACCAAGAGATGGCGTGTCGAGGTCGGGTCGACTTACGTGTCCTGCAGCAGTCACGTGCAGCCGCAGCCAGTGAAACTTGTCGAAACCAGTTGAGAAAAAGGCCTCGTTGTGTTAAGCCGGGTGAGTGTCAGTGTGTGATAATGCCGTATTCGATACCCGAGCGTGTTGCCATTGTTGAAGGGTTCATTCTCACTGGATCTTTTGTGAAAACAAAGAATTTGTTTCGGGAGAAATTTCCAGGACGTTCTGTGCCAGCAAAAAACACCATTCAGAAATTGATTGAAAAATGGCGGCGTACAGGATCGGTTCAAAATGCTCCCAGGAACAGACGACAATCTGTCTGCACACCTGAATTAAAGATGCAGGTGGAGGAGATAATGACAAGAAGTCCTCGAAAGTCAACCAGGAGATTGAGTCAACAGGTTCATGCGAGTGAGAGAAGTTGCGGACGTGTTTTAAGGGGACTGAAGTTAAAATCGTACCGGATAAGTGTTGTGCAAGAACTGAAGGAGCCTGGCCTGCAGAAGAGGGTGAATTTCTGTTCATGGCTGTTGAGCAATGTTGCCAGTGGTTTCTTGGATCCACTAATGCTCATCATGATCCACCTGTCTGGGTACGTAAATTCCCAAAACAACCGGTATTGGTCGACAGAAAATCCACACGCAATCCAACAGGTACCCTTGCATGATGAGAAGATTGGTGTTTGGTGTGCCATTTTCGCCACACGCATTATTGGGCCCATATTCTTTGAGACGACAGTGAACAGTGACGTGCATATGGGAATCCTGGAGGAGTTTTATACACACTTGACCGAAGAGGAGCGTCAGTTATGTTACTTTCAGCAGGACGGTGCAACATGCCACACATCAGCTGCATCATTGTCCCTTGTGCATGAGATGTTTACACCAGAGAGGACAATCAGCAAAGGCTTGTGACCTCCTCGGTCACCAGACTTGTCCACGTGTGACTTTTACTTATGGGGACTGTTAAAGGAAAGATTATACGAAACAAATCCACACACAATTGAAGAACTCAAGACCAGGATCCAGGATGTACACAATAATATTACAACACAAGAACTGACAAGGGTATATTTGAATCTCCTCAATCGTGCTCACATGTGTGTTGAAGTGGGCGGAGGACACTTTCAGCACCTGCTGTGAAGGCTGCTGTGAAGGTGAGTAGTCATATTCAATACATTACATTTCATTTATGTGTTGTAGTTAATCATATTCAATACATTACATTTCATTTTATGTGTTTACTTTACGAGCCGGTTTTACTTGCCGCACCCTGTACAATTTGTATATATATAGAAGATTTTCGATAGTGTCTGAAGGAGGATATGCTAGAGATCCGAAACAGTTACAAATTATAATTTAAAATAAAGTGGGTTTTAAGCTTTGGTCAGTGTCTCTTTTGTTAAAATAATCAATCCAAAGCCATGAACGTCTTTATATATATATATATATATATATATATATATATATATATATATATATATATATATATATAAGGCTTTACATCCATAGACAATGGTCTGTTCCTATCTGTGAAAAATTTTTAGTAGAAATCTAATTTAAATGGATTATAATAATAATGTTCTACTTTTAGCGATGTGACCTAAAAGCCGCTACCGCTGAATCCAATGGAAATTATAATTCTTTGGGATGGACTTTCAAGTTTTTTGAGCTTTCAAGTAAGATTGTTTACCGTGGGGATAAATACAAATGGACAAAAGATTATTACATTTACATTGCGTTATTTATATATCAAAATATGCGTTTACAATGAGAATTTTCAACTGATGTGTTCACTACTGATACACTCATATGTGAATTTTGGGTATTAACTTTTAAGGATTTTATACGATAAACATGATTCTATAGATAAGTACTACAAATGGGAATATAACTAAAATGTTTTTGAAAAGTTCTTTGGTTTGGAAAACGTTACGAGCTAACACACGCAATGTATGCTATAAGTATAGACTTTTGTTAGTTATTATGTACTGAGTATGCGTGCTTTATCTTTCAAGCGATATACCTGACATGGATTATTATTCTTTATCGTTTTTTCTAAGCACCATGTTACAAACTATAATTATCCTAAACAATATCTTGAATACGAAATTAGAATGTACCTTTACTGTGTAATCAATATGCCTCAGAAGTAGTTTCATTAACATAACACTTTTTTTTGGCTGTGTAGTCAAGTTGGATTTTAAATAAAATCACTCAGTGTGTGCTACGTTTTAATATACCCTCTTTTCCCCCTACATGTAAAATAAGGTAAGATGTTTAACATGTTTCATTATTGAGATATGTTAAGTAGTTTATCTTTCTCTCACTCTAAATCTTAATAAATTTAACGAGAGATACATGGTTTTTTCTTGCATGCTTTTATCAAACAACCCTTATACGAGACGATTAGTTTTGTACATCAGCATTTAAAATTGGAATACTTCAATTCAATGTACATAACAATGTAACACATTTGTTATTCAAACGTTGAACAATAGAACATAAATTAAAACCATTAATGACGTACTTAAAGTTATTGAATACCTGAATAATGCGTAGCGAATATAGCCAAGTAAAGTTCGATTTTGACTGCGAAAAAATTCCGAACAAGCTGTATATTTGCGGTGACCTACATTTTGTTGATCTCAGCATGTCCTGAAAAGTACCTTAATTTGAGTCATGTTTTCTGTTTTATTTTGTTTTTGGGAATGAAAGGAGACGAATTCTAGTGTTTTACATTTATTTTGAAAATTATCTTTTTTCGAGCAAAATAATTATGAGAAAATTGTAGTATATGAACTTCTCAAATCAAAATATTAAATATTTATTTCAAACTTTTTTTTACCATGTAATGCTTCCTTCTCCAGATATTTTGCAGCCTTAACCTCTTGAGTTCAGGCACTAAGCGGTCCACATTTTTCTTTTGTAACTATTGCTTGAAATATGATGATTGTTGATGCCATTTAATGAACAAGATTAGTAATAAACACGTGGGAGGTGCACAAGCGTTACAAAGCAGTTTCTACTACGACGCAAGCCTCAGAATAGAAGCAAAAAAAGAAAAACCAGAGGTGCACCTATGGACTGAAGAGGTTAAGTCAAGTACCTCATTCTATTTCTGTTCAGATATCTATATCTGAAACGATTGATTCTACCCAAAAAAGCCTAAGGACCTTTTGTGTAGAATTTTATGAACTACAATTTTCTTCATAACTATAACTCTAAACAAATTCTGATGATCAAAAGGGAAAGGTCGGATCATCAGAAAATACAGAAAAATACGGATTTAGAGTGAAATAATTAATCTCTGAACTCACAAATAACTGTATTGTACTCTAGAGTAAAGAAACAAGAAACAATAAGCACCAAAACTTGCACAGCGCAGTGCAGAAAACACGTAAAACGAAAGAAACTATATAAGAGATGACAGAGTATTAAAGCGGATATGCGGTAACAGCAAGTAAAGGACAATACCACGACGGTAATAGACGACAATGGGCCTCATGAGTCACGTACAAATCAGGACAAGTTCGGCTCGGGTACGGTCGGATCAACCGTAGTGGCAGACCAGCCTAGGCCGAAAGAGAGAGGTTCTACTGCAATAAATTTTTACCACGTGATTATTTTATCTTAATTTATCCGTTAAGATGTGGTTTTATTGCAAATCAATCACATGTGTAAATATAAGGTCTTATTTTATTTTATAGATCATGGTTATCTCGATACACCTCTCCGAAATTTTTTAAATGAGAACTTTGGAGCACCTTTAAAATGGAGAACCTTTAAAAAATAAAATTTATAAGTTCAATTCTATAGTAGCTTTCATTTTAATTTAGTTGAAACCATCTTGCATGTCATTGTTTTATACTGAACACTATAAGGTTACTCCTCTATCTCATTGCAACATCGAACTCAGGTAATAAGAGAACGAGAAAGAGTTACAAGCACAGACATGACCCATTATACAGGATTGTATACAATTTTACTACCAAATTTGTTGTACAATCAATGGACTGGAAAATAATGTCGTGTTATACCAACCGATAGCAAATTATTGTCATTACGCTTCTTAATCTTTCAGCATGTTTAAAAAAAACTTGTTTGGGAATGTATACTAAGCAAGGAGTGCAATCGTAACCAGAAGTTAAGCTAGCGAGAATACTTTTAAAAAAAATAGGAGTAAATTCTACATGTTTAAGTGAGTAAAAAATAGCACTTCGAAAAGATGAAGTGAGTATAAACTCACATTGTACTATTTCAAGGGAGATAGTAGAGTAAAATAAAAAATTACAACAAAATGCCGTAAGCAACTTTCCTTGTAGAGTGAGAATACATTAACAGCATTTCATTAAATATCTTGGGTTACGGATTACAAGCTTTGTCGGTGACTTTTCTCTTTTAATACATCTTAAAAGTTACGTCTACTTGCAATATTTCTAAGCAGACGGGAACTGAAAATCACGTGTGTCTCTTTGAGGACAAGAGGTTAAAGTATGTGATCGTTTGTCCAATTTCCGTTGGCAGCTGATGTATTTTCATCAAGCGTTATTCTGGAGATATGTGTCACGTTGGCATTAAAAAAAGTGCTAAATGAACAGAACCAAGCTAATCACTTAAACTAAAAATGCAATGTTACTAAATTATCGTAGATATATTACTAATATTGAATGGGAGCGACTGAAATATTCAACTGACGTACACTGGTCCGGTATCAGGAAGTACTTCAATACTAAGAAGTAATCGTAATACCAGAAGGGAAGGTTGGTTGGATCAGAGTTCAATACCCTTTCAGCAGCAAGGCTATACGAGATAAAGACCTACCACTTAACATTGAATCGAAACCACATTAGCTCCCGCTAGAAATCAAACCCAGCTCTCTGACACAAGGAGAAAAGTGGTAATCTGTGTGAGAGATGTTAAGATAATACGGTAGGTGAGGTACGATGTTAATATAATCCGGTAAGTTTTCATACAAGAATTCATGGAAGTCTGCCGTCATCTTAGGGCATGGATTGAAAAAAACATGACAACAAAATCCTTGGATGTCAGCGGGCAGATTTTCAGTTCATTTAAAGAAGTTTAACATTGTGACAATCCCCGACGGTAATATCATGTCGACGAAGAAGATATGATGTTACTTACTATAGATCGGGATAGTAGCAAGGAAACCTTCTCCGGATGAAGAAACAGTTTTAGAAACAGTCCTGGGTGTTGAGAAATTACTCTGACCTTTTCCGTATATAGTAGTAGATCCACTTTTAACCAGAACTGACAATATGACACAGAAAATATTCCCAGATATTCCTCACATTCAGAGACCTGTACACCTCTAGAAGGCGGTGGTTCTACAGTGTGTGGTGTCAACTATTATGGCAAACATGAGTCCAACGTTTATCACATTACCGGTTCCGCCGAGCGATAATCACATGGTGTATGCCTAATTATTGTGCTATGATATGAATGCATTTCAAATAATCCGCTTTCACAGTATGCTGTATGAGAATAAGCTGTTTGTCGTTGACCCTGAACCTGCGTTTTCAACGTCCTGTCACTGACACAAAATTTTATAAATTAACGGCGTATTATCAAAGCATAAAACAGTTCTCCCAAGAGAAAGAAAAGTTTTAAAATTACCATGATGTCCACCATGTTTAAGGTGAGGTGAGAAGGGAGTACAACGGCGTTTGGTGCGTTCTTTCACCACTGCTGGTCAATTTTACTCTTGGGTTTTTCATGCCTAGACGAGCAGGTCCCCTAGTTTGAAATCGTTTCATTTTTGATTTGGAGTTTCTTTCAATAATGAAGCTATATGAAACGTGGAGCTTCAACTTAAAGTAGGATCCGAACCAAATAAGCTTCTGCTTTGAATCCATCCAGTGCTTACCACGCCAAAGGCGAGTATGCTTGTAGTTTACCCATGTGGGAAGGAGTTCAAGTTTGAATTCGTAAAGCAAAAAACACTCCGCAATTGTGCAATCTCCGTGGTGAACTTTTACAGGACCCTACTGAGAATACAATGACATTTATCCGATTTGGCATCTCAGCCTGTTTTTTGTACATGTACAGCGTCTGTAAAAGTACGCGTGACCTCAGTCCATCCATTAGCTTTTTACAGAGGATAGTTTTCGACCGAACGTTAAAAGGTCATTTGAATCGCACCAACCTAAATGTTGATTGTTTTATCAATATTCAGAATCATTCATCTTTCTTAGATTACAAATGTATTATAACCAATTCCACTTTCACACAAGAAATGCTCTCTATCTATCGAGTGTCTCTGACAAAATGTTCCGTTTTGTAAATCACAAATAGTTTGAAATGTTTATTGCCCCTTATTAAGTGGCCTCTTCTTTGTTAAATCTAGTTTTTATACTGCCCGAAGCCAAGAAGTAGCAAATTACAGTTCTGCAATTTTTTGAAAAAAATGTAAATTTCCTCATTATCGTGGATGTTAACTTGCGAACATTGTCTCAGAGACCAATAGTAGAAAAAAGTTACTGATCTGGGACACTTTTTATCAAATTTTTAGTGATATTTTTGGAACCAGATCTCTAACATTTTGTAGTCTTCTATGACTGTTACAATGCCACAAAAAAGAGTATGGGGGAATATTTATTCTCTCTTATGACCTCTTTTTTCACCCTTATAAAATATAGCAGAGATTACAGAAGAAAGGCTACAATCATTGTATTTAACAAAGGAGAGATTATAAAAGACTGTGGTGTTTTTCAATCCCTATTGAACATAGAAGCAGAGACCTTGTTTTATTTTTGCAACCCTCATTTTACGTACGTTTTCAAACATGCTGATTACGAATATTATATTACTTTATGTGGGTACGCCCTTTTATGTGAATTTTTACCTGTGTCTTATAGTTTGTGTTGGATACGACCTTTTATGTCAATTTTAGCCGATTTAGATGAAACTCGATATACAGAGATTTTCGAACATGCTGATTAGGAATATAACATTCACTTTTACTCATCTCTTACAGTTTATATGGGATACGCCTTTCATATCAATTTTAACCGTTTTGCATGAAACTTGTTATACATAGGTTTCCGGCCAAGCTGATGATGAATATAATGTTTATTTTGACCTAAGTCATTTAGTTTATGTAGGATACGCCCTTTTATGTCAATTCCAACCAATTTGCAAGAAACTCGGTATATATAGGTTTTTGACCATGCTGATTACGAATATGATATTCCTTTTTACCTATGTCTTAAGTTTATGTGGGATACACATTTTTATATCAATTTTAGCCGATTTAGATTAATCTCGGTTTATAGAGGTTTTCAAACATGCTTACTACGAATATAATATTTATTTTTAAATGTGTCTTATAGTTTATGTGGAATACACTCTTTATTGAGTAAACCTTTAATGTTGAGGTCAAAGATCAAATATTTAATCGCATATAACTCGGGAAGGGAATATGATATTAAAATAGTGTTTTCACATTTAGCAACATGACATTGAACTCTACGAATTAAAAAAGAGGTCATCTCGAGGTCAAAGGTCAAACATTTAACAATGTGTAACTCCTAAAAGGTACAACATGTTGAAATTATGTTTGCAAATATTGGTATAAGGACACCAAATAGTTTATGGGAAGAAAGCTTAACTGTTATACAGAGAATGGCACTTTTGTCTAGCCCTTTTTAACATAGCAGAAAAGGCGAGTGAAGTTACATTAACGGCTTCAGTCTTTCTAAGGTCCTATTTTTATTATACTATAAGTTACACAAGAAAGACTAAGACCCTGGCCCTGGCCCTATGTAACATACCAAAAAATTATATAACCAATTTTAAAAACCTAGAAAAAGGACCATTTTAAAGTTTTATAGACCAATTTTTGTAATGCAAATTTTTAGTTCAAAATTTTATAGTATGTTCATACAACGAAAGCCATATCACTATGTTTGTGTGCATTTTGTAGTACTAATGAAGAAATATATACCATTAAAATAAACGAAGAAGAGCCATTAAGTTATGATACTACATTTTTAAATTCGAATTTTTTGTACCAACAGAAAAAAATATTCCGTTTAAATAAGCAACACAATGTTGTGATACTTCGGGTGTGGTAAAACTCTTGAGTCGTAGGCCAAGTTCTTCATAAGCAAAAATGCTAAGCAAGTTGCATTGCTATTTAAATTTTAATGGCCTCTCCCGTCCCTAAATAAGGCTCATAATTATATGGTTAATGAACGTGCGTTTATCGAAATAAGTCTTACTTTTAGTTATAGATTCACAAAATAGTAACTTGGACGCGAAAGTCCAAATTTTCCCGGCCACTAACTAAATATTTGAACGTAAAAGAAATGCACTATATAAGCAGCTTTTGCCTAATGAAATTACACTAAAGCAAAGAATTAAAAAAATAACATTAATAGCCGTTTGCCTTCCACATTAGTAAGGTGCCCTATGTTCTATAAAAAACGAATTTGCGCTCAGTAGAATGTACCTTAGGACCCTTACTATACTAACAACACAAATGTTAGGTAACGCATTCGTAACGTTCTTTTCTACTTTCTTTAGATGGTAATTAAGTTTATGAATTTTAGTACTACAAACTACCGGTTAGACAATATATAACTCTTTTCCATTATTAAGTTTTAAGTGTATTTTTCTGACATGAATTTCTATTGAACTTCATGGTTAATCCGTCGATCTATAACTAAACGTAAGATTTAACCCACGTGAGCTGCCATTGAAATTCAATTTTGGTTACAGACGAAAAATATTCAAATAGAAGAGAGTAATGTCATAATTCAATTTTAACTTAATTCCGAAGAACAGACTCCATAGCAATTAGCGTTACTAAGGAATGAACACGTACTAAAGAAAACTGATGAAGGACGATGAATTATTACGATAACAGAAATTATCTCCCAAATTTTAAAATAATTATCCTCAGTTTTTTAAGTGGTACAAAAAGATACAAAATTCTTAACTAGTTAAATTTAAATTTAGAAATGTTGCACTACAAATATTAAAGTGGCTTAATTTTTAAAATGACTCTTCTTTCTTTCTTAAATAGTACAAAAGAGGTATAAATATAGTGCAAAATAACAAACGAGCTAAATTTGCACTATAAAATTCAATTAGTTCTGCTTGGTACAAAACCTACAAAATGAAAGTGAGTTCTAACCAACTTCTAATTAGGGGATGTTAGGGAACATGAGTCGCATTTCGGTTCGTAGTCACTACTTTTTAATAGCATTTTATACAATTGGTTACTGTGTGGGTTACATCAAAAACAGAAGGTCATCTCTTTTCAATACCCTCCTATCAAATATAAAAACAGAATCTTTATATATTGTACCGTTTACGATAATATATTTTTAGGGTTTTAAAAAAAGAGGATGTATGGTCTTTTAAATTGGTTATATAATTTTTTGGTATATACGATTAATACGATTAAATATTTTATCTTTGATTTCGACATTAAAAGTTTACTCAATAAAAGAGCGTATTCCACATAAACTATAAGACATAGGTAAAAATGAATATCATATTCTTAATCAGCATACTCGAGAACCTAAGTATACCGAGTTTCTTACAAATCAATTGAAATTTACATAAAAGGGCGTATCCCACACAAACTAAACGACTTTGGTCAAAATAAATATTATATTCGTAATCAGCTTGGTCGAACACCTATGTATACTAAGTTTTATGCAAAAGGGCTAAAATAGACATAAAAATACCTATCCCACATAAACTGTAAGACCTAGGTAAAAATGAATATTATATTGGTAATTAGCATATTCGGAAACCTCTATATACTGAGTTTCATGTAAATCCGCTAAAATTGATATAAAAAGGCGCATCCCACATAAACTCTAAGACCTAGGTAAAAATGAATATTATATTCGTAACCAGCATGTTGGGAAACTTCTATATACCAAGTTTCATCTAAATCGGCTGAAGTTGGCATAAAAGAGCGTATCCCGCAAAAACTGGAAGACCTAGGGGAAAATGTATATCATATTCGTAATCAGCATGTTCGAAAACCCCTGTATACCGAGTTACATCTAAATCGGCTAAAATTGACACAAAAGGTAGTATCAAACATAAACTACTGTATAAGACATAGGTAAAAATGAATATAATATTCGTAATCAGCATGTTTGAAAACGTATGTAAAATGGGAGTTGCAAAAATAAAACAAGGTCTCTGCTTCTATGTTCAATTGGGGTTGAAAAAACAGTCTTTTATAAACTCCCTTATGTTAAATACAATGCTTGTAATCTTTCTTGTGTGAGCTCTACTATGTTCAATAGGTGTTGGAATATGTGTTCATAGTCCTACATATTTTCTTCTATGGGATTAAAAACAGTGCTTGTAGATTTTGATAACAGGGGTGAAAGGTGATCATAGCCTTTCTTACATAGAGGTTGTAAAAAATTGTCAGAAAAGAGAATGAGTACACCCCTAAAAAATGTGTCGTAAAAAGTTTACTGTATCTGGTCAAATCTCTGCTATATTAATTAGTGGTTGGAAAATGTGTTCATAGTCTTACGTATTCTGTGCTATGTTACATAGAGGTTGATAAAGGGCACCTCTGCTATTGGTTCATAGTCCTATGTATTCTCTGCTATGTCAAATAGAGGTTGAAAAATAAGTCATACTCTTTTATCAGCTCTGCTATGTTAAAACAGGGATTGAAAAAAGATGTCATAAAGGAGAGCGAGTACACCCCTGTTATACTCTGTAGCTTTTCTGCTACGTTACTTAAGAGTAAAAAATGTGTCATACTGTTTTATCAGCTCTGCTGTTTTACATAGGGTTTGCGAAAGGTAGTCATATACTATGTTAAATACATTAATTGTAATCGTTCATCTGTATTCTCTGCTATATTATACTGGGGTTCTAAAAGAGGGTCATAAAATGAAAAAATATTTTTTTTTGGCATTGAAAAAGGGGTCATAGAAGACTACAAAAGTTATTATATCTCGTTCCACAAAAATCACTAAAAATTTGATAAAAAAGTGTCCCACATCGGGAATTTTTATTCTACAGTACTACCAATACGGTAATATAATAATAATAATAATAATAATAATAATAATAATAATAATAATTATTATTATTATTATTATTATTATTATTATTATTATTATTATTATTATTATTATTATTATTATTATTATTATTATTAGTTAGGACTGTTTTATTATATTTCAAAGATTCTGCGTAAAGGTTGTGTTCATTGCTCCAGTATTACCGGAGGAGAAATACAGTATACTCTCACCTTGTTGAAAAACTAGTGCATTGAATTGTAAGGATAATATATTATTCATTCATTCATATATTATTCTAACAGGAATAAATTTAAAAGATTTACGTCGTTTGAATTACAGTTTAGTATTATTTCTTCTAATATATGTTATATTTCGATATAACAGGCTGAAGGGAAGCAAAAAGAAGATGTGTTGAAATTTTCTCGACATATATATATATCCTCTAGTAATATGATAAGTATTAGTTCGCCCCAACGATCACTACATTCTTGAAGGGATTCTAACTTACAATATCTTATTTACCATCCTGATTTTGTTTCAGAGATGAATAATCTGAAAAACCTCGACCTTCGTCAATGACATGCTGTCTTTTCAAATAATAATTATCTTCCTTGCATCTTTATTTTGCATTCAACACATGTAAAACCTGGATGTTTTTATGGAGAATAACAGTTTTAGTGTTTCAAATCAAAGTTCAGGGAATAGTAATTGCTGAGATAGGAGATGAAGAATTATAAGGATTGGATAAGCAACAAGGATCTTCATAATACTTACAGGTCCCAGAGTTTCAAATAGGTAGTAAAGATAAGACATCTAAGACGAATGAAGTAAGTTGATTCCATGAGTAATAAGCGTAGAGCATATGGAGTCCTATGGAAAAAGTTTATGAGAAAGATGAGAAAGATGTTTTTGAAAACCCTTAGATGGTTGAATGATAAGGCCAATCAGGATCTCAACGAGGTGCATAACATGAAACCAGAGTAGATTAAGAATTGCTCTACGATCGAGTTCACCAGTAGCTTATTGTGATTAAACTTACTTCGGTAAAAATTATTTCTAAAAGCTAAGGAAATAAAACCTACCTTATACCTTTAATTCTTAGGTGCAAGAATTATCACATAGTTTCTATTTTTTATATTGTAGCATGACGGGCAAACTAGTCCTCCTAGAATGATTCTTTGCTCCCAAGTTCACTACAACCTCCTCCTCAAAACAAACCAAGTTGAGCGGGAACAGTGAAAGTAGTTAAATTATGACGAGGTTGTCGAAAGTTAAAATAATATGTCTCCAGTAATTATATGTATTTTTTATTTCACTTTGAGTGGTTGTTTTCTATAGGCTAAGGCCGAAGTTAAGAAATAGAAACGTAATGATAATGAAAGAAATGGTGCAATAAAAATATTTATTCTCAAGGCAAGACAGGACTCGAATCCTACCGGCACTTTTCTGTAAGTAGTATCATTATTCATTTTAACGCTATTAATAAAACGAAATTTACTAATACACAAAATATATATTATAAGTATTTGTATAGCAGATTTGGAAATGGAACATCGCTCTCATCAGACACATTGTGAAAGATCAAACAAAGCACGTCACATATAAACAGAAGATGAAAGGACAAAACGCACACTCTTTTCCCAGCGCCTATCAATTTTCCGTTCACTTTTTATATTATTCAATACAAAAAGAATTTATTTAAAATGTATTTAAAATGTATTTAAACATTTAAAACGTATTTAACTAACATTTAAAATGTATTTAAAACTATTGAAAATTAACTAAACTAAATAAGAAGAAAAGAAAACTTTCTGGCTATCTACGACTGCATAGGTAAAATTTATGTTTACAATCAGCAATCGGATGTGGTCATGACTAATGGACTCATATGTAAATTTTGATTATTAACTTTTGAAAAGTTTATGCAATAATTGTGAGACTATAGATAAGTACTACAAGTAGGAATACATGTTTGTTTCAGAAAACATTACGAGTTCATACACGCAATGTATGTTATATATAGTAATTATTGATTTTCAGAACTTACCAAATATTGAATGTGCGTGCAACATACCTGATATGGATTATTATTCTTTTTCATATTCTCTAAGTATCATGTAACAAACTACAATTATCCGAAACACCAAGAATACAAAATTAGAATTTACCTTCGCTGTGTAATCAATACGTTTCACAATTATTTCGATTAACAGCTTATTTGGACTATGGGATAGAAGTTGGATTTTAAATAGAATCATTCAGTTTGTTCTTCGTTTTATTCTATCATCTTCTCTCCCTACAAGTAAAATACGATTTAAGATGTTTAACATCCTTATTAATGAACGAGAAGTTAAATAGTTTGTTATCTTTTTAACGTTCTAATTCTCAGTAGATTTTACAAGTAACACATTGTTTTAATTCTATGCTTTTACCAAACAATTATTGTACGAGAAAAGATTGATTTCTTACATCACCAATCAAGAATAGAATACTACAATTCAATGTATTTAGTACATGTAGCTCGTTTATTATTCAAACCTTAAACAAAATGAACATTAATTTGTATCAGCATGCGAAGCTAATATTGCCCAGTAAAGCTTGATTTGAGCTGCGAACAAAATCGTGGACAGACATATTTTGATATCCTCAGCATATCCTGGAAAATACCCTTAATATGTGCCATATTTTTTGGGAGAAGGTTCAAAGAAGGGGAATTCTAGTGTTTTACAATTACTTCCAAAGCTATCATTTTTTTAAAAGAAAGTAGTTATGATAAAATTGTAGCTGAAGAACTTTTCCCTCCAAAATATTAAATATTTATTTGTAACATTTCTTCCTTGTGACGCTTATTTTTCCAGATAATTTGCAGCTGTAAGTTAAAAACTTCAATCTATTTCTGTTCAGAGACAATTCAGTCTATATTTTTGAAACGATTGATTCTACACAAGAAAAAAGTCCACAGACCTTTATTTGTGTAGAATTGTATAAACTACAATTTCCGTCACAACTATTTTATCCGAAAAATTGATAATTTTCGAGATAATTGCCAAATAGGAGTTCCGCCTTTCTACCCAAAACAAACAAAAGAGAAAACACCACCAAAACAAATATTACTTTTCGGGATATATTGAGAACACCAAAATAAAGATATTGAAACAAATCCAACTTGTTCGGAATTTCTTTCAAATTAGATCTTTGTTTTGCATAATTTTCCTGGGCAGTGGCGGCGTAAGGGCGGGGAGAGCGGTGCCCCCGCCCCGGGCCCCACTTTGTGGGGGCCCCCGACGGTAGGTAAAAAATAATTACTAAGGAACCTTCTTAGCATGAGCCGTGCAAGGGCCGTCAAGGTTTATAATCCATACCTTCCCTAAATGTAAACGTAATTAATTGTCAATCAATATTACACCAAATAACGGATGAAACAACAGAAATATCTGTCTAATAAAGCTAATCAGTGCTGGATTTCCGTACAAGCTAAACAAACTATAAGCTTCGGGCCTCACTCACTTGTGGACCCGAAAGAAATTTAAAGAAAAACTGAATGTAGATTAAAAATAAATAAAATAAGGTCATTATCCTGGAGACTCCCAAAGAAATTTAAAGCAAAAAGCTCTAATATAGGTGAAAAATAAAGTAAATGTTTCATACTCTTGGGGGCCCCCAAAGAATTTTAAAGGAAAAGACAGAATGCAGGCGGAAAAAAATAAAACAGACGTTTCACTTTCTTGGGGCCCCCAAGAAATTTTTTAAAAAAAAGTTGAATGTAGGTGAAAAATAAATTAAATAAAAGTTTTCCTCTCTTGGGGCTCCAAAGAAATATAAAGGAAAAATGTATGTGGATTAAAATATGAGTAAAATAAAAGTTTCACTCATATTTTGCAAGTAATGGGGCCCCGTCAGCTAGTATGCTTCCTAAACTATCACTGTTTATTTATTTATATATCACTGTTTATTTATTTATTCATATATCAGTTCAAGAGATAGAAAGAAGGGATCAACGTATATAATGCTTTATTAATGTACTAGCATTCTGTGCCTAAGTAAAAGCTCTTTGGTGCAGACGCTATAGTCGCTGATTCACTTGTTTTCCTTCTGTCTTTATTCTTTTGTCCTTTACAAGTCGAATTTTCAGCGAGCGAAACCCTTTTGCTTAGCCGGTTTCCCCATTTCTGCTCTTGTTTTTTGGCGTACGAATTTACATTTTAGCCCACAAATTTAGTGAAGAAAGTGTTCAATAAGAAAACAAGTGTTCAAATAATCGAAATACTTCAACATTATATTTAATTCAACTCCAGGTTGTTCTCATATGGAACACTTGTCACAAATCATTCGATTTCTTGACATACAACGTGATTTTGTTCAAGTTCGGGAAGCATTTATTGATTTCATCTCTGTCGAAAGAAAGATTGCTGAGAGTATTTCTGCTGAAATACTGAAGAAACTTCAATGTGATAGGCTTGGTATTAAGATTCCAGAGGCCAGTCTTGTGATAATCAGGCTAAAATGGTCGGGCAATATTCTGGAGTTCAAACTTTCATACGGAATATAAGTCCTTTGGCCATTTTCGTACCTTCTAACAATAATTCATTGAACCTTGTGGCTTACAAGCTGCGCACGTTAACGTTCTAGCGATGACTTTGTTGGAAGCAATGGAACGTTTGTGTATTCTTCTCTAGATCTACTCACCGATGGAATGTGCTGCAAAGTCACGTAAAGATTGGTCTGAAACGTGAAAATGACATTAGATGGAGTTCAAAAGCAGAAGCTTTAAAGGCACTTTCTAGTCAATTGAATGAAGTAATTGATCCGTTGGGAGATCTGCGTGACACTTCGATTGAAACGCTTGTTACTACAGGAGATGCTGGTCTTCTTCTTGCAAACATCCAGCCATTTAACTTCATCGCTTTACTATATTTCTGGTCTGCAAATCTCTCATATATTGATCGGATCCAAAAATGCCTTCATTCTCAGAATATGAGTTTCAATCAAACTCTTATTCATTTACAGAGCCTGGTTAACACCATTAATTTCTGGAGACTTGAGCTGGACAAGGAAATCATATCCACAGCTGAAAGAAGTTGCAGGGCATGCAACATAACTGTGGGTACACACAGTAGAAGGAGATGCATGTCTGGAGAAGCAAAGAATGAACCCCTGACTGCACAGGCCTAAGTGAAATTCTAGATGAGATGAGACAACAAATGTATGACCCTTTTACTCAGATGCACGACCTGAACGACAGATTTGGATTCCTGTGTTTTATGACCAACTTTGTGCAGCAGCTAGATGATGAGAGTGAGGAAAGGCTAAAAGCATGTTGCTCTGATTTGGCTTTGTTCTACCCGAATGACCTGGCTGGCTTATTTTAATTTTAGGATTGTAAGGATTTAATCCGTTCACTAAGGTGTGCTCAGAAAGCTAAAGAACAACTTGACTTTTCACCACAAGGTATCCTGAAATATGTATCTTCAATGGGACTTGAAATTTACTAAAGTTTGGCAACCGCTCTTCAGATTTTGACAACACTGACCGTATCTGTCGCATCATGTGAAAGGTTTTTCACCAAAATGAAATTGATAAAATCATACTTGCGTTCCACAATGAGTCAGGAAAGATTTACGAATCTGGCCATTCTTTCTATCGAAAATGAAATAGCATGCACTGGATTCTGATAATATAGTTGAGACTTTCGCTGCTACCAAAGAAAGGAAGGTATCATTCTGAATGTTGGTGGAACATAGGCTAATATGGTAGTGGAACTACTGTCGAAAGTAGTTTCATGTTTCAAGTAAAGGCAATGAAAATACAAAAGTACCAAAAAGAAAATGAGATCTTTGTTTTACATCCCACGGTTATGCCGGTTAGGCTAAAGGGGACGGCGATGATGAGAAACGAATGAAAAGGTGGAATGAAGAGTGTGAGGAAACGGGAGAACCCCGAGAAAACCCACGAGCACGGTGTTTGTCCACCACAAAGTCCACACGGTGCGAGCTGGGATCGAACCAGGGACCCCAAGCATCGAAGGTGAACGCTCTACCACTGAGCCACCGCACCCCCAAAAGTACCAAAAGAGTAATAAGAAACTGTCAAGATTTGTCAATTGATTGGTGATAGGTGGTAATGAAAAGTAGGATGGTATAACCCGTAGTAGAATTCTGTGCTCACATATTTAATCTCTAATATACCCAATTATTCAATATATTCAGGATTTTTTGTTATAATATATTCTAATACTAAGTATGTTAGTAAATGGTAATGGAAATAGTCATAAGTGACATAATATAAACATGACTGAATTATTAAATACAAAGGGGGCGCGGTGGCTCAGTGGTAGAGCGTTCACCTCTGGTGCTTGGGGTCCCGGGTTCGATCCCAGCCCCCGCCAAGTGAACTTTGTGGTGGACAAACACCGTGCTCGTGGGTTTTCTCGGGGTACTCCCGTTTCCTCCCACTTTCTTCATTCCACCATTTCACTCATCTCTCATTATCACCGTCTCCTTTAGCCTAACCGGCATAATCGTGGGACGTAAAACTTAAAGATTTCATTTCATTTCATATTAAATACAAAATAATATAATCATAAAACAAGGGCGAAATCTGGAAACAATAGTAAAAAAGACAAGCAGGAGAGAAATATTCTAGTGCTTAACTATTCATTGATATTTCGGCGAAAGCAGCGGGACTAAATAGATCGTACATTATCATTGGAGAGAGTGAATGAAGGAGTTAAAGTGAATGAGGCTAATTGTAGGAAGAAAAATCTAATCAAATAAAACCCATCTAACGTAAATTCAGACAGGTGAGAAACCATGAATAAACTTAACCATATGAAAAATTGCGCAGGGGAAACACCAAAGGCGAGAACCAAACAAAAATATTTCAGAAAACATAGAGCTTACATTTAAAAATCGCATCGGTTATTATTATTATTTGCAATTTTTGCAATATCAGCTCATTGTTACGTTTTGTACCTAAATTTGTCTCTTACTGTATTATTAGGAGCATTACTTCCACTATTCCATCTAATTACAGTAATGGGGCGTTTACACTTAGTCGATTTGCGTTCGATTCAGTTGAATTGACGTCACTTTCAACTTAATCGACCGTGTAAACGGGACTTCAACTTAATCGCTTGTTGATCGAAGGCGACTAAACGACTGGCAACTGAATTGAAAGACGTTCTATTTTCTGTGGTTGAAATAATTGAACACATCCATCGATCTGATTCGGCCTAGTTGCTTCGATTTAGTGGTAAATGCAGCGAGTCGATTTAGTCGTGCAACTAAATCGACCAAGTGTAAACGCCCCATAAGACTTACGCGTTGATACTACGATAATATAGGTGTAGGATAAATTCTGGATTCTTGATTGTTACGTTTTGTTTGTTCTTAAGGGGGCAGACTACTAAATATTTTTCAAAAGCTAAAAATTTTTCTTTTGCCAGTTTTTCGTAAGTGAAAAGTGATCATGAAATATAACTTAACCACAGTAATAAATAATGTTATTCTACACCCGAAAATACGAATCGGAAGAATTTTCAGTGTTGCCATGCATATAACTTCTTCTGATTCGTATTTTCGGGGGTAGAATAACTATCTATTACTGTGGTAAGTTACATTTTATTATCACTTTCCACTTACGAAAAACTGGCAAAAGAAAAATTTTTAGCTTTTGAAAAATATTTAGTAGTCTGCACCCTTAAGATTGTTATTTCTGTTGTAGGTTGTAGTTTCCGTTACACTTGTATCCCTAATTCTTTTTCTATCGTGTCCTTTGTTTAAAAATGAATAAAAAAGAAAAAATATGCAATGATAATCGTGGTCCAGTTTTATTTGTAGATACCAGCCTGAAGGCGGTTCTAAACATTTAGAAAATAAACAGGGATGCTGAATGTCAGCCCTATTTGTTTAATATATCCCAGATTATAATGATCTAAACACACACACAAACGGGAAAGGGGAAGGAGCAAACAGAAAGAATGATTATGTAAATGAATGTCAAAAATAGAAGAAAAAAGGGGCCCAAACGTACTTCACTGGCCCCGGGCCCCAGTTTGCCTTTCGCCGCCACTGTTCCTGGGCTAATACCACCAGATTTGTTTTATGTACCTGAGTTATATATAAACTAGGCAACAATTTCCATTTATCATTATGGCGAGCTCTTATGTATTTGGCACGGTATATTTCACTTTTGCTTCACGTATAAGCGTGAAGAAAAGTTTTCAGCTTTCATTATTCGAAATATGGAGACTGTGGTGCTACTGCTCCCTAAGACTTCCGACTTCCCGCCGAAGCATTCTGTGTTTTGACTTACATTTTACTTACTTTGGATATACCTTCAAGTAACATAGTTTCTGAGAATTCTATTGAGAGATGTCTGGGAATTATGTATGGCATTATGTATTGCGTATGTATGGCATTCTTTACAATTATATAATCAACCACTCCCCTTTTTTTCGAATTTGAAATAGCACATGTTGAAACTAAGCTTTTCCACGATTTTGGACAACGCTAGTCTTGACTTTGCACTTTTCCCCATATGTCCATATAAAATGCTCGACTCATTTGATGTGTGAAATAATCTCCTACAGTTTGTACATATCATTCTTTAACAGCCTATAAATATATATATAAAAGTTTAAAGTAGGTAAGAAACTAAGCTTCAGTTTAAGAAATTTAAAGTAAAGAATACAAAGCTATCTTATAGGTGATATAGTTCAACTTACTTACAGATTCGTAAGTCTTATTCAATTTCTACGGAGATGAGGATAAATAATTTATAAATAAATCTTTGAGTTTTACGTCCCACGGTTTTGCCGGTTAGGCTAAAGGAGACGGTGATGATGAGTAATGAATGAAATGGTGGAATGAAGAAAGTGGGAGAACCCCGAGAAAACCCACGCACACGGTGTTTGCCCACCACAAAGTTCACTTGGCGGGGGCTGGGATCGAACCGGAGACCCCTAGCACCAGAGGTGAACGCTCTACCACTGAGCCACCGCGGCCCCAGATAAATAATTTAGTTCTTTCTTTTATGTTCTATGACGAATAAGGTTTAAACTAAAATTTGTTAATTTCTTCTTGCTCTCGTTTGCATAGACAGTTAACAGAGTAGGTGGAATCTAACAAACCCACACACACACACACAAAAAGAACTCCAAAATGGCACAATGCCCTTTCGATATATAATAATATTCAGTATTTTATTACCGAAATGAGTGGAATTCATAAACTAATGAATTGTCTATCCTAGTAAATTCCAGATTTGACTATTTCAATCGTTTGTTATTCTATTCCAATATTAGTTTCGAACTTTGCCAGTGACCAAGTCATTGTAGTTGAGCCATGCCTGCAAAAGATTTGTCAGTTTTTCACTTTGATTGAATTTAAGACTAACATATGATAAAATACTCTTTCTATGTCATTCCATGATCTACACGTATTTAATTTTATCATTGTTGATAGGAGATTTGTGACAGAACTAATGTTTGTCATAAGCACAAAAAATATATAAATGCTAGTACTGAACTTTTAGTGCTGAAGTTTTTACCTGGAATTCTATAGCAGAGAGTTTTACAGCTATTTAACACTTATTCAAAATATTTTAAATACTTTTTAAATACTAATGTCCAGTGATACTTGTTAATATTAGCGAAGTTTTATAGACCACTGTTTTAACTCTTTGGAGATATTTCATGTTTTTAAAAATTTCTATAACCTATTTCCTAAGTTTGATCAATGTTGCGCTGAAACTTGTTAGGTTTGTATAAAGAAATGGTGCTGTATGTATTCAATAAAACTGAATTTTAGAAATATAATAAGGGAGGCGTCAAGTAAAATCCACTCACAGCCAATATATTATCCACTATTAGTAGGTATATTGTTACAAAATGTGTACAAGAGAAACATGTAAACATAGATATTCTGTCATGCTATTTACAGTTCAGAAATCCATGTAGGCGTTCAGGCACTTGTATCACTGTATCACTGTATCAAATTTTATCCAGGTAGAAATCAGTCGGTTGTTGAGCGAACTGCATCCTGAACTGCAATATCACTATGGAAATAAAAGACTCTACCTCTTTCAGTAGGTCGAACACCTAAATATCGGAAGATGATTGGTCTGAATTGTGCGGTGGGTGCGCAATATCTTACATTTGAACCATTTGAACAAGTGTTCGCAGACATGGGGGACAGATATTATCATATAACACGACAACACCTTAGTTAGTGTTCCATGTTGTTTACATTTGATAGCTTCCCGAAGATGGACATCAACGTAGCACATCGTGGCTCTCCTAGTGTCTTTAAGTCGAGTAGTAATAGTCCTCTTCAATCATAAAGTACAAACTTCGCTAGCTGACACCTAAGAATTGTATACTTCTTGGAGCTTGGTAACGACAGGTGCTTCCACTGCATACTAGAGGATTCGGAACCCAGTAGCACCATAATTCATCCTTAAAGGAAAGTCATCCCTTTCTGTATGGTGACACATCAAACGTTCAGATAAGCGCCCGTTCGCTCTTATTTTGTGTTTCTTAGGCAACCGTGGCATTCACAGTACACGCTGTTATTGGTACTCCAGGTCCTTAACTATTATTTTTTGCTGTTCCAAAGCGCATACTCTGTTTTATTGGTATCGTTCGAATATTGTTGCGAACACACTCATCTGCCGCAGTACGGTTGTGATCTGTGGCAACAACATGTGCCTGCCGGGATAAGGAAGACGGTTATTGTTGTTTGACCTGTGTGAATCATTCATGCCTGATCTTCGACACATGCATCTCTGTAAACGTCCCTCATACGATAGAACCCTTTATCCGATTGGTGTACCTCTACACCCAGAATCGGGACCGATCCAATGTGGACGGATTTGGGATGGAGAATGTCATGGTTCATATCTGATTCCTGCAAAGATAGGAAACGTTTCACTATAATGACTACACTAATGTCTTAAGTACATTAGTCAACTACATAAATATAATCCCATGTCTTCAACTTTTCCTACCAGAGGTGCCGAACGGATTTCATTTGATCATTCCTTAGCCCTATAGTAAACAGTCATCACATAAAGCTATTCATTAAGATATACTGTATAATATGCTGCCTGTAAATCAGTTTACTGAAAATAAACAAACCCTGAATCCGTATGTAACAGAAATATTTATTTATTTGTTTATCACATTAGAACTATTGTTTCGATTATAATAGTCTTACAAAATTTTGATTATATTGAAATGTTCATATAAAATCAAATACTCTAAAAATATATGTATTAAATAAAACCAAAAGGAAAAAAGAAAGAAAGAAAAGAAAAGAAGACTATATATATATAGGGTGTTGGACTACGGGTGTTTCATAATTTGAAGTATTCGCCAACTACCTCTATAAAAATTGTTGCTGAAGTATCGGAGCATCCTGAAATTTCGATATTTGGAAAGCGCACAGACTAGTTCCTAAGTTAAGTCTTGATTTGACTACTGTAGGTCACATAGTTTTGAAGCTATAGACCTTTAAAGTTCATTTTTTCATGTTCCGGCAGCCTATAAATCCGAAAGGAAGCATTTTTGCACATAGGTTGGCTAAACTTTTGTCTTATTTTGCTATAAGGAATAATCTTCCAAACGTTGTCGGTGTTGTTTTCAGATCCACTTTTATCCCTGTATATATATAATTACAAAAAGTTTATGTGCATAATATCGGGTTCACTGTATAATATGCATATATATATATATATATAACAGTGAACCCGATATTATGCACATAAACTTTTTCCCATCAATCCTTATAATTGTTTTAAAAAAAGTGTTCTTTATTAACATTTTATTACGCTCTATGATCTATAACGTTCTATGTGAAAGAACTAGCATCAAATACCCGCTTCGCTGGGTTAAATTAAGAAAAAATACTAATATGTTTCCTTAGTCTGTCACTTTTTACTACTACTAACGCACTCCTTGATTTTGGTCATTTTCGATGAATTCTATATTTCCCCTCTCGTCCGCATGTTGCGGGCCACAGCATCGGAAGTGTCATTGTTCATCTCAGTGATCCCGAAAAGTATGAATTCGACACTGATATTGGTCATTTTGATTACATATATCCCCCTCCTTTTCCACAATTTTTGCGGGGCTGAATTTGAATTTAAACGGCATCGGAAGTGTCACTGTTCATCTCAGCGACCTCAAAAACTATAAATTCGACAATAATATATGGGTTATTTTCGATCATTTGTAAATGTCTTTCCCCTCCTTTAAGTTACATCGTCAAAGTGATATGACAAAAATAATCTCATGTTCGAACTTCATATAGGTTGAAAATTTGATTGAGATGGGTCCGGTGTAGTGTTGTAAAATTTCCGGAAATTTTAAATCTGCAGGTAGAAAAAAGTTTTTCCCGGTTTCTTTCCGAAAAAATTGGATAAATTGGGAAAATAACAAAAATCTTTGTATTATTTTAGTTTTACAAGTTGAGAAATTTCAATATTTGAATAAATTAAAAACAAGCCCTCGAAAATAAAACTATTGTAATTATTCTTGAAAATTAATAATCTACACTCTTTCCGTTACATGCCTTTTAGTAGTTTACTCCTGGTTGTGCATTAATTACAGAACTTTTAGAACTGCATACATATCTACCATCATGAAGCGTTTCTGTTGCAACAAATAGGGCTCTTGAATGACAGACTTTAATATACTCTTTATGTACAAAATTTTGTATGTAAACAAATACGTTTTCTAGAGCAACAAATTATATATATAAATGAAAGTGACTATATTTCTAACTTAAAAAGTCTTGCACCACCAGACTGATCTCGATAAAAAATTTTCAACATAGATGAGGTTCAGACCTCGGATGGATTTTACCATTTCACTTCGAAGGTGCAACTTGGAGGAAGGAAGTGCGGATATATATTGTAAATTTCCGATCTTAATGTCGAATCCATAGTTTTCGGGGACATATATATAAATGATCGAAAATGGCCGATATTAGTGTCAAATCCATAGTTTTCGAGGTCCCTAAGTTCATTGGTGACAGTTTTGGTGCCCTTTATTCCTAAAATGAAATGTATTCTCCCCGTGCGAAGAACGGGTATTCTGCTAGTCTTTAATGATAACAAAACGCAAGTTTCACATTTCAATTCTTTAATATATTTGTTGCTGTTCAAATTTAGGCCCTTGTGCGGTGTATGTGTGTATATGTAAATAAGACCATCTCTCTTTTTGAGTTGACCAAAAAATATACAA
Source organism: Thermobia domestica (assembly GCF_964235325.1). Lineage (NCBI taxonomy): Eukaryota > Metazoa > Arthropoda > Insecta > Zygentoma > Lepismatidae > Thermobia > Thermobia domestica. The sequence goes on along the minus strand of NC_137456.1, from coordinate 116,888,211 downwards.
ATAATAAAGACTTATTTTTATCAGAAATCAGAAAACTAAAAAGTAAAATTAGAAGCTGTTACTTTAAGTATTTCTTCTGCCAGCGGAATACGTTGTATATATGTTGCAGACACGTTACAGCAAAAAAAGAAAGAAAGAAAAGAAAGAAAAGGAAAAGAAAAAAGAAATTAGCATCAGGCGAAGAAAAATTTTTTAAATTATATTTTCCGATTTTTGTCAATATTTCCGAATAAAAGATTTTTTTCTAAGGGTTCAAAATTTCCGGAATTTTTACACAGCACAAGAAAGATACGTATGTCCATAAAATATATATTTGATTTTGAAATACTGGTATTAACTAAAACTTTTCTGGTCGTTATTGTAACACTTCCCTGTCATAAAACGGTAACTTTATAAGATTACTTAAGATAATTTAAATGCGACTCTATTGATTAATCTAACTAGGATTATATTTTAGTATCTTTTGTAGCCATAACCTTCATTCTACCACGGTGCTAAATTTAAAGAAGCGTTGCAAATATATTGTTGCCACAAAATTGTCCTATTCTAATACAAGAAACATAACTACTCAATGATCTTGAGTGTAAACTAGTAAATATAAAATAGTTTTCATTTTAAAAGCATAATGTAGTAAAATATTCGAAAATTTCAATTTTTCCTTTTTTTCCAAGCTCAGGAAAAAACTGTATAAAACTGTTTTTTTTAACCCTAAATTTCAGTTTTTTTCAGACCTTTACAACACTAGTCCGGTGGTTCAAAAGTTACTAAGTTTTATTTCTTTTTTGTATATCTCCCTCTCCTACTTCCTCCCCTAGGTTCTATCGTCAAAGTGAATAGACAAATACCATCCCAGGCCCGAACCTCATCTACGTTGAAAATTTTATCTAAATATGTCAGGTGGTTCAAGAGTGAAGTCACATAGACAGTCACTTTCATTTTTATTTTTTTTACATATATCTCCGCCTACCCTCCCCTTCCCCCTCCCCTAAGTTGCACCGTCAAAGTTAAATAATAAAAATTAGCCCAAGCCCAAACGTCATGTATGTTGAAAATTTGATCGAGATCGATTGGGTGGTGGAAGAGTTATTAAGTTTTATTTTTGTTTATATATCTGTCCCCTCCCTCTCCTCTCCTAAGATCTACCGTCAAATTGATATGATAAAGACCACCCCAGGTCTGAACTTCCATATTAAGAATTTGATTAAGATCGGTCCTGTGGTTAAAGCATGATGAACTCACAAAGGCAGTCACTTTTACTTTTATTCTTTTTACATATGTCTCCCCCTCCCCTCCCCTAGGTTGCACCGTAAAAGTGAAATAACAAAAACATCCCATTCCCGAATGTTATCTATGTTGAAAGTTTGATCAAGATATGTCTGGTGGCTCAAGAGTTATTAAGTTTCATTTATTTTTTATAGATTTCTCCCCTCCCCTCCCCCCATCCTAAGTTCTATCGTTAAAGTGATATGATTAAAACCACCTCAGATCCGAAATGTTGATTTTTTTAAGATCGGTCGGGTGCTTTAAGCGTGATGGAGTCACAAAGACAGTCACTTTCATTTTTACTCTGTTTTTTACATATATCTCCCCACTCCCCTCCCCTTCCTTGCACTGTAAAAATAAAATAAAGAAAACATCCCAGGTCCGAACCTTATTTATCTATGTTGAAAGTTTGAGATCGGTCGGGTGGTTCAAGAGTTATTAAGTTTTATTCATTTTTATATATTTCCCTTCCTCTCCTTCTCCTCCCCTAAGATCTACTGTCAAAATGAAATGATAAAAAACTTCCCAGGCTTGAAATTCATACGTTGAAAATTTGATTGAGATCGATTGGGTGGTTCAAAAGTAAATAATTAACGAACATAGTCACTTTTATTTTTACATTTATTGATTTTTGTATATCTCCCCTTCCAACCCGTCCCCTACGTTGCTCCGTCAAAAATCATCCTAGTTTTGAACCACATCTACATTGAAAATTTAATAAAGATCGGTCGAATGGTTCAAGAGTTATTAAGTTTTATTTATTTTTTCTGTCCCCTCCTCCCCCTGCCCTAAGTTGTACCGTCAAAGTAAATAGCTGAAAACACTCCCAGGCTATAATCACATCTATGTTGAAAATTTGATCAAGATCGGTCGGGCGGTTCAAGAGATTAAGAGTCACAAACATAGTCACTTTCAATTTTATAATAGAGATGTTTCCAGGCACTACGATTTCTTTCTTGAGAATTAAGAACTGTGTAGTTCCCAACCCGATCTTTTTCATTTTAACAAAAGAACTACTGTTATTACTCTTATCCATGAGAACAAACCACACGTTTGATTCCCATTCTAAAGTTTTGCAGGTCCTAAGGTCAGATACCACGCAGCGACCAATCATTTTCATGTATAGTAAATCTTTGTCTTTGCAGGACACCTCAACTACGAACTAACACTAAATCCTGCGTCACACTAGCGGTTCGCACGTATCAGAGCAAACATGGTGCAGTGACTTCTCCATGCAACAATAATATCGCGAATCCATACAATAGGACCAGGGGCGGACTGGCCCACCCTGCTACCCTGCAAATGCAGGGTGGGCCCCCCAAACAGGTGGGCCCCTTACACCAATTTTAAAAAGATGTGCTCAATTAAACCTACCAGCATCAAAAATATGGCAGGGTAACTCCCGCAAACTTGTGTTTTGCATAAAAAAGACGTAAAGTTAAATTTTCATGAACAGGCCTTATTCTTCTTCACGTTTATCGACTTGAAAAGGTTCCGTCTAGGAGACAATCAGGCCCTAAAACATTGCGGGGTTTGTGATACAGCAGCTGTTAAAAACGAGCACGTTAACTACTTCTTTTTTAAATATAAGAAACACAGTAGATTTCAAGCTGTCATTGGATTTGGATACCATTGCCTACTCCGGTCCTTTTACAAGCCGGCGAGTGGCGATGTTTTAAAGAAACAATAGTTTCGTAGATATTGTTATTGTGGAAAGTGAAGGTGGAGCCGGAACACTTTTGAACTGCATTGTCCTCAGACCAAGCTTCGAAGAAAGAAATCGGATCAGACTTCGTTTTTTTTTTTTTTTTTTCAGTGCGGTAAAGCGAAAAGAAATTAGTCGCCACTATCAACGATTGTTTTATACAAACCTAAAACGATTACTATGAAGTTTTCCTCCTCGGCTCGTGTTTTATTTGTATATTACATCGAAGAGCAAATCCGATAGCAGCAATTCAATTATTGGAACACCAGTTACGTGTCGTTTGTCGTGGAAGACAGATGTGGTTGTGTCAGTATGGATGGTAGGAGTGATTGTAAGATTACTCTAAAGAAAAAATATAAAAGTGGTGCTAAAAAGCGAGAACACAAACGAAGATGTGATTTACAAAAAGCTGCATCTGACCCAAAACAACGTAGGCTATTTGAATCTGTGAAGCCCCAAGAAACAAATGCGCGTGATGTGATCATACTGGAGGACAGTTGCCAGGTTTTTTTTTTTTTTTGTTTGTTTGTTTGTTTGTTTGTTTTTCTGTCTAAGGTGTTTATAAATTATAATGTATACACCACGTCTTTGGATGATTTCAGTCAATTGTAGCTTATCTTTTATGGCTATTTTTACTTGAAATTACATAACTTTAACAGGTGAATACGAAATTAACTGAACTGTTTGCTGCCGCGTAGTGCTTTCAAACGGGTCAGACCAGGCTTTCATATGTCAGGGGTCGAGTCAAGCCTGCTTGAGACACGGGTCGGCTCGGGTCAACTTTCTTATGCGCCGTTTCGGCTAAATCCTTCTCGGGTCGACCCGACTCATGACCCGAGCCGACCCGTGGCTAGAGCAGCCCTGACCCGACCTGTGACCCAAAGAGGTTCGACTCGAGCCCTGACCCGATGAAGCCTAACCTGATCCGTTTGAGAGCACTAGTTACCGGCACTGGGCTCAGTAAGCGTTGCTGTAACTTCTAAAAGTGTTGAACATTTATGCTGTCAGTCAAATCAGTGTGTACGAGTAAATGTGTGTTATCGTGTAAATGTTAACTTCCCTTTAGTTATTTAAAGTTAATTTAAAATAAAAGTGTAGTAAAATGTAAGAATTATTTGTGATGTGCAAAGTAGGTATTCATATGAAAAGAGAAGTTGTGCCAGCCGAGGAATGGGCGGACTACACTAGACGATAAACGATATCTAATCTTTCTGCGACATGAAGATATGATTATGTCAAGGAAAATCTTGCGTTTCGAAATCTATCGCAAATTTACCCCCAATCATATTCTTTGTGTTGCATTGAGGCCACAAAGTTACAGTTTTTTCAAGTTTCCAACACTAACCCCATGTCTGTTGCCTCACTTGACACGTTTGGGAGGGGGGGGGAGTTGTTTGCTAAGAGCGGGGCGTACTTCCTCGCGATTATACAGCAATTCAGTAGAAAATTTCAACCAATTTGATATTAGAACTGATTTGTGAGGAAAGAAACATACATTATTTCTGTCAGTGCTTTAATTATTTAGTGTTTCAAAGTTGACTTGACATTAGTTTTTACTTATTGCACATCTATATATTTTGGGTTTTCTAAAACATGGCATTCATTTGTTTAAATAAATGGTTTAAATTCATTACATAAAAAAACAATAGCACTATATAAATAACTGAAAGCACCAATTCCGGTATTGTGTGTGTTTACAATAAAACATGATAATGCCAATTACACACTGTATGAGTTACTATTAAAATGTTCCTACTTCAGATTTTTTGTACTTAATGTTTTGCTTTTGTATGAATATATGCGATACTATTTATGGGTTCGAAGATGGATTTTTATATGTAATACATATGAAGAATGCCAAGTATATTTTTTACACTTTTATAGAGTGGGCCCTCATTTCAGTTTAGCAGGGTGGGCCCTATGGTTGCCAGTCCGCCCCTGAATAGGACATTGAACGACGTATGTAGATCTGAATACTTTCTTCTATTTTTGGTATTTTAAAACGTTAAACAATGAAAGAGAAATATTTTTCTGTTTTAATGTGAATTTTTCTTGAAAACTGTGAAGATAAAAGAATTTTGAGCTGTTATGATCCACATATGCCTGAGAACCACTAAAAGCATATAAATTAATTGAATGTATATTACGTAATCTGGCACTTATATATATTCCAGTAATATAGGGGAGAAATGAACATTACATTTGGCAATTGCTATTCCAGTGTCGGTAACGTTGAAATTATTGTAAACGGTGAAATGGGAACTAAGGTAAAATATTTCCGATCCAACTTCTTGTAATAGGAATTATCAATATTTATTTGTTTTAAAGTCACATAAGGAAAACTGCTTGGCAGTACATTGGAAATTATTGACGTTAATGGCAGCAATCTATAGCAACACGAGGCTAAAAGTAAAAACACATAACAGTAACAAAAGACTGTCACGATAATATGCTATTACATCATAAAATTAAGAAGCAATAAGACAACTCAATTTGGAAGATAGGACACGTGTAAATAGAAACATTTTATAACGGAAGTTCAGGCTAGAAGGAACCATTTGTTCGAACATCAAGATCACAATGCACATTATCACTCGCTTTTTTTATTTTTCATGAAATCTTGTCGTTTCGAACGTTTACAGATGAATCGTTCATCAGTACCAGAAGTAGTAGGACAAGAAGGTTCAATATAACATATAATACTTGGTTTATATACATTACCGAATTACCAGATACGTAAACGATTGGTATGGAAGTTAAAAGGTACGTGCCTAACATGAATCTGGTTGAGTGGGTAGCCCTACCTTTAGGGAGGTCAGAGAGGGCACAAAGTAAAGTGATCTTTTTCCCTAGATATTGGTCTACTTGCTCACCAAATTTGATTTAGATCCGACCGGTAGTTACCGAGAAAGAGTGTGAAATACACACATATCAGCCCTCATAATTCCTAGGGGCAGAGAGGTGAAAAATATAGGTATCTTTATTTCGTAAATAATAGGCTATTTGCTCACCAAATTTCGTTCCGATCCTACCAATAATAACCGAGAAATAAAACACCATATACAGACTCTCTCTCTCTCTCTCTCTCGCACACACACACACACACACACACACACACACACACACATACATACACACATACACACACACACACACATAGTGTGAACCTATAAGCTCCTGTATGATTACGCCGGGACCTAAAGGTATTTTTAGAAGTTCTTATACGTCATGAAATGTTATTCTACCGTCAACTAACATTCAAAAAATTGAATTTTTAGGTTCGAGTAAGAAACTATTGTGGATTTTTGCTCCCTTCACCCACCCCGGACTACTAGTCAGCATCAATTCGAATAACAAATTCAGTAAATATAAATTTTATAAGATATTTGGAATCAAAATTTTTTTGCACTACATTACATATTACATTCAAGATATGAGTAGAAGCAAAATCATTTACCTGCATTTCCACTGTATGTCAACAATGAAACAAATTTTATTGTCTTAGCCGGTTTTCCTTCGAAATATTTCGAAAAAGTTTATTTGGTGGTAATAAATCTAGCACAAGTCTTGATACGCATATGTTTGTCATTCTAGACCATAGGTCCAACAAATTGTTTAGCTTTCACAAGTAGCGGATATATATATATATAATTCTTACTATTTACCAAAAATGATATGTAAAAGGCACTTATTCTACACTTTCTTCACTTAGTTGATTTCTTTCTGCAAGTATGTTCAATTGTACAATAGTAGTTGAACAATAGTACGCTCAACTTACTGTCCCAGTACATTGACAAGCTTCTTTACAATCAAAATTTCCAATATATCATTTACTTGCGCTCAAAAAAGAAATTACATTAACTGCGCGCGGGATAAATTACAAGGGAGGGAATGCCAATTAGGATAGTGATCGCTTTAATAAACACTATGAACAATACAGCATTATGTTACTGATTGAAACCTGCAATCGATTCATGATAACTGGTATAGTAACAAAAGCATCCCTCAGCAATTTTTAAAATAAATACGCATAAATTTGAGTGGCAAATTTTGCGAGAACTTATGAAAAAGCTGGTGGTTAGAAATATAGCAACTATGACTTAAAGGGATAATGCTGCAAAACCTCATATTAACAAAAATCTTATTAACAAGAATTATTATAATAAACCTAGGTCTAAAGCATTCAACTATTTACAATTCCAGCTTTTCTATAGGGAAAAATATATAATTATTTATAAACCACTTTTTGACGGGAGAAAATGGATAGTCTTCCAACAATTGATGATGGTATGTACAGCCAGCCACAAAAGTAATCCCCCCCTAAGCGCTCTAATTCCATTACTTGGGGTCCAGGTAATTTGCAGTTGTGAGAACGCCTAGATAGATGCAACCAAACGTACACGAACCTTTCTCGCCACTGACAGCAGTTGGTAGCCCTGATCTAGGTGTTTATGCGAGTAAAATTGTGATGTAGGTGACTAACGAACCAGTTCTCTATTCTAAGATCAATCTCTCTGGTTCATAGCGTGTTGTCCAATGAACATCATATATTTATCTCAATATTGCTGTGTATGTAATGTATTTTTTCATTATATACTTAATAATCAAAGAAATAAAAACACTGATCACATATGAATCAGAAAATTCTTGAGAGTAGCTGAAAACATCAAATCTAGAACAACTGCTGGAAATAACTTTGTAAATGATTGCCTCCATTGAAAGACCTCCAATTCTCCTCATTCCAACATCTTCTTCTTTCTGGAGGAGAGAAGATCTTGCTTATCACACTGAGTGTGCATTGAAATTGAAATTGAAACAAGAAAACTTGAAAAAGCTTCAGCCCGGTCGGGAATCGAACCCGGGTCACCAAATAGAAGTTCAATACGCTAATCACTCACCCACCGCGCCGTTTAAATTTCCACCCAAACTAACACCTAGTTAAAATCGTTATATGGAAAAATATAAACAAAATACTCAAATATGACAGAAACAAACAAATATAAACAACATATAAATAAAAATATAAACAAGAAAATATAAGCAACTTGTGTGAGTGTCTTAATGACTTACTCGAGATTTCCTTGTTTAACTCTAAAAAAAGTTATGTACACGTTGCTCAATGAAGAAAGTATCACGAAATGTTCTTCAGTTGAGCGTACGTCATAGGCAGAGCCGTAAGTTGTAGGGGGGAACTGCCCTCCAGAGAAGCTCTCCACCGTTCGAGGGGACCCATTTTCAGACAAAATTTTCTTACTACATATACAATAGGAACATGAAATTAGAAATGAAGCATCAAATCGGGTCGCTACATTACATAAACAAAACAGCACACAGTAGGTAAATAGAACAAAAATGAGTCGTGGAACCATTTGAGTAATATTTATTCGTATGGCTTTGAGATTTATCAATATTAGCCCCTTAATAATTTTGCCATGTATGTAATGGGCCCAGGGAGTAACTAACGGAACCGCAGACCTTGTCGTGTGGGAGGGCCCACAGGCTCCGGTGGGCCCATAAAGATTAAGAGAAAGTTGAAGAAAGGGGGCCCAATAATTAGAAATTAACTTTTTCTAGGGGCCCAAATAAGCATATTAATGCTTGCTCCCCCTGAAAAGAGTTGAGTTGATTTTGAGTTTAACGTCCCGTTCAGCAGCGAGGATATATGTTACGTGAACCTACTGATTAACGTGAAATCCTAACCACATGAGCTCCCGCCGGGAATTGAACCCGGGTCTCCCACGCAAAAGCCATCCCCACCCAAAGAAAAGAATCTAAGTTACAGCGCTGGTCATCAGTTCCAGGGATGGTCCCACTTACATTACATTTCGTCTTTAATATAACTTCTACCAGTAATTTCCAGAGAAGAAAAGACGACAGAAATTATTTTCACATTCTTTAAGTTGTATCAACACGTGTAGAAATAGACAGTTCTATGTTTATGTTCCATAACTACTAGTTTATTTTCTTATATTCATATGAGGAGTTTGTGGCAAATTGAGGCCACATGATCATAAGGCTGCTAATCATCAGGCGCAATCCACTAGGGATTCGAAGTCCTCTGAAGAGCAAGATCGGAATTTTAATTGTCCTCAGTATTTCTGTGTTCGTGTTCCTGTAGTGTTTGGAATACGTCGAAAGAACATGAGGTGCCAGTGGCGAACAATACTCCGGTTGGGGATATTTGTTTAAAAGAAATTGTTAAAGCAGGAAACTCCCATTGCAGCTACTTGGGTTCAAATCCCGTCATGGTAATTAGTAATTTTTCAGAATGGGAAGAGAGACCTTGGTGTGCCGCAGATTCCAAGAATTTCAGATATCCTCTGATCTTATTGGCCGATACAAATAGGACATCAAGAGTCATGACCTACATATAGCGGAAATTAAGGCAAACTGCTGTCGGCCCTCGTGGCCGAGTGTTCTGGCACGAGTGCGAAACGTCGACGAGAGCGGACGAGTAGAAGAGTTCTCGGAAGACTGTTCTTACTGTGTTGCATACGAGTGTTAGTGAGACGTACTGTTATTAATAATTTTCTGAGCTTATTGCTTCTTTGTGTTGCAGGTACATGGTTTCTTCTTTTGACCTGCAAAAGTGAAGTAAAATGAATCGTGTAAATACGATTCAATTTCTATTTGAAAATGGCGCACAGAAACCTAGTGCTTTTGAGTTGCATGATTGGATTTTTGAAACTTTTCATTTGCAAGAAGACGAAATAGCTGCTATTCAAATTCCGACAACCCAGCGTTGTGTTTATTTAAAATTAGTGCAGAAAACTCGAATGGAGCAGATTCTTCGCGACGCTAATGGTGAACTCACTTTCAAATATAATAATGGAGCCGTTGCTAAAGTATTGGTAAATGATGCTACTTTAGAAGTGAAAGTGTTACGCATATTTAATTTGCCCCCGGAGACTTCGATTCCTTGTATTCAGACGACTTTAAGTACCTATGGTAATGTGTTAAGTGTTACACCTGATGCATGGTCTAAACAACATCGATATACTGTAAATAATGGCATTTATCTTGCCCGTGTCCAGCTTAAACGAAACATTCCATCATTTGTGATGTTTTCAAAATATCAAGGACATATTATTTATGAAGGACAGCCTAAAACTTGCCAACGATGTCATTCCGAATTACATGAACGCTCTAATTGTCCTTTAAATACTCGCCCTACAGTGTTTCCTATATCCCCCTACTTTTCCCCGTCAAGCCTGTACCTCCCCCCTCTGCCATCCAATCTAGTACTACGGACAGTGAATTACATGTAACGAAGGAAGAAATTCAATTCAGTTCTAATGATGTTCGACCTGTAGCTCCCAGCGAAGGTGTTGAGAACCAAACACAGGCAGAAACAGCTGACGTAAAACCAGAGGAAGTAGCTGGTGTTTCTCCCGTAGAACTCGCTCAGACCGAGGTAACTGAAGGTCAATTCACTTCAACAACAACAACAACGGGGAGTGTCGATAGAAAGCAAACAGAGGCTTCTTGTGTGCTTCAAACTGATACAAACGATAATAACTCTGACCTTCTCAAGGACGATGACATCGATAGTAATGATGATTTTCCGTTACTACGATCTAGCCAACGCAAAATTAAATGTTCGAAATTAGAGAATAAAAGACATGATAATGCATCGCCAAAAAGACGGACACGTCAACAAATTGCGCTTCATCTGCAAAATAATAGTACTGCCTCACAAAAGAAATTAAATACGGGTGATAATCAGGCAAGCAATGTGGACTGTTCTGAAACGGCGTCTGTAAATACCTGAATACTTCGTTTTCCTTTAGTTGTTTACATTTAACAGGAAATGAGTGTTAAGGTTGCTTTGTGTTTCCTGTGTTTACTTTGTTTAATAAGTTTACTGTGTTTACTTATATCATTATTGAGTTGTGTTACTGTTAATGTTAATGGCATGAGTTCGGAAACGAAACGTCAACTGTTTAATCAGTTTATATTTGACCACGATCCCGGAATTATTTTTTTGCAAGAGGTAGTTGAAGATAATTTCGCTTATTTCACTGGTTATAAATCTTATGTAAATTTGGGAGTGAACCGGAGAGGTACTGCAATTTTGATCAAGCACGAATTTGAGATTTCTCAGTTGCGCATGACACCAGATGGCCGTGCCATTGGTTTTCTTTGGAACAAAATATTATTTCTTAATATATATTCTCCTAGTGGGCATACGAAAAAAAATGAACGTAAGATATTTTTTAGTGAAACGTTAGTATATATGTTTAATCTGACATATGATCATGTAATTTTTGGGGGAGACTACAATTGTATTATTCGACCTGGAAAAGATGCCACAGGAGAGACTAGCTATAGTCCTGAATTACGATATTTAGTCGATGGACTTAGGTTACAGGATGTTGCTATTTTTAAAAAGAAAGATAATTTGTACACGTATGTCCGTAAGTAATAGTACTAAGAGTAGAATAGACAGATTTTATTTTAGTGATAGGTTGTGTACACCACAAGTGATGTATGATGTGCGTGGTAATTCTTTCTCCGATCATTTTGCAGTACATGGATCCCTTATGATGTACCACGAAAGTTAATGGGTAAATCTTATTGGAAATTAAACTCTTCTTTGTTAGATTTACCTGAAGTTAAAGAAAACTTTCGAAACTGTTGGATTAAATAGTGTGAACGTAAGCCCCACTTCAACTCTATTCTCAATTGGTGGGAGAAAATGGTTAAACCCAATATCAAAACCTTCTTTATGCGCATCGCACAAGATCAGGCTATACAGACTACACATACTTTGCAATGTTATCACAAATGTCTCCAAGAATTGAGTCACAGGAATGATCTTCCAGATCAATATCAAAGATTGCAATTTTTTAAAGCAAAAATTTTAAATTTGCAACGCAAAAACTTAGAAGGGTTTACGGCAAGAAGACGTGATCCTCTGACGATTCCACACGAAAGGTTATCCATGTACCAACATATAAAAGAAACTCGACTACGAGAACGTCTCAGTATTCCTTCTCTTCATACAGAGGATGCGAATGTCCTTCAGAAGCAACCTGATATAGCGGCTTATATCCTCTCCGAATACCAAAATAAATTTAATAACATACCTGATCCTACTCAGTCTGATTCGCCATTTTCTCTGCCGCAGGTGAATTTTCCTACCTCTGAAACACACCGCTTGACCCAACCATATACAATGAACGAAATCCACCAAGTAGTTAAATCTTCTAGTACATTGAGTAGTCCAGGAGTTGACGGGATTCCGTATACTTTGTATCAATGTTATTGGGATATTATTGACTCGGACTTTCTTGAAGTCGCTCATTATATTCTAGAGACGGGCCAGGTGTCTACCACATTTGCTACGGGGATCATTGTTTTAATACCGAAGAAAGATAAACCCCAGGTCTTGAGTGATTACCGCCCTATTGCATTACTCAACTGTGATTACAAAATTATTGCGAAATATCTTGCTCGTAGATTGCAACCTGCATGACGCCCAAAGTGGCTTTAGTATTGGTAACAAAATGTTAGATGTTCTAATGGACTTCCGCGACACAGTTGCTTGGTTTGATACCACTGGTACTATGGGTGGTTTACTGAGTTTAGACCTCTGTCAAGCTTTTGATAATGTGAGACATTACTATTTATTTCATGTTATGCAACATATAGGGTTACCTCATAAATTCATTCAACAAGTCCAAACCCTGTTTTTACATACAGCTTCTAGACTCCAAGTCAATGGTTTCTTGACACCAGCATTCCCAATTCGTAAGTCCATACGCCAAGGAGACCCCTTGTCGTCGGTTTTGTTTAGTATATATCTCCTGCCTCTTATTACGGAACTCGATCGCCAGCTTACTGGAATTCCAATAAACGGCACTAAACTTGCATTGCGATCTTATGCAGATGACATTAGTGTCATTATCCGTTCAAAAGAGGATTATCAACAAGTTATGCAGGTTATGGCTCATTTTAGAACATCTGCTGGAGCTAGTCTAAATATGCATAAATGTAAATTTTTACAGTTTAGTGTTACAACTCCGACTTATCTGCCGACTACTATATCTGTTGTGTCTCAAGTCTCTATATTAGGTATAGTCTACCAGCCAAATGTTTCCTCAATGATTATTTCTAATTGGAAGAGAGCGGTCACTAATATAAAGTTACTTTGTCAGGATATTCGTTTTCGACCATTTAATTTGGAACAACGGATCTGAATGTCATAGCTATATTTATGCAAAATTATGGCATGTTGCCCAAATTTTGCCTGCTCCGAAGGATAGTCTCCGTCAAATTCAATCTTTGGGTCTTTGGTATATTTGGCAAGGGCAAATCTTTCGTGTGCCTTATTCAATATTGTGTAAAAGGAAGGAGAGTGGAGGTCTTAATTTGATCAATATCGGTTTAAAGTGTTATGTTCTGTATTTCACAAAATGGTATTGTAAACTGTATCAGGAATCTCCTTCCTTCACTAAAGAGTGGGCCTTATTCTGGTATGAAAGAGTCGTTATACTTGCACCGTTAAATATAGGTAACTTACTCCCATCTGTCTCTTATTTAAAAGAACTCTTATTGGAGGGCAGTTATTTACAACGAGATCCGACTCTTTCTTCTCGAGAGCTTGAAAAAATCGTACAATACAAGGTTACTTTCTGACAATACCACAGTATCTCGTGTCGAAAGAATAAGTCCCATCTCTTGCTGGACGCAAATTTGGAAAAATATAAATAGTCCTGTCATACCACAATATATACGCATTGAGTGGTATAAAGTCGTGCGTGATCTTCTTGTTACACCTGCTCGGTTAGTACGCATTAACTTGCAAACAACGTATGTCACTCTTGTGGACAGGAAGATGATTCTCAACATCGTCTCACGACGTGTTCTAAGGTTTTACCAATATGGCATTTATTACGGGCCGTTAGGATATATATGCCACTGTGGAATTCAAGCATTCCCAGATACTTTATTACGCCTTCCTGATTTTTGCTATATGCCGCAGCCTAAACAAAATTCGATGCTTTAGTTGTGTGCTTATACGGTGTACTATCTGGTTACTCATGTAGATTATTCAGAATACCAATACAAATTGTTTATGTACGGTGCGCATGTCAAATGTCAAAATGTTCCTTCTTATTATGAATTTTTTGCTAATTATTTGAAGTTTTTGTTTCCCCCTCATAACTTGGGGCGGCTTTTGATCAGTAGTTATGTTGTATCATTTGTAGTTTTTTGTTAAATTGCACAAATGTATTCTTAAGCTGTCAATAAATCAAGTTTTAAAAAAAGTGTTCTAGGGCAACGTTCTGGTAATAAAAATACTTTTTGGCATGGGTTCAAACCTTCCCCAAGAATTTTTTAAATTTTCATAACACTTTTTTCATTAAAATAAGCTTGCAGTTTTACTATACGGATCCATAGTAAAAGTAATAATAATAATAATAATAATAATAATAATAATAATAATAATAATAATAATAATAATAATAATAATAATAATAATAAGTAGAAGTAGAAGTAGTAGTGGTAGTAGTAGTAGCATCATTGATAATAATTATAATGTTTATGTAGGATACTTGAAGAAAGTACTTGAAACTACACACAGCATTTGGCCGAATTTTCTTCGTTTTGACTCGACTCGAATCGAAACTCGAGTCAAATTCGAGTCAGGTTGGAGGAAATTTTTGGAGTTGAGTTCTCGAGTCGAGCTCAAAGATTTTTTTTTTTTTAGTCAAGTCGAGTTTGAGTGAAAACTCGCTCGAGCCCTTCTCTACAATTCTTCTTTACCTTCTAGTTTCCAAAGAAAAAAAAGACGATAGAAATTATTTTCACATTCTTTGAATGATATTAACACGTCTAGAAATAGTGTGTGCTATGATTACCTAACATAACTACTAGTTTATTTTCTTGTCTTTGTCTGAGCAATTGATGGCAAAGTGTGAGAGGAGAGAACTGCCATTACAGTCACCCGGTATGGCATTTATTATTTTTCTTGATTGGAAGGTATTATTTACGTAATTGATATTGTGATTCTGTTATTCCTTTATTATTATTATTATTATTATTATTATTATTATTATTATTATTATTATTATTATTATTATTATTATTATTATTATTATTATTATTACTATTGCAAAGTCGAGACTTGGCTACATATGTTATATTTTATTAATTTTCTGATTGGATTTCACGTGCTTTTGTTGAATAAACAACACACTACATTGAAGGGGACTTGCCGGAGGAAAATACCATTCTGTTGCCTTTTATTTGTTTACTTGCATGCTACAAGAAGCCTGGATACTACATTTCGCCTTTCTATATCTACAGGAAGTACCCTAAAGGTTTTGATGATCATAAGAGAGTAAGGTTCGTTAAATTAATTAACTTTAAAAAATAAGTCAGTGCCCTGAAACATCCTAAAATTCTTTACTTTATTATCATGTCTGAAATCAGAAAGTTTCAGCGTTATTACACTGAAATTGTAAAAGTGTGTAATTACTGAATTCACTACAGCTCCGTTTTTTTCCTTCTCCCAGAACAGTGATGTCTTCACCATAATCATGGGGACGCGAGTTCGATTCCGGGTGTGACTGTTCAGTGAATTTTTACAATCTACCAAACTGGTACTTCTGACGTGTACTAACATGAAAAATATTCAATTTCTCTGGGTCTAAGAGTTGAGACGACCTCCTTCACAGGTGAAATGCCAAAAACACAAAATTACGTCATCCGTATCAACTTCATTCATAATCGTCTGGCAAGTAACGTGTTTGGACAAGAATTGATGAATACATAAGGGCTAAACACGTCCTTACTGCTGTAGCATGGGCCAAAAATGAGTTCCAAGCAATTGTTCGTGGCTGTGCACAAACTGCAAATTGTGGTCAAACTTACAACGATAGTCACGGGAATGATCCTATTTAAGAAGTCAACTCACCTTTCTACTTAGAAGAAGGGCGAAACAAAATGCATTACTGTTATCAGCTAACAAATCTTTATATTCCATTTCTTGTTGTCATAAAATGATAATTCTATCGGTAAATCCATAAACGTAATAATATTATTGCGTTCATGTGTAAACCTAAGAAACATCTGACATACTCTATATCTTTTCTGTTCCTATGAATACCTTCGACTATGTTACTTTTTCTTTCTTTCTGTGGTAATAATAACAATAATAATAATAATAATAATAATAATAATAATAATAAAGGAATGACATAATTACAACAGCAATTACATAAACATTCTGTTCCCATTCAGAAAAATTAATAACTGCTACTTCGGGATTTGAACCCAGGTAGCGTCAATGAGAGTTTCCTGCTTTCACAATTTTTTTAAACAAATCGCCCCAACCGGAGCATTGTTCGCCACTGGCACCTCATGTCCTTTCGACGTATTCCAAACACTACAGGAACACGAACACAGAAATACTGAGGACAATTAAAATTCCGACCTTGCTCTTCAGAGGAATTCGAATACCTAGTGGATTGTGCCTGATGATCAGCAGCCTTATGATCATGTGGCCTCAATTTGCCACAAATTCCTCATATGAACATAAGAAAATAAACTAGTAGTTATGGAACATAAACATAGAACTGTCTATTTCTACACGTGTTGATACAATTTAAAGAGTGTGAAAATAATTGTGTCGTCTTTTCTTCTTTGGAAATTAGAAGTTCTGGTAAAGAAGAAATGTAAATAAATCGGGAGAATCCCTGAAATCGATGACCCTGGACCTTCGTAAAAATTCAATACCTTACTCTAATGATACATCTTAAAGTAATTCTAAAAATCACATGGGAAAAACATAGTTTATGCAAAAAAAAATAGAGATTAAACATAGATCAAAACAAAAGTTAAAAATAATAATTAAGAAATGCCTCTCTCCATTTTATGGGGATTTTGGAGAATAAATATCAACAGCATTCTATATTCTTTTTAAAATGTATTCATAATTGATTTACATTTACTATGGCTGTCCAAAATTTATCGATCCTTATTATATTCTACAATTGAACTGCCAGAGTGTTTACGAAAATTCATAAGTTTAATTTTCTTGCCTAATAGTTTCACCAGATATAATCTTTTTACAAGAAACTTGGTAGATTCAGATAACTCCATTAAAAATTAAAAATTGTCACATGGTTAATCAAATACATCACGATTTCCATGGAAGCGTTGCATCAAAAATAGTTTATTGTATAATATATATATATATCCATTCTTAATCATAAAGTACAAATGATTGGTATAATGGTAAAAGATATTATTTTTTAAAATTTCAAGCTTCCCCTAAATATTCATCCTGACATCCTTTTCCGGGATCATTTATTTCCAAAATAATGTGGACATAGACTATATCTGAGGTGACTTTAACATTAATAATAATATCTGGGAATCGAATAGAAATGGCGTGTCTGGTAAACAATGTTTAAAAGTTTAAGCTAAATCTCCATATATTTATCTAAATAATGAATCACTCACCAGTATTGATTCAATGCCCATAGTGCAGTAGATTTAACTATTACACTTAAACTGGATGAAATAATATTTTCATATTTGTTACAGTGATCATTAACCAATAATTTTAAAAACTTACTTTTCCAAGATTTAAATATTAAATAGCAATCAAAACAATTATAGTTCACCTCCAAGTTACGACATGAAAAGTCAGAAATAGAATGGAACAAATATCAAAGTATCATTAAGGAACTGTCACAGAATATTTTGGTCCTAGAATATTTTTGTACCCCCAATAAATAAAAGAACATCCGAAAAAGAGGCAAGGTAATAAAAGTGACAGCGGTCATAACCGCAAATTATCTGTGCCTTCAGAAGAAGAAGGACAACTTGGCACGCGACACAATGACTGACAGGTAATAAACAGACCGCTCAGAATCTGCAGATCCCTTCAACGAATGTTCCCAATTTCCTTTCTCTGTTTTCTTTTTCTTTCTTTCTTTCTTTCTTCTTTTTACAAAGAATACAGTAGAACATATTTATATTTATAAGTTTTTTTTTTTAAATCTATTCTGGGTTACCCTTAGTGTTTTGCAACAAACATCCTGAATCGAATTCTGGAACATGTTTCTCACTCTTAAAAAGATAAAGATTGGTCAGAATTTTAAGAATTTATTGCCGAAATCTCAGTTTCGTGTGCTGATCTAAAATATCATGTACCTATTAAATGGATAATTAGGTTAGATAGTTCGGATTCGGGTCAGTCACATTTGAAATAGAATTGAGAAATAAAAAAGAAGAAGAAGAAAGAAAGAAAGGAAAAAGAAAAAAGAAAAGAAACTACAGTGCTTCGAATTTTATATTTACTGATTTCTATTTTAATAATTGCTTAAGCTTATGTTTATTATATGTAGAGTTCAGAGCATAAGGCAATTAAGCAATAAAGTTGGGAGAAAAACAGGCATAAAATTTGTACTGTAAACTCTATTCCTTGGAAATTTCAAGTCTTGGACGGTATGCTTAATTATATGAAAAATTTTGCACTGCTTTTATTTATTTATTTATTTATTTATTTATTTTTCCTCTTTACATTCGCCTACTTTACCTTGATTTGAGACTTTCAAATTTCATCCTATTCTCCACTGACAAGTATCTGTAACTCTACTAGGAAATAATTATATATTATAACTATGTTGAAATTCATTGTACTTTGGCTAATGACAAACACTTTAGCATTTAATGTCGTAAAGGTCAGATCCACCGGTACTGTAAGAGAACGGTGCTTCAGCTAGAAATTCAAACTCCGATTAGTGATAATTTCACAGCCTTATTTATTACAAGTGTAAGCTCTTTAGTTAATGGAAGGCGTGGATCATGGGTCAAAGTTGATGACAATGGGTTTCGGTGGATGATGGGCCAGAGTAAGTCATGGTGAGCCACAGTGGATCATGGTGGGTGCTGGGTCAGAGAGGGTTATGATAGGTCGTGGGTTCAGTGGGTCATGGGTCACGGTGGGTGGTGGGTCAGTGGATCATGAGTCAAGTTTCTATTGACCCACGTCATCTCTGTGCACAATCATGCAACCTATAGGACTAACCGCCACTTTCATTATCTGGTGTAGATCTAATTCAGATACAGCATGACAAATGCTGACCGTGAAAAAGCGCCTAAGTCGACTTTTTTTGAAAATTGATAGTTCTACATTGTGTAGAAGCGGCTAAGGCGAATTCATAAAATTGAGGAAGTTACAGCATTTCGTTCTGTCAAAATTAGCATGGTAACTGTTGTTAAATTTAACTTTAAACTGCTCTCCTGTAAAAATTACTTTTCTCAACTTAACCGGTTATTGACTGGAACCAGCTATTTATCTGGAATCTTTTCCAAGATGCGAAATTTAAGAGTGTTTCTTGTTCTCTAAAAATAGCATCTCTAAAAATGGCATAATAAACGATTTAATCAATCTCGATAAACGCACATAAAATGATGATTCAGTACTAAATGTAATAGTTATTAATTGACTCCCGTTATGAATTTGTAAAATGCATTTGAAATAACACATCACCCCAGAAAGCAGAAAGGTGCTAAGCGCCAAATTGCAAATTTCTCAGGAGATGAATAAAAACGAATGAAACACTAATTAATTCCGATTCTTTCTTTCTTCTAGAATTCAGTTTTCACTACAAACCTTTCATATTGTCTCCTGCCACTTGTTTCCTTTCTGCACAACATTAAACATGGAATGGGTAGTCAGGATATGCGCTTAGCTGGAAATTAAAGAAACTGACGCTTAGCACCTTTCTGCTTTCTGGAAACGGTATATGTAAATAGCAAAAGGATAGATTATATAATGTTTCTGAGAAACTGAGTTTTCAATCGGTTTGGAGTATAATGCCTTTTCAGCACCAAAGATGCATAAGATGTAGACATGAATCCGAACAACATTAGAACTACATCGGGATCTTTCCCAGCGAAGGCGTGTATAGTAGCCATACAGGAACAGTGAGTTCGATAAACCGATTGCTAAATGCAGAAAAAGGATTCGTTGACATATATATCCATTATTTGTTTATTCTCATCGTGAAAGTCGCATTAAACAGCAGTTTAGATGGTTAATTCATTAAGAACCTATTCCATCATTAACTTTTAAGCCATTAATTTTTCTGTAGACTTACTTTTCTATTTTTATTTTTTGTAAACTGGAATTTTCATGACGTGATTTTATTTATTTTTTCCTCAAATCTAGTTAAATGTTCCTTGCTTCTTCAAAATACATTTGATTTACTTATAAATTTAATATTACTAAAATAAAATTTGATTACTAAATATAAAAATTATATTAATAAATTTAATTTTCACAAAATAGATTTGGCAACGAAATCAGGCAAATCGAACCATTAAAATTTCAGTTGATTAAGAAAGAAAATACTTCCCCATATAAACCAATGGGCTGAAAATCAAAGATGGTGCAAGTATTCAACATCTTTAATAGCTACAACGAAAGGAAGAAATAAAACGAAAATGTAACAAATTGCTTGAAAATATCAAATTCCTATTCTTATTGGAACAAGTAGTTGTCGGCGTGGTTTGGTGGTTAGCATACCGAATGCCCATTACATGCGTCAGATTAGGATTACAATTTTATCCATATCATCAATATCGTAGCCCTCTCTGCTTGTTTAGTGGCGACTACGTGTGCCTTTGGTGTACGTGGTTCCGGATTCGATTCCCTGTAGGAGAGCCTTTGGTAATTTAACTATCCTCGATTCTTTATTTATGTCTTTGTAGTGTCCGGTATTTCTCAACAGCTGAAAAAGACTTAAATAACAATCAAAAAAGTTTATTTTGTTAAAAAAAAAAGAGAGATACAAAACTCAACTCTGATGCATGGGTCCCTGCTTTGATCCTTGCCCACACGAGTTTGTGGAGGGCAATATCATGTCCGTTTGTATTCTTCATGTTCTCGCATATTCTCATTCCACCAATTATTTTATAATAGCTCAATTTCTATACCCACCTGTCTCATTTTGCCTAACCCTATTGCCATAACCATGAGACGATAAACATTTTTTTAATATCCATAAAAAATATTGATAGTACGCATGTATTGTACTTTCCTTTTTCGCAGAAACCAAGTAAACGTGTGAAAAGAGTAATAAAAACAATCATATTATCAATTTCTGCAGATTTTAACCTATGAGTTTCAAGCTACTGGTTGTTCTTAAAGTAATAACTTTTGAAGACGACAATAATTTGCCTAGATAATGAATACGTGAAACATTTGATGCTCTTAGTTAGAGGCTCACCACATATTACGTAACGCTATTTTTAACCAATTTTTTACCCCTCCTTCCCTCTTGTCACACTTCGTAACGCAAGGCCAAACCCCTTCCCCATGTGTTACGTAACACTTTTTGATTCTTGCTTTTCAGCAATTTGGCTTATTTTGGTGCTTATTACAATAAAAAACTATTATTAATGGTAGACTTTTTTTATTATAAAATGCTTGTATTACCATAATAATAAGTATTTTAACCCCATAAAGTTTTGTAACTAACCAGTCTTAATTCTTCGAAATTTCATACTGTCGTTTTCCCAAGGATATCGCACCCATCCTTTTAGGTGACCGATGATTGGCAAGGAGGAAATACTGCCGGAATATGTAGGTGAAATAAGATCTAAAGAACTGATATCGACTGCTTTTTCCATGATCTAGGATGCTTCATGCATTTGAAGTTCACCAGTGGTGACAATGCAAAGAAGTTTTCTTCCTCGTCGACCACAGATTAGAAGTGGCTGCACTCGTAAAGGAGCAGGGACATCTCGTTTGTGAACTTGCTTTCGAGCGTCTTCTTTGGACTTCAGTTTGCCCCGTTTCAAATTGTTCTTGTTCTAGATCAGTGCCAAAATGCGTAAAAAACTCGATTTCTCCAGAAACATTCAAATCCAAAAATAAAGAAATTCCGTACGAAATGAATATCCGACGAATTAGGTTTTTAATATCTTATTTTTTGATGCAAATCGAGGATCGTTCCGTCGCAGAAACTAATATTCTCAGAAATAGCGATACTAGTGGGAACGCGATACTAGTTACAATCACTAATAACTACCTGCAGAAAAGCGTATGCCATAAATGCAATGCTGGGATAGTAACAAAACGTAATTTTATTGTGGGACACTCGAATTCCATTCCCGGCGGGAGCTCATGTGGTTCGGATTCAACGATAATCATGTCTCATATAGCCTTGCTGCTGAACGGGACGTTAAACTCAAAATCAACCCAACGGAGTTTTATTGTATTGTAATAACCGCAAGGTTCGTCAGCAGTCATACTACTATCAAATAGCGTTTTCGAATCCCTTCTGCATTATTAACTTTATACAGGCTGTAGTTCACAATTTCCCAGAACAATAGAAATATTTGTTTATTTATTTATTTATAGAAAAGAAAAGAATTGAAAAGACTAGTTTGAAAGACTGCATATAAACCTGAGAATAAAAATAAATATTACAGCTAAAAAAAAACTCGTTACGTAACGAAAATGTAACCCCCTCCTTCCCCCTTGTCACACTTCGTAACGCAAGGCCAAACCCCTTCCCACATTTTGCCGCGCTACGTAATATGTGGACATCCCCTTAGCATGGATTACAAGCAAAAAATGAAATGAAATCTGAGTTTTACGTGCCACGTTTATACCGGTTAGGCTAAAGGAAACGGTGATGATGATTGAAATGGTGGAATGAAGAGAGTGGGAGAAAACGGGATAACCCCGAGGAAGCCCACACACACGGTGTTTGTCCACCATAAAGTTCACTTGGCGGGGGCTGGGATCGAACCCAGCACCCCAAGCACCAGAGGTGAACGCTCTACCACTGAGCCACCGCTGCCCCCACTGTAGACAATTGTCACTACTTTTACATAATAAGGTAATTTATCAGTAGAATGTTCTCTAGGGTTCGATAATGTAAATCAGTGTAGTAAGAATACAATAAATATAGAGTTTTCTGCTTCAGAAATAAAAACTTCGAACTTTTTGTAGAATGTGGATACAAGAAGTACATACCCATGCATAAAATACTTAACGGGATCGCACATTAACAATTAATCAGTATCGTTTAATTTTCGTATGTAGACCGTAATCCCCTGCGGATGGGAAACATGGTGACATACATTTTATCATGTCATTCAAAATACATTTCAGCTTAAAAGAGTGCTAGATCTCTGTGCGATATACGTTATAAGCAGGGCCCGGATCTTGTTGACCTAAAATTTTCTAAAATGTGACCTATAAAATGACACTAAAATTCCTGTAAAATGACCCTAAAAATCACAAAAATTGACCTTAAAACTTGCGTTTTCTTAAACGTTTATTTCGTTAAACATTGACATTTTTTAATATCCATTGGATTTTTAATTAACATTTCTCACTCATTTTCAAAAGTTTTGTTTCAGTTAGTTGCAGCCCATTGATCATTTATTTCTATTGATCAGTCCATTGTACGGCATTGTAAGTATTGAAAGCGTCAATTCACTCCCGAGTAGAAACTAGGAAGCACTCTTAAACAATAAAAGTTCGCAAGTGTAGACTACATGAGAATTATAGATAAAAAACCTGTTTAAAATTCCTGTACACTTTCTAATCTATTTTTAGTTATTCACGTGATCACATCCTTTGTGGTCAACAACCCAAAACAACACCTACTGACCCCCACCTTTCGTTAACCACCTACAGTTTAGTTTTCATTAGCTTGTTAAGAATGCAGTTTTTCCACCCAAATAGTCAGGAAGCAAGAAAAGAGATTACCACATCCGTAAACCGTGTTCACTTAAAGATTTCCCTATCTAGAAGAAAAAAAATTAGAAAGATCATAAGTAACCTAAAAATTACCTTAAAATATTTTTAAAAATGACCTGAAATTTCAAAACGGCTAAAAGTGACCAAAAGTTGACCCTAAAAAACTATATTTTTAGAACCTAGAGTTGATGGATAACGTTTTTATTTGAACTTGCCTTGTCCTATGTGTAACAGAAAAAATTTGACTTGACAACAAGATCCGGGCCCTGGTTATAAGTTTATCAGTATCATTCTCTGTAATTTAAAACCTTCTACAATATACTTAAGGCTCATATAGAGGTGACGTACAATAATTTTACGAAAATTACGAAAAGATTGGAAATGAGTCAACGAGGGTGAAATAAATCCGAAAGAGACCGAGGGGACATAAATACCAAATTATATACTATATTAACTAAAATCAAACATAACATCTTTTTTACCCCTAAGAAAGCATTTTTCTTCAGAGAATGTAGTTTAAACTAAAATTTATTTGTTTTAACTTTGTAATGATTCCAATAAATTTACAAAAAATATTTACTCAGAGCTCGCTCCGTCGTTTGTAGCAAGTAGTGTTACTCACAAGACGAGAACCCCTTTCAAGACGGGACAAGATGATAATATTCTAATATCTTCTGAACATTAGTACGCCCATATTAGATTTTAAACACGGTTTTAAGGTTCCAGTACTATCAATGTAAAAGCTATAAGTTGGTAATCTGATTGTAAGTACAATGTAATAGCATTTATCAAAGTTATTGAGATACTAGTAATCTCAATTAATATACTTGAATTATGAGTAACCTTTAAACTAGGGTCTTAAAATTTAATATGTTATTATTATGCTTAATTTGTTTTATCAGTTAATGTCATCTTAATATACAGTGGATCCTGAATATGAAATTATTTCTTGTATGTGGATTATATAAGAAATACTGAAGCTAAAAAATTAGGCTTTATCATATATTAATAATTGAAATAGCGTTTCTCAAACCTATATAAAGAAAATTGTATGAATCATCCTATTTTAACCTTTGAAAGAAAATTTATTTATTTATGTTTTGAGCATATACAACTGTGCCAGTATACTAACATTTCGATCATACTAATACAATACATATTAGGTTTCTTTAATAACTGAAGACAATGAAAATATTTATACCATTAACATACTTGTGATTAGATTAACCGCTCACTTGAAGCAGCACACGGGTGGAAAAAACTGTTGCGAGTCATGATGCATTAAAATAACGGCACTGAGGAAGCACATGCTCCCAGCGACACAACTAGGCTAGTTGTCGCACAGGGCAAGAACTAGCGTTAGCGCCCCCACCCCCCCTGACCAACCAAACCAATGTGATATGCTTTTATAAATAGAAAGTTATAGTCGTAAATTATATCTGTAATACCTGTAAATGAATGCATATCTTAAGGTAGTATAGTGTTGGTATCCTTATTTACCTTATTAGATACATCGAAAGAAAAATTATATTCATTGCTCATTATTTATTTATGAGTAATTCAATGTGACAAGATGCAGACTTCAGATATGAAAGGAAATATGCTTAACAAGACAAAAGAGTACTTTAAATTGGTCTGCATGATTACTAGTCATTTCAAAATTTCAAAGTAATTTAAATACATATTAAGGTAAGCCTTGAGAGACCACCAATTGAGATACAAATCTCAAAAAGACATATCAATAAAGTAAAGGTAAAAAGAAAACTTACAATGTGAATAGCGGTTTCTACAGTTCTCTCATATCTCTGAATATTTTTAAGTCCTACGAAAACTTATTACGAGAGAAACGTCCATATATGTGTCCACCCAGACGACGATTGAGGAGTATCAGATTAACTGAATAACTGAATCCCTGAATGTGTGTCCAAATGTATATTTTTCAGACTATTTATATGATTCTACTTTTTTTTTTTGTGAAAAACATGTTTGTCTTGAGAAAATCCAAGAGTTTAGCTACGTCACTGTTATTTTGTAAAGTATTTGTGTCCTTGGATTTTCCGCTAACTTTGTTAAAATAAACTTATTTTTCTGTCTGAGTACACACTCAGGAAAAAGTTCGGATTTACATACATGGTAAAAATTTTAATATTCCAACTAAATGGAATAATTAGTCTTTTGATTATACAACACACCAAAACGCTCCCAGACTACACCTGATATTGGCATCACACAGTAATTCTCAAATTCTTGATTTCAAAATTGCAGTACATACTTTAATTTTTAGCACAAGATAAAACACCAAACTAGTTATTTGATTGCTAAATAATCTGAGAGTAGCATGCTTGACATATTCTTATAGTCTTATCATAATAACTGCAAACCACAATGTTTCTGGAATTGCATTGGGATGTGCATATGTGTAGAATGAATCAACAATCTGTTGCTTTACAATAGAATCAAGCTGTTGTTTCGAGTATTATACTCGGACATTTTACAAATCTCTGAAATCGATGTAAGTTTGGTGAAAACACAAAAAGCTGGAACTAAAATTTAAGTTTGCGGGCTCTTTTGGTTGCAAAGGTTTTTATAATGTCCTCAAAAGATAGCTTTGAAGCTAACTTATGCTCTATGGATATGATCCTAACGTTGGTGAGTCGTTGTTTCCCTCTTACGTTTCTGAAGCAATTTTGTTATGATCTTTAGTTTACTAAAACTACTTTCCTTGCTTTATAGTGAAAATAAATATTTGCCCACTTTTGCGTCCCCTATCCGGTGCCAGGGGCACAAGCCCGTTTGCTTCCCTAGTTACGTCACAACGTCGCGCGGCACTTAGAGCAGTATCGGACATCTACTCTTATATTTTTGATGGGTTACAAAACTGCCGGAGGACTTCGATTGGCGTATGTGCAGACGGAGACTTTAACTACCAGTCATGTGTCGGTTATAAAGTGAATTGTCTTACTGCAGATGTGAAGCTACCGAGCAAACCGAGGGAGCAGAGAGCTAAATTCTCCAGCGGAATCTGATTTGCAAAAGCTGCTTCTAACCGTTCTAACATTAGTTTGCGCCCAGACTTGGAGGAGTTAAATGTATTCTAGAATGGAGGGAATATGAAACGAGGACCTGAAATTTAAAGTGGAATTCCAACCACTAAATTACGTTCAAATTTCAAAGCTGTACCACTAGGAATCGAACTTGGGATCCCGTGCGCCATGTATAATCTATTGCTTACGCACATATTTATACTTATTTAATAGTTTTAACTATTCTCCACTTAGTACTTGCATTTCAATGGAGTTATATTTTAATATGAATAATGGTTAATCTAAGAGGCCTATTAGTAGTTCGTGGGCCACAGAAACTCTCATATAGCTTCGCTGCTGGAAGAGGCTCACACCACTCAAATCAAACCACAGAAATGCTAGGTTAGACTTGAACGATTTTTACAGAATGTTTTAAGTTTATATGGGAAATACGTACATAAATAGCCATACACACACACACAATACACGTTCTGTATATAAGGATGTTTGTGGGTGTGAGTGTATCTGTGTGTAATACACATAATTCAAAGTAATTAATATTACACTGTGCTATATGATCCCATAGTCGAGTAGTTGTGCATCATTTGCCATAATTTACGCATAGAAAATTTATGTGCTGTATACTCCACTATAATCTGTTCCACGTAACCTGATAGGAAAAAGAAGTTCTTCCCCCCCCCCCCCCCCGCTCAAGTACAGATGAATGGTGGTATTCCGTCTTCCACCATCAGCACCCGCACACAGAAGTATAGAGTGTATCTAAATATGTCTAAATAATATATTATAACTTTAATAATATCACTACGTATTTTAAAACATTTAATTGCATTTGCCTATATTAGTGAGGTAAGTAACACATGTTATTATAATGGAAATTTTATTGAACAATTACATTCTTTATTTTTCTTCCTTTGGCAGTCGGGGTTGTGACATAATGTTGGAATGGCAAGTGATGGCAAGTTTGATTAGTGAATCGATATATACTTATTAATACAATAATTTCATAATATAAAATCGAAAACCGAAAATGAAACCTTTATAAGTTTTACGTCTCACTATTATGCCGGCTAGGCTAAAGAAAACGGTGACATGAGAAATGAAAGAAATGGTGGAATAAAGAAAGTGGGAGGAAACGAGAGATCCCGAGGAAACCCACGGACGCGGTATTTGTCCACCACAAAGTCAACTTGGCGCGAATTACGATCAAACCAAGGAACCCCAGCAACCACAAATGAAAGCTCTGAGCCACCGCGACCCCAGACGTGTAGAATAGTCTAATGTTGTAACAACAGTTGAGTATTGTATAAGAAATGAAGAAAAAACACTTGGCCTAACGGCCCGATTTGTGGGCCTCAGCCGCTCCACGCTATCTGTTAATGGTTGGTGGAACTACGTCCAGTCTAGCGACGAGCACGCGCTCAGCGCGCCACGTCGCCCTATCATTAACCGGCGTATCGGGAACTTTCTAGACTTAGTGGCCGTCACGTCTTATATTAACGTGACTTCCCAGTTTGCCACACAACATTGGGGAAGCACCGGACGGGAATCAAACCCGGGACCACGCGGACATGAATCCACTAGACTACGGTGTTCCCACATAAGAAAAGAAAGTAACGATAAATAGTAGTTCATTCAATTATACATAAATAACGAACGCTTTGGCTTAAAGAGCTCAAAGGCTAATCGTAGCAGAAACAAACATTTCCATTACATTTTAACCTGCGAAAAATCTATGTCCCATGTTTGTTATCAACCATCTTTTAAAGATCTTGCTTTACATTGTCTGGAAGCCTTCTCTTTCGCCCAGCTAATAATCTCCTACTCCTAGGCTTTTTTGAATATGACTTAATGAATACGTGCGTATTTCCCATACAAGTAACGTGTCATGCTTATACGTATTAACTTCACTCTTTCTATAATACTCGGTGACCTGTAGTTATTGTAAAATAAAAGCTTGTATACTGTTTTAATTCACCTGAATGTATGTCTCTTTTGCTCCAAATATTTTTATGAACATTTTGTTTTCGAAACCCCGCAGTTCCTGTTCTTGTATTCGTGTTAGGGATCAGCTTCCACATTCATACAAAATTGGGCAGATTGAGCTGTTATTGATTTTAATGTTTTCAATAGTTGTTAAGACAATAAAATGTTTTACAGTAGGCTAAACTTTAGTTCATAAATTATATGCAATACTATTCAACAAGGCAAAAACACTAATTGTTTGTTACTCGGGGTTAATAGCTAAAAGGAACAGCAGTGCTTTCTCAACATTAGGTGCGAGCGAATTGACTTACGAATTTATAGTTTAAACGATTCTGTTTATTAGAAAAGCTTCCCTCCCTGTGAAGGTCAACGAGTTGCTTACCCCTTCTGCAGTGGTAAGTTGTGGGAGGTAGAGGATTTTCCTATCAGGTTGCCTGGAACAGACTTTAGTCCTTATCATATGTCTATTGAAGGTGCCATGCATGTTCGTTGTAAAACAAATTATAACTTATATTACTCTTAGTTATATTACTTTCAATGAGAGAGAAAACCTTACATATACAGTAGGTATTCAATATCTTTACAGCCCGCATATGTGGAGACACACACATGTTACCTAACAAAATATTAAAGCATTTGATTATTTACCATGAAATTGTATATAACGTAATAATAAAATTAATACTTCAATACATGTCTTAAGTATGTTTAAAAAAATGACGTATACGATCTAGGATGGTAATTCTTTTTAATTTAAGACATTTTATTGCATTTCTTATGGAGCAGTGAGGGTATTTTAGTATTGTTTCTGTATTTAAATGGTCTGTGAGTTTTGAAATACGGACTTACTGTACATTGTGTTGCACTTGTTTAGCTATTTCAATTCGTCTCCATTTAACCTGATTGGAATGATAATGATGGAGATACTGTTGCCTTGTTTCTTATAATTGAGAATAATTGAAGTTTTAAACTAAACTGAAGTTCTAAAAAGAATAATTGAAGTTCTAAACTAGTTTTCGATAAATATACTCAAAGTGTATATGTTCTAATGATTTTAGATTCTTGTCTGTACTTCCGAAAGTTAAGTTTATTAAATTCGTTATTTATATGTGATATTCTGTTATGTTTTATTATTTAGTAATTATTTCCTTATTGAAAAAGTAAGGTACGCCACTTTGAACCTAAGCTAAATTTCTAATGGGAAGTTTTTTTTTTTTTTTTTTAAGGGGAGAGAAACTTTATGCTTTAACTTGCGTTATATTTGTGATACCCATTGGTGTCCGAAGAAAATTTTCTAGGGAGGGACATCTCCATGGTTGCTATTTTAAGTCTGGTATACTTGGTTTGCTATATTACGTACACATTTTCATGAGCCAGGGCCCTCCTGCCTTCCCCTTCGACCGCCCATGCTGATACCTGTAAGAGGTCAGATGTTTAGTCAGGATTTTTGCATTCCATCCTATATTCTCAAACTTCTATTTTTCAAAATTATATGCTAGTAGTTTTGTGAAATCAGTGACTTTTAGTTTAGTTTCGTGAGTATTAATTAAGAATATGGGTGATCAGTATTTAAGAAGGAAAAAACTTAAATAGTTATCCCTATATAGCAGTTAGTTGTATTACCTATTACTAAATGAAATGTTCTGCCAAAGCTAGTTATAACGCTTCCAAGAAACAGAAGTCAATTAAATAAAATAAGAAATCGATACGAGAGAAGAATTTTCGGGAACCCTGACGAGACGAGAATATTTCGTGAACCAATACGTGATCTCATGGCCAACATTAGTAATTAGTAAAATCATGCTCAGTGACGGGACACATTGTCCTTTCATCAGGCTGTCAAAAAAAAGTATGGAGGCTTCAAAGGTCAAAATTGAGAATAAATTTATTGTTATTTGAAAATAATATTATGAAAACAAATATGTAATATTTTGTTTGGTGAACTTCTGTAATTTTTCGAGCAACATCCTGTCGCTATATTTCTAAGCTTTCTGTTGAAAAAAAAGTAAATAAATAAACGTGATTTTCACAAGTCTTTTTTGAAACTAAGTTAACACCGTTCCGGAAGTTCTACAGAGACCGAATTAAATGATAGTTTTATGGTGCAAGACCCGGGTTGTACTTTGGATGCATTAAAAGCTCCCAGGCAAGTTCTCGCAATATTAATGGATCTTTAAAGATGTATGCGGTCTGGTGTTTTAGCCATATGACACCACTTCTATTAACCAGTTCCGACAGTTTCTTTGAACTGTTAGGTGCACTAGCGCTAACTGTTGACAGTACAGATCCGAGTCTATCGTTCTTCCCGGCAACAAGTAGTGATGTAAGTGGGTAACATTCATAAGATCTAAACGGCATAAGACCCAAAAATATAAGCACTAGACCTAAATTTTAGGTATGGTGCCATTTAGTCTTATGCCGTTCAGATCTTGTCCATTTTTCATTCAATTGTCTTAGTTCTGAAATTCGCCATCATCACACGACACTGCGACGATGCAGTAACTACTTGGCAATAATGTTACGAATGTAGCTAATTCCAACGGTAACAGTTACATTTGTACTACTAAAATCTGCAGTTATACATGAATTACATAATATAACTTATTTAATTGTAAGAATTAACTGTTTAAATTTTCTACAAATTCGTATCATTCAAATTTAGGTACGAGAATCCCATGACAAATTCCTTAAATGAATAAAATAGAAGTGGTTAAAGAACATATTTGACGAGACTTTTCTGAAACCAAGTTTTACATGCTGAGGGATATGATTCCGGAAGTCCGTCGTTCGATTCTAGGGATGTCACAAAACTGTATTTCCCTCCCCCCAAGAAGAAATACACTTATGTAGCCTCAAGCTTCTTTGAAGCATTTTGAAAAACTTCTTTAGTTAACTAAACAAGGTGCAATAGCAGAAGCCCTTCGCCCTGCACATATCTACATCATATTCCATATCTTGACTTTTATTCCCTTACTTGCTACTTATACACAACACACATCTTGTTATATGTTAGCTATACTTTGTTGTAAATAAATGAAATGTTTGAGTTTTACGTCCCACGGTTATGCCAGTTAGGCTAAAGGAGACGGTGATAATGAGAGATGAATGAAATGGTGGAATGAAGAAAGTGGGAGGAAACGGGAGAACCCCGAGAAAACCCACGCACACGGTGTTTATCCACCAAGCAGGGTTTGAACCCGAGACCCCAAGCATCAGAGGAGAACGCTCTATCACTGAGCCACCGCGGCCCTCTATATTTTGTTGTGTTACTTTGTCGAGTCA
The DNA here is from genome assembly GCF_964235325.1 of Thermobia domestica. NCBI lineage: Eukaryota > Metazoa > Arthropoda > Insecta > Zygentoma > Lepismatidae > Thermobia > Thermobia domestica. Next base: position 116,856,191 of record NC_137456.1, on the reverse strand, counting down.
ATATTTTGATATTGACTAACATGCCAGATAATGCTTTCTACAGAGTGATGTTATCTATATCGGCATACATAAACAATATTTAATGTAGAAATCCATCTTTTCTACTTTAATCAGCTGTATTGATAAATTCACGTTGGACGATGTCACCTCCTGTGAGGTCGATTGAGGGTAATGCTTGAGGTACTGAACCTTGGAGATTTGTCCTAATCCTTCTAGAACTTTCGATCTACGTAATGACAACCTAACTGTGGGTGTTCCCTAACATTCGAAGTTTACTACCTTTTATGGAGAAGAGAAGAAAAGGGGTGGGCTTTTGTAAAACAGCTTTGAATAAAACCACGAACACAAAGTTTGTGGGGGAAGTGTGCATAAGATTTTCACGAAATAACTTCGTTGGACGACAGCTCATGGGGTTACCTCGATACATAAAGGTATTGTAATCAGCCGAAAAATTGAAGGAACTTTAAATTACAAACCATTACATTTTACAGACCAAAGATTATTATGTTACCAACTCAAATTCTGCTGCATCTTTTCAAATATGCATTTTGTGTATTTGATTTATAATTACAATAACAACTGTTAAAGTTACATCAAGAATTTAGTATTCATGTATTTTAATGAAAGAATTATACCATTTAATCATTCATGTTTCCAACATCTCATGAAGCTGGTAGTTGCAAGGGGCACTTCGTTACCTTGCTTGATTATTCATGTTATATATTTTAATATTAAATCCATGGGCGGCGATTAGGGGGGCAAAGGGGGGCAGTTGCCCACCCACTTTTTTGAAATGACCCATCAATGTATATAATTTCATTTGGAAATATAAAGTTTTTATATGTATTAATGGTTCATAGAATAAAAATGGTGCCATAAAATATTTGCCGTTCCGTGAGTACGTATTGGTTGTCTTCCCGTCCAGTGAAGAAAGTTACATGAATTGTGTTTTAATTGCCACGAAAAATGGCCCAAAAATTAACCTATTGAAATGCCACAATTCGAGTGTACTTTCATTTCTTCTTACAAGGGCTCGATATGTTAGTCAGTTGCTTTAGAACTGAATGAGATAATATTTCGCAAAAAAAAGAAGTTCTTCACAAGCAGTGTTTCTTTCAGGAACAATGTTCCGGGGTGCACACTTAGTATTCCGGGGGGAGCACTGCTTGTACTATTCTATTTATTATTATATTATAGACGTATTATTTTGGTCTCGTTCGGGGGGTGGGATACTCTCAGAGCTTCGGGGGGCAGTGCTTCCCAAAAGCATGTCTGGAAGAAACACTGTTCACAAATTATTATTTAATTGCACAGAAATCGACAGTTCCTAAAATGTCTTTTCTTCTTTCTAATGGTAAGGAATAGTTTGATTTGATTTTTTTTTTTTAGTTTAACATCCCGTTCAGCAGTGAGGCTATATGAGACGTGGACCTACTGATTAACGTGGAATACAAACCACATGAGCTCCCGCCAGGAATCGAACCCGGGTCTCCCACGTCAAAGGCGCGGCATTGTTTTGCAGTGTAATATATGAATTTAGGGGTATACATACTGTATACAATTTTGTATATACAATTAAATTTAGTGAATTCAACATAATTCTAGGTTTTAGGTAGGGGTGCGCACGAGACGAGTCGAGACAGAATTTTCCTGACAAAATTCGAGTCGAGACACTGCTCTTCCAATAGAGAAGAATACACTTTTGGAGTCGAGACATCACTTTTACAGCACATTTTCGAGACGAAACAGCCTCAAATCTTGTCTCGTGGGCATCCCTAGTTTTAGAATTATTTTGCATATCCGAGTCTGGAGTGATTCTAAGTATTGTTGAGTTCTGATGTATTCCAAGAAAGTGAAAACTGTACCTAATGGCAACCAACATTTTTCGGGAAGCTGCAAAAGCATTTCTTTAAATGTCGCAGCATATGCTTGTAGTATTTACTGTTTTTCTAAGAGTAATAACATGCAATAACATGCATGGAATTAAAAATATAAGTTGCTCATTAATTTCCAGTTTCAATATAACTTTTGCGAAACAAGCCTCATTCGTCATTACTGTTCGATTAATATTATCCTTTCTGTTTGTTTTGCGAATTTATCAAATAAGCCCCTAATCCGACCACACAATTTTCCAGACAGAATTTTAAGATGTTCATGAGCAAGGAATCAAATCTCTTCTTACACCTTCGTTGTTTAAAAGTACAAACTGCTGGTATCTACTTGCGTTGCTCTTGTCAATTTACTTAGTAAAATATGAAACACGATATACGGTATTTTAAATGCAAAATACAGTATCCTAATAGTTATACAACCTTTCGTCAAACAAAATGTTAGAAGCAACCAAAAAATTAAAATTGATACAAATGTTGAGATCATGTCTTGCCCCCGACTTTTGACGTCCAACCGCCGCCACTGATTAAATCTATATATATATAATTAAGTTGTGTATATTAATTAGTAAATCAGGCTTGACACGTATTTACCTAACACATTTATCTAGTACTATTTATTTAATAATTATAGCGTAATATATAATCTTACTATGTTTATAATATGTAAATGTATGTAAATCTCAATTAGTGCATTATCCCTTTCATTTATAAATGCCAAATTTTCTTTTAAGATCAAGATTCAATTAGTCAGATCGAGTATTACTCTCGCTCCCACTATAGTTTTTTGAAGATTTCTCTTTTCTTGCTTGCTTTTCCAGTAATTTTCCACTGCTGTAGAAGTTTCTAGAACCGTTGAATACTTAAATTTTTTCTTCATTTTTTCTATCCCCGGCAAAACATATAAAAAGACGGATTTTTTACATGGTTTTTGCTGTTTCAGCTAGGGAGGCTTGTAGAGTAGAGGTCTATGCTGGTGGCCGTTCAGTCCAAAGGGAATCAGCAAGTAAGCTTTTTCCTGGGAGTTTGTCCTTTAGATTATACTGGATGACCAGTGGATGTGTTAGTCCGTGGCTTCCTGTCCTGCTAGCGAAAGTGGTCTCTGGCCGTAACTTAGGTGAAATTCCAGAGTTAGGAATAGGAATTAAAGAATAAAGTAGGAGTTTGAGCTCTACGTCAGAGTAATGACTTAAATGGGCTCTAGTAAATGGTTAGAAGGAGTGAAAAGTAATTTGCTCTTGAGGTGACCCTAGGGAGAGAGTGAACCCAGGGCACTTAGGTTTTTTGAAAATTTCCAGGTGCTGGGGTTTTTTTCCCATTAAAATTGAATCCAGGTTGCGGTTTGGGTTCGTTCCCCGTACAGTCAGGCAATAGTGAAGCTTGGCTGGTGTTTTTGTTTCAAACTGCTACTTTCGTGTTTGAAAGTATTAGAGTGTGTGTTTACCTTTTAACCTAGAGTCTTGAATGGAAGACGTAATAATATAGCTGGGCCATGAGTGACGGCTGCTACTCCTAATTCCCTAAGTTTACCAATCCTTTAAGATTTTAGTTAGTTTCCTTTTCTGGATTTCTCAGAGTGTTGAGAGTCCAAACCAGATGTAGGCCAGATTGTTACTGAAATGAAGTTAATCAGTCTTTGAAAGCAAGGAATATGGACCTAGAGTAGAGAGAGTACTAGTTTTCCATATTACCGCAGTTCCCAAAGAAATAATAGAGAAGTCTTTTATTGTTTATGATTAGTGATATTTAAATTAGAGTCTGTGCTCCTTGAACTCTCATGATGAGTTCTTTGGGAAGCCGAGAAAATATTAAAGTTTTCTTTCAAGGGCGAAGTAACGTCCTTTGAACCTCTAAATTCTAGTCACTCACCTTACCCTGATTAGAAAAATATTAAGTTTAATAAATATAGTTATCCATCGTAAATCCCTTGAGTGTTTAATTTTAACTCAACCCTATTTTGAACCTGTTACCTAGACAACAGCGAGCGGACGAATTATTTCTTAAGGAATTTATTTCTATTGTTGTAAAGTAGAAATGGCAGACTCGTTAGAGTGGGGTGATAAAGAATCTCGATTAGGTTTATAGTTTTCATGTAGAATTAAAGTGATCAGATCCGAAGAGTGAGAGATAGAACTACTACATATATATAAATTTTTTTACCTTACATAGTGGAGATAACATACTCTATTTGTTGCGCAACAATTTTCTTGCATTTTCTAGGTTGCCTTCAGTGTTTTCCCGACATTACTTTCAGTGACGGAACATAGTGGAGATACATTCAGAACTACAGTGCATTTTATAAAGAGTAAAAACATTGTATTATAAAGAGGAAAAACACTCTATAACTTTCCAAAGATAGGAGAAAAGCCCACCGTTTATCTATTAGGACCAAATGCACTAGATATTTCACGAATAAGCATTAAATAAGCACTGTATACATAAATAACGCAGTAAATTTAAAATTAAAAGAACATTTATTATGTTGTACTACATTTTACAATGTGTTGTAATACAGTTGATATGTATAAGCAAAAGAACCAAAAACAAGAAATAACGCTAAAGTACTAATGTAATATGCAACGCAATACAAATGCAGGGACAGGGCGGATCCAGGAATTTTCTGAGGGGGAGCCCAGCTCTGAAAAATAAACTTAAGACATTTTTGATATTTGGTTTGCTAAATAAAAATGTTGACTTAAGTGTGGCGTAAGCGTAATACGTATTTATCTTCATATTGCCGAATTCAGTTTTAGAGATACACCGACATTTTTATATTCCTAAACAAAAAGGTTAAATTCGGATAATTACAATTAATGTATAGAAACTCATTAAAATACTAAATTATCTTTATCTGAAATCGTTGAAAATAATGATTTTTACTGCACACACTCTTGTTCAAAAAATATTTTCATGAGAGAGAACAAAGTATTTCTTAACTTACCTCTGAACGAAGTTAATATCCTTCCAAGTAAAATGTTTCCACAGATTCTAGAATTTCCAGAATAAAATTCAGTGTCTTGATGGCTTTCAATTGTTCCTTAATACAAACTTCACAATACTTTAAAATAGGATAGATTACCCGATTTTAGCGGGTACCGCCCGATTTTTAGGTCCCATATTCTTCCCCCGCTTAATCATCTCTTAGTCATGAAAAAACACCCGCTGTTTTGGATTGGAGAAAAATCTGAGACCACTTTGTTGATAAAGTGTTACTATACTCAACGTATACCGATACATATCTGTGTCAATCTCAATCGCGATTGAGTTAAATTTGGACTCAAGCTCAAGACTCAGGCTGTGAGCTATTTGGCCAGTGGGCGTGCGCAGAGCCGTTTGCTAATAAGAGATCTGTTCTAACGCACAGTGTTTTTTATTTTTATTTATTTGTTTATTTTTTCTAGTTCATGTGTTTTTATTGTAATGTATTGGATGTTATATACAAATGATCGTGTTGTGACAAACATACTTGAATTATTAATGACTTTATAAACTTCAGAAAATGTGTCATAATCGTACGCATTTTGCTTCAACCCATGAATGGTAATGTATGATCTCATGGGTGTGTATTTCTTTGATGACCATTCTATTCAGTTCAGCTGAACAAGTCTGTTTTTACCTAGTCTACGCGTTTACCTAGTCTTTATATATTCAGAAATGATTGCAAATTGATCCTTAGCACTTTGTTTAGCTTAGATTCATTATTAATATTTTTTATTTTAAAATGTTTATGCTGTATTTCATATATTGTGAAACCGTAGTAATTTTGTATGCTAGTACGATTTCAAGTAGCAGTCTTTAAAAATGATTAGAAATTTTATAAGAGATTGGCCAAGACTACTATTGTGCTGCCAAATGTCTTGAGCCGTGGCAAAAATGTGAACTAAAGCTCACACCCTCACACACCCACGCGTTGAGCCAATAAGGGTTCAGCTGTTGCTAAGCGAGAGAAAGCGAGTGGAATTCCTTGAGCCGATAGCAGCGCTGGCAACGGAAGACTAGGGATCAAGTCAATGTGGCATTAGAATAAATATGTTTTACCTTTCTTATGATAAAAATTTAGAAATTATTTTTTGTTTTTTCTTAGAGAGAAAACCGTATGAACAATATCTGCCATATGTCGTTTGCTTTTTTCTAAACTTGCATTACATATATCCTTACAATTACAGATATCTTACTGTAATACTTACTTAATACTTACTTTACAATCAAGACTCACTTTTGTTGAACTGAATAAACGCAAAAAGTAAATTTGTCTACTTTAGTTTCTTTAGAAAAGTACATTGGATGTGTCACTTAAAAAAGAAATCAATTAAAAAAAAAAGGTTCGAAGGATCCGAGATTAGTATTTCTAATACACAAGTTCACATCAGTATTTACGGTTTAGAATCCCCGCTATTCTAATTTTAATATATGGCAACTTTAGAATTCATTCTTGTAAGATTAATTTCACTGTACACACTGATGTAACTTATTGCAACAACGGTAACACACAATATTAAAAGTAATTTATTGTATACAAAGTTTAAGACTGAAATAGAGGGCGAATCAACTCGAATACGGCTTAAGTGTTTGTCAATTAGTAATTTTATCTAACAAAACGACATTAAAAAATACAAATTTGTTGAGAATGTAAACACAGTTTAAAAAGATGTAATCGTTATTTCGCCTATTTATAGGTGCATATCAAAGTACACGGCAAAACAATGGATTAAAAAAAATTATCATATTATTTTATACCAATAACTGAAAGTTTGCATCATTTCGAAATGACACATAAGTCTTAAAATAATAATTTCTTGCTATTCGTTTCATAATTTTAATGCTATCTGTCTGTACTAGTGCTGCTTAAAGTACGGACTGAAACACCCTTTTTATCAAATTAGGAACTTATTAATAACATTTTCAATGTCCACGTAAGATTGCGATGTATGTACAACAATGCAAGTCCAATCAACCTATCTTCTGTCATCCTAGACCTTATCCAGCTCTTGAATTTTCTTAGAGTTGAAAAGCTTCTTTCTGCTGTCCCTGTGGATATTGGCCAAGTAAGCAATATTTGTAACAGAATTCAAAAATAGATAGATATTTCCATCAATTTTGGAATATGCTACTAGCGCCGTGTTGAACGTTTTGATAATTTCGAAGTTGCAACTTTTCTTCAAAGAACATACCTCATGTAAAAGTTTCGTTTCTATTGTGTCCCTATCGCGAAAAAGCAGAGGGAAGCATTTGTCACAAATATTTTCAAATCTTTCTTTCAATCACACATATCTGAGATTTCTTCTAGCTATACGGGCACTAAAGTGTTTAAATCTTAGCAATTGACAGACTGTTTATAAAACGGTTCTGAAGATCAACATTAGCACAATCTACTAATGGAATGTACACACATTTTTTTTCAATAAGACTTAATATTAGCTTCTTCATTATCAGAAACATTGGGATAGTTTGTCCGGTTGGCTTGTTTGTCAGTCAATCGTAGAATGTGAAGACGACATCCATGGTTCTCATTACGCTTTTTTTTTATGTTCAAAGATAATAGAAAAAACTGTCTTCTCCTTCAGTACTTCAATTGCATGTGTTTTCTCCTGTACCGCGTACACATCTATGTTTTCTTCCCGTAAGTATTTACTGAGCACAACAGCAGTGTTCAGGATATCACTTAAACTAACAATAGTAATTATAAATTCACCGTTAAGAATCGAATGTAATAAACAGTTTGCCATAGCTGCAGAAGCGTTGTCTTGCCAACGGGATACACATTGAAGAGATTCGGCTATTTTCAGCGAATCTCCCTGGAACTCCAAAATGGAAACGTGCCTCTCGATCCAACGGGTTTCGCAATAACTTCGTAGTGAGTGTCCTAACACATTTTGAAGGTCATAATTGCGTTTCGAAGACATGTGGAAAAAGGCTAAAACTTCTTGAACACAACCAACAGCGTTCTTGCGCTCTGAACCTAAATTCGTTACTGACATAAGGTAAAGAAATACCTGTAAAGACAGGCACGTATCCATAGGGAGGTAACATCGAATAATGGAATTGCAGTGACGAAACTTCATTTGTTGAAGTTGATACCCCCTCCACCTCGAAACCTGAAGACATATCTATTATTATTATTATTATTATTATTATTATTATTATTATTATTATTATTATTATTATTATTATTATTATTATTATTATTATTATTATTTTACTGGATAATAATTTTTCGCCTGAGTGCTGAAAGGGAGCATTTCTTCACAGAAAACTGAAAAAAATGTAAAAGTCTTTGATTTATTGATAGAGATGGACAAGAGATGAGACTCAAATATTTTTGCGAAATAAGAGACGAGACTTTAGCATTTCTCATAGCTCGTCTCGCGTCCATCCCTATTTATAAACTGTTTGGTTATTTCATTTTCAAAATGGGGTTTCGCAGTGATTTTTATGCACTGGCGGAATAATTTCACACGCGTCACAGTAATGTTTCTCCTCGAACTGAGAACTTACAGCGAGGGTGCGACCCCCTCTCTATGTGCGCCCTTCATCTATCGCGACCTAGACATGGAGGTAACAAACGCGACTTAAACCTCGACCTCGATCGCGAGGTATCTTCGGTATGTCTTTACCCTAAATATAACACATACATCAAAATGAAAATTAAATCTTTACGTCCCACGATTATGCCAGCAAGGCTAAAGGAGACGGTGATGATGAGAAATTAAAGTAATGGTGGAGGAAAGGGAGAAAAGGGAGGAAAAGAAGAACCCCGAGGAAACCCACGAACACGGTGTTTGTCTACCACAAAGTTAATTTGGTGCGAGCTGGGGTCGAACCAAGGACTCCATGCACCAGAGGTGAACGCTCTACCACTGAGCCATCCTGGCCCCTAACATCTAAGTTTAGATCAATTCGTTTTGCTAAGCTCATTCGGTTGTACATAGATGGCGCAACTGCACATGACAGGAAATGCGTAAAGTAGGAACGAATATTAGTGTTAGTTCCATATTTTAAAGATTATGATATAAACGATAAATACTTTAATGCACTAGAGTTTTGTGTGTTTCGTTCTAATAAAGCAATATAAAATAGAACTGATATCTTTTTATAACAATAGTTAACGAGAAATCCTTGTGCAAAGTTTCTTTAAGTAAACTATTTTTATTAGAATTACTGTACTATATTACAATAAGTAATATTGTTTTGTGTAACTACTGTGTTTGAAATAAAAAGTTAGACTTAGACCCCATGAAGTAACAAACTGGTATTCTTATTAGACAAGTCAGTAATGTAATAAAATGTTTCGCAACTTATTTTTGCTCGTAAAGTATTCTCGAATTGCATCGTACAGGAAATCCAGTTACAAGACTAATTTATTTAGTACTTCGAATAACTGGCAGCAATTTATATCACTTCTCATATGTGACATTTTCTTTTAGGTTCAACTTTATATTACTGAACTTGACATATTGAAAAGTACACTTAGAGTCACGAGGAAATTAGAACCTGGAAGTAAAGCTCAATGATTAATTCGTAATCGTTAAATTTGAAATACATAAGAGTTCGTGGTTCACTGAAGTATTTGTAAAGGCCAACATACACTAGCGTATTTTCAGCGCGCATTTTCGGTCCGTAAAATGATGTCGTAAATTTCGGTCCGTAAGTTGGCCCATACACCTAGCGTAAAAATAGGCGCGTAAAAGAAGAAGAAAAAGAAGCGGTCATTTTTCGCTCTTCCTCTTGCCTGTTGTTTGAGCACGCGGTCGTTTTCCAGTTTGCTCAAGTTGTTTGAAGAGGACGCATATATCTTCTAAGTGCAAGTCCTACAAACATTATGCTATTAAGGAAACGAATAAAAAGAAAGAACAACAGAATAGATTTGGATAGGAAGTGATATTCAAATGTAGGAGTACTTTTTGTTTCTTTTTCGTAGTATCGGAATGTGAAATTCCCATAGAATGTTTTAAGAAAGTTAAATCAGGTTAAAAAAAAGAAAAAAAGAAAGAAAGAAAAACAAAAGCTAAATGCATGATTTTGCGAAAGCAGTATTCAATTTAATAAATTTTCTCACTAAATTTGTTAGACTTCTGGAACAAATAAATAAATCTACTCTCTTGGGGTAACATATCTCATGGAACCAGGGCCTACCATCCAGCTTGTGCCACTCATGTCTTTAGGGCAGGGTGCGAATCCCGGACCGGAATTTCCTTGTATTTTGTTTTAATCCCTTCCAAAAGCAACAAATTGAAACATTGATCGCTCACAAAGCAATCAACTATCTCCTGTTAGGAACTATTTTATTCCCCTTCAAATATACACAACCTAATTTGCGCACTGCTTTTGGGTAATATATGCTCAGCACATCTGCTGCTCTTGTAGAATCTAGTCCTTAATGAAAGGGTCAAGTAAAAGAAGGAAAGTCAACCGTCTCCAAGTACAAACAAACCAAGTTTTAATTTCAACGTGTGACTTGACAAGCTATTTAAAAGTTCCAAAGAATATCTAGAATAATTAAAATTTAATATTTAGAAAAAGAATTAACACTTGATCTGAGGTACAACATAACCAAATGAAAACAATATCAATTGTATTGTTATACTTTACTAATATGAAAGGTGGCAACTAATTCACTCTCCTGTTTTCTTTGACGATCTTTGAAGCATAGCATTTGTTCTAACAGTGACGATATTAATGCACCATGCTACATTACATTGGATAGTACATTTGCTCATAATAATAAGTTGCTTGGAAGTTAAAATATCTTTTTAAGATGAAAACACTTTACCTTAAATATAACTAATTTTTAAATATATAAGTGCTTGTGCTATCTCTTATCCGTTTAGCAACTGTAGAATAGAATGCTTTATATTTAGAATAGTTCTCATCAGAGTCGTAACTAAGTTGGGGGGCCAGCGGGGCGGTTGCTCTGGACGCTGATAGCAAGAGGATTCCGAAGGAGCAAGAAGAAAGGAAAGTATTGGAAATGAAAATAGATTTGTTAAAAATTTCCTTGCTCGCTACGCCCGGAATCCAAACGTTTCAATAAGTCAGAACAAGTTTTTACTTATTACTTTTTTTTAAAAAAAAAAAAAAAGATATTATTTCTTAATGACGATGTGACATACATGCTGCCAAGTAATGACTTACAGTGTAAACAAGAGCGTTTTCAAAATCAGAAACGGTCACCGTCTTGAATATGTACGAATTACGCATTTTGATGATGATGAGATTGGTTAGTTAATCACGTTTTTCTACCCAATCGTTTTAATCACGACGGTGAGAATAAAGGTATGAAAAATGAAAGGAGTGAAGAGCCACACAAGTTGGTGTTCGCGCTGGAATATTAAAAATGAAGGTAAACAAGGGGAATAATAACGTTCTTGAATTTGAAACAGTTATAGAATAGGGGCTTAATGGGTCAAAACTTTACCCCACGAATTTCGTCTTTTTCAAAGTGATCGCTACCAGTGTTTTATTATTATTATTATTATTTGATTGACATATGAAATGCTTCCAATTTAAAGGAATTTATTGGGATCATTTCTGCATTAACTACTGGTATCGCCAGGATTCTTTTTTTGTGCTTACGTATCTAGTTGTATGATATTTTTTTATTTATCTACATACCTACAAAATACACACACACATTATATATATGTATGTATGTATGTGTGTGTGTGTGTGTGTGAGTGTGTGTGTGTATGTGTTCATGTATTTTAATATGTTTATTAATAAAAGTAACCTTAAATTCAAAATTTCCAGTCATTATCCGGATACCCGGATGAAAATGACTTACATGTTCGCAGCGCCCTCCATCGGTACTGCTGGAATTTAATATGGTGTTGGCCCACCTTTAGCCTTGATGAAAGCTTCCACTCTCCAGGCATACTTTCACTCAGGTGCTGGAAGGTTTCTTGGGGAATGGCAGCCCACTCTTCACGGAGTGCTGAACTGAAGAGAGGTATCGATGTAGGTCGGTGAGGCCTGGCACGAAGTCGGCGTTCCAAAACATCCCAAAGGTGTTCTATAGGATTCAAGTCAGGACTATGTGCAGGCCAGTCCATCACAGGGATGTTGTGGTCGTGTAATCACTCCGCCACAGGCCATGCAGTATGAACAGGTGCTCGATCGTGTTGAAAGATGCAATAGGCATCCCCGAATAGCTCTTCAACAGTGGGAAGCAAGAAGGTGCTTAAAACATCAATGTAGGCCTGCGCTGTGAGAGTACCACGCAAAACAACAAGGGGTGCAAGCCCACTCCAAGAAAAACACGACCACACAATAACATCACCACCTCCGAATTTTACTGTTGGTACTACACATGCTGACAGATGACGTTTACCGGGCATTCGCCATACCCACACCCTGCCATCGGATCGCCACGTTGTGTATCGTGATTCGTCACTCCACACAACGTTTTTCCACTGTTCAATCGTCCAATGTTTACTCTCCTTACACCAAGCAAGGTATTTACCTGATGATGTGTGGCTTATGAGCAGCCACTCGACCATAAAATCCAAGTTTTTTTTTTCACCTCACGCCTAACTGCCATAGTACTTGGAGTGGATCCTGATGCAGTTTGGAATTCCTGTGTGGTGGTCTGGATAGATGTCTGTCTATTCTCTCTTCAACTCTCTTCAAGTGTCAACATCCTCTCTGTCAGTCAACAGACGAGGTCGGCCTGTACGCTTTTGTGCTGTACGTGTCCCTTCACATTTCTACTTCACTATCACACCAGACACAGTGGACCTAGGGATGTTTAAGAGTGTGGAAATCTCGCGTACAGACTTCTGACACAAGTGACACCCAATCACCTGACCACGTTCGAAGTCCGTGAGTTCCGGGGAGCGCCACATTCTGCTTTCTCACGATGTCTAATGACTACTGAGGTCGCGCTGATAATGAGTACCTGGCAGTAGGTGGCAGCACAATGTACCTAATATGAAAAACGTAGGTTTTGGGGGGGTGTCCGGATACTTTTGATCACGTAGTGTATGTAGTAGCCAAACTACATCTTGGATTTCAAGTACAAACATTAAACATATTATTTACCTCCATCGATCAATATTAAGAAATTCCCAAAGAAGGTCCCGTTACATTTCACAAAATATTTTTTACCGTAAAACAATCAAAATTAAAATCTTTATGTGCTCACATACAGAATATCATAGAATTAAAAAAGTTTACAATTATTACTGGAAATTGATGCTGTTACACATTTCGAACATTTTTTTTTAAATCACATAATTTCTAACGTATTAAAATTTCATTTCTTATATATAGTATGAAACGTAAATAGTTGTAAATTTTCATAATTGTTCTCAAAGTGGATTTGTGTACAGCAAAGGCAGTTTTGTAAGTTTAACAAAAAGTCCAAAATAAGCCTCTTGAAAACAGCTTTTATTTGTAAAAGAATAGAGTGATCACTTTTGGCTGTTGCAATAGTCTGTGCAAGCAGCATAATAAAAATTCAACGTAGCATAACGACAACAGCTGTTTCTTTTATTTGTAAAAAAAAAAAAAAAAAAAAAGGAAGCTTGATAAGGTGAGTGTAGGGGCGCCGAATTCTACTTCGCCCCTGGGGCCGAAATCTCTACCAACGGCACTGTTTTTCATCCACCTTCTAAACATTTGTATTGTTTACTAACACTTATCGATTCGACTGTGATATTCCTCATTGTTGTATATATATAGAAAAATTTTTTCGAACTTTTAATATTCCCCTTCACCGGACGCAAATTCTTATTAATTAATACACTGAGAAAAGTCCGTTATTCGGACAGCGGTATATTGTACAAATATACAGAATCATTATGTTTACTACAGAAATCTGCACGGAACATACGTTATCCATATGCTACAGACTTTCCCCGCTTAGATGTTACATCATTCCGTTGCAGGATGTATGACATCTAACAGTCTTCCATATATCACATACGTATACGTATGTTACATACGCCAGTTGTATGTTACCTGCGTATATCTGTGTGTGAGATCCTGACCACCTATATACAGGTCTTTCGTTCGTACAGAAAGTACGCTTATTCGAAACATGTATGCGGAAAGTATGTATAAAATGTACTTTTTTCAGTTATAGATTTGTTGTACGTTAAGTCCTAAAACTACATGATTTACACATGTAACCTACGTTTTTACGTACGCCACATACATTTTTCTCAGTGTATAATTTCACAATACGCCCTCTGTCCGCCTCTAATGTTAATGTATAAGATATAAGAAATTTACAGCATTCAGTGTAGGGTCTACTGAAAACCTTGTGACACAGTAAGCAGACACTTTTAATCGATGAAACCAACTTTTAAATTAAAAAAAAATGATTGATTCTAATGACTGGACCAAACCACATGTTCAAATTAAATATAACAAATTTGGTGTTTTTTTTTAAAAAAGGTCATTTATTTAATTGTAAACAAATTAATTAATGTAATGACTATTAGTGAATATTCTACGTTTGAACGCATCGTTTGATGATTAACAGTTAAAGAAAATATAATGAAACTAATTGTAGATCTGAAGTGAAATAATTCAAATAAAACCGTATAGATCTAATTAAATACTACTAAAATTATTCCTCAACAATTTCTTAAAATTCACTTAAATTGAGAATATTATTAACAAGTTTGCTGTCCATCGGCGATTAGGGGCGTGGAGGTAATTGCTGCCCCCACTTTTTTGGCTTTACACTATAGCCTAATTACATGCCCCCTTACTATTAGTAGTGTTTTGTCCCCCTTTCTAGTGTTCATGCCCAATTGCCGTCACTGGTACTTTCCATTACAAGTGAATAGATCTGTGTTTTTGCGCAACTACAATTGATTACGGAAAGTAAGATAAATTTAACGCTTTATTAAAATTATTATAGTTATTTAGTATACTAAATATTAAATTTGTCTAAAAGAAAGATGTTTGCACTTGTATGTTATATGGAAACATAAAAAACTGCAAATAATAAAATGTGGGGTTTTTACAAATGATTGTAGCTGTTTCATGAATTTGGCGCAGCTATGATATTTGGCATATTATCACGAAGCTTTACCATAATATAGACCTTAATTTATTTAATTTCGAACTTATGGTAGTCAAATTCCGTTGACACAGTAGCTATTCACAACTCTCCATTCTCCAATTCAACTCAGATTAGGTTATTTTCAAACAAAGTTAAACTATTCTGAACGACTGGTTTGTTTAAATTTTACTACATGTGGGTACAAACATCCAACTGCTTATTAAAATTAACTGGGAGCTACCCAATCTTACTTTAGATTTTTTTTTTTTCAAAACAAGTTTAAACTGTTAACTCATTAAAGACACTCTGAACCAAATCCATTCGTTCGCTTAAATTTATTATTATTATTATTATTATTATTATTATTATTATTATTATTATTATTATTATTATTATTATTATTATTATTATTATTATTATTATTATTACATTTGTTTCACAACTTATGAACCAATGATTTGAAGCAATCTAAGTCGGAAGTTTCCATTTACTGGTTCAGAAAATAAACAGATTTGTTTTGTTTTAAATTTTCATTTCTCTCAGTGTAAAGAGCCCGTCGTATTGTATGTTTTTAATACTCATAGTTCTTATATTCATTACATAAGGCGTATTTCACTGTAAGAAAGCGTAGTTATAAGGAATTAAGCAGAAAGTAAAAAGAAAAATGTAAACAAACTTGTATGTTATACGAAACTGAAAACAATTAAATATCAATTAATTTCGAAGCTCTAGTAGTAGAAATGACACTAAAATAATACACTATTAAGTAAGAAGAAAAATAGTACACTATTAAGTCAATTATTATATAAATTCTCCTGAGAGGATGGACATGCTACTTATAAAGATAGTAAAACGATTAAGTTGAGTTGATTTTGAGTTTAACGTCCCTTTCACCAGCGAGGCTATATGAGACGAGACCTACTGATTAACGTGGAATCCGAACCACATGAACTCCCACCGGGAAGCAAACCCGGCTCTCCCATGCCAAAGACACGTATGCTAACCGTTTAGTCACAGAGGAGCTCAGTAAAATGATTGAGTTGTTCGTGAAAGAAATTATTTAAGTGTCAGATATTCATTGTTATTTAATATTTTGTGATAATAGACCTTAAGTTAACGTTTATCTGGGGAGAATTGATAGTAACCACACCACAGAGGTTGAGAAATGCTTTAATGGCATACTACGAGTTAACATGAACTATTATGAGTGTAATCCTATTTCCTGCAAATGGGTGTCATTTCAATTTTGGCGTTAGGTATGTTCTGTTTTGAGTCTACATAAGCTTTTCAAATAAGTGTTGGCACAGTCCCCATCATGACGAGATATAATAAAATGTTGAAAAATATTCAACATAGCTGGTACCCTGGATTGAACTTGAACTTTTAAGGCTGAAAAGCAAGCACACTAAAACGAGCTATGCTATTGAATGATTGTGCTATCTAGACTTAGTATGTGAGCACTAATGGCGAAATAGGATTATTAGGTCTATTAAATTTAAATATATATGTACAATCTGAGGTTTGAAATAATTCACAAAGAAAGAAACACTAGCCTATGTATTGTGGTTTATCACATTTTCTTTTTCACGAGTAATGTTCAGATCACGTGAAAAAAAAATGACTCTGAACCTATTTTGTTACAAGTTCTTGTAAAATTGAGAAGGTACTTAAAATAACAATCAGCAGGTGGTCGAAATAGCAAAAAAAAATTCAGCGAATTTCGATAGTCAAACGCAATTTTTTGCTGTTTTATCAGGCAGATATCGAGATAGTATCTTGTTGAAGTATCTTGGGACTAATTGTCAAATATTAAATTTAATGTTAAATTCGTAGTCGAAAGACATCATGTTCGATTGGATTGGGTTTGACTTGAGCGACCTCCTAGACAGCAAGGCTATATGAGAAGTGAGATCCAAACTGCGTGAGCTTCTGCCTAGAATCGAACAGGATGTCCTGCACCGGAGAAGCTTACGCTGACTATATAACCACGGAGGAGCTCTCAAATTTGCGAATTCAGATTAGGAAGTATTGGATTTAAATACCGTTTTCTCTGTGCACTCAAAATTAATTATAAATTTTAATTAGGAAATATGGTATCGTTTTGTGCAATAGGAAATATTAGTTTAGCCGAAATCGTATATTGTATGGAAGGACTGAAACTAGATTGGAATGATGATTTCTGGTGAGTCTACCAGCAAACCTCAGCAACGATTCGCGAGGACAACACAAGAACAGGTTTTCTCTTCTGAAAACAATAAGACCAGACCAGGGAGAAGGCCGTGGAAAGGGCAAGAGACCACCTGCTGCTCGAAAACCCTTTCATCTGAGCCGTTTTTACGCGCCGTATTTACGCTCGAAGTTAAAAGCAGCCAGACTTTTCCAGCGTATAAAAATTCGGTACGTAAACGTACGCTAGGTCCCATACACTAACGTATTGACAGCTGCTAACAAGACTAGCGCATGAAATTTTATGGCTACGACTGAAAAATACGTCAGTGTATGGCCGGTGTAAGTCTACTGATACGTAAAATTGCGTAAAACAATATATGCAGTGCTACAATTTCAGTTCACATAACCGTGTGTAAAGACATTCTTTGTATCGTGTTTGCATGTGAAGTCATTCTATTATACAATATACCTAATAATAATCGAAATTTTCCCATAGACAGAAGGTTATTTACCTCAAATTTATATGCTAAATCATTTATTGCTCTATTACTTACAATGTTATTCTGGCATTCCGTATTCTACTTATTGTTTTTTTATCAACGACATTTTTACTCTGCTTATTTGTATCTCGAGTGACACATATTCTGCGTAACATGTGTAGTCATGTCCAAAATGATTGTCGCATATCTATAGCTGTCTTCTTGTAAGAATATAATTTGATAATTATTTTGCAGGGTACTTTTAATACTGATACTATGTGTATAATCGGGGAATGTATATTTGTGGCGGTAAATTTCACAGGGAAAAATTATCTTACGAAATTATAATGAGTAACATAAAATGTTGCTAAATGGACAAGAAAATTTTATTTTCGTTTTATTGTTCTTATTTATTGCTCTTTTCACATGAAATTTGTTACATACATCTCTTTGCCGATTATACACATACTAACATTATAAGAAATATAATAATTCGGTACCAAATTATATTCCTACAATAACATATTTATAGACTTGCGACAATTTTGGACATGAATGTACGGTGAAAAATCATATAGCAACGAAAATAGAAACGAATAAACTATAACAAACAAGTTCTTATAGCCAGCCAGCATCGCGCGTCCTTTTTCGTCCATGTTCGCTGACTGTCTGCCGTGGAAGAATAGAATTGTCTGGTACATAAATAATGTTGAAAGTTCAATCTAGGTTTTTAGTGGTGACCGATAGAGATTTTAAAAAGCCAACTTTTTTCAGATGGAGGTTTTCCTCCCATAAAAACGCGCCTTTTTTAACAAAACAACGAAATTTTCATTTTTAAATTTTTTTTATGACTTTCTTCCTCAGGAACTATGTTTGTTTCCTTGTAGTGGAGACTGCAATTAATCAAGTGCGTTTACAACTTGCAGTACTTGTGAGTTATATGTTCAATCCAGGGCTGGGTGTCTTGATTAGTTTTCAAACTTGCATTGCAGTTGTTACCAGCAATGTGTGAGTTATACAACCCAAATATCGCAAGTGTCATTTCGGTTGGTTAACTATTTTATCAACTACCAGAAGTTTTTCGATTTGGTAAATATATATATATATATATATATATATATATCTTGCTTACATCCTGCTCTCCATTTGAGAAGCATTTCACCTTAAGCTTCAGAAGGTTCAGTTTATAAAATTAAAGCCATAAACAAATAGGATATGGGTTAGTGTAACATCATTATTCACACAATTCCTTATTCCTTTACCTTATTATTGTTGATAAAAGCTGAAAAAAAATCCCATACGCTATATTGTGCATAGAACTGCATGCTCTTATTTGTTTGTTTCTTTCAAGATTAGGGTTTAGTTTCAGCCCTGATGCTACAGTATATGAAAAGTCAGCAGTGTACACAACAGATCGTTCCCGTAGAGGTTCAAAGAGCCGCACATTTTACGTAGTCAAAAGAAATAAAATTTCTTTTTTGAATGTATAAAATAATTCATAACTCACCTTATAGACCATTGTCAGAAGTGTCCGTTCTTCGCACAGTTACAATTAATTTAATATAAAACCGGAAATTTGAATATTCTATCTAAATTGCCCCATTTCTCCTCCGGAAGACGAATTTGTTATAAATGCTGTAACACGTATCCAATCAGTTTTAATAAAGAGCTTAAATTTCCCTTATTTTTTTAAAGAATTTAAATATTCGAATGGCACCTTTAATTTATATTGAGTATTTTATGAATAAATATTTTGAAATTCGAATATTATATGAATTTGTTACTTTGGGCACAGAATTTCCAAAAAAGCTGCAACGATTGTTAGTTTACTTTTAATGGGAAATTCATATACTTTGGGAACTTGTGAGATACACTAATCTTGCCAAAAAAGATTTGAATCTCTTGCATCTCCTTAAGAATACGTATTTCGAACATGGTTGTTTCTTGTTAATATGCATAGCTTGATATAAATCATTACACGCAGTGGAAAAACAAAGCATTCATTTTCATTTACATATATTCTATAATATCTTGATTAAGGAGGAGGTTTAAATCACGAACCCCTTATCTTCGTACGCCATGGTTATACGAAAATGACAGATATAAATGTTCAAAATTTCGGCATTTATATATAAAAGCCGAAATTTTGAACATTTATATGTGTCATTTTCTTATAACCATTTATATACCTCTTTTCTTATATATACACCGTCTTCTTAAATAAGCATTATTTCATAGAAATCTAAACGTGATTTTTATTCACATTCACAATTGTTGAGAAGAGAAAAAAAATTGAGAAAACTATCAGAAAATATTCTCTTTTACTTCTTTATTCATGGGTCGGTTTATTAGCTGTCTGTCGCTATGTCGCGTGGCAACTTGTCCTTCTTGCGATTAAGACCGTCATCAGGTCTATTGTCCTGCCTCTTTTTCGGATGTTCTTTTATTCATTGCAGAACCCAAAATATGCTAGACAAGAATAAAGTATTTGTTTTGAAGGGAGCAGCATATCCTGAGCGGTCTGTTTATTACCTGTCAGTCATTGTGTCGCGTGCCAAGTTGTCCTTCTTCTTCTGAAGGCACAGATAATTTGCGGTTATGACCGCTGTCACTTTTATTACCTTGCCTCTTTTTCGGATGTTCTTTTATTTATTGGGGGTACAAAAATATTCTAGGACCAAAATATTCTGTGACAGAACGAATCAAGAATATACCTGATAACTCAAAAAATTAGCCTAATGATTCCAAACACTGTATATTTGACACCAATATCTGTCGTACTAGGCATTTCTCCTTTAATGCATACATTTTTACTCCCGTAAATCCTCCCAAGCCTAAAAATTTTATGGGCCTTTTAATAAAGTATTAGGGAAAATATATTTTGTGGGTCTTTTAGTGAAGTATTTATAAATGT
This sequence comes from Thermobia domestica, assembly GCF_964235325.1. Classification (NCBI taxonomy): domain Eukaryota; kingdom Metazoa; phylum Arthropoda; class Insecta; order Zygentoma; family Lepismatidae; genus Thermobia; species Thermobia domestica. Next base: position 116,835,728 of record NC_137456.1, on the reverse strand, counting down.
AAATTTTGTTGGTCTTTTAATAAACAATTCAAAAGAGACTTTTAAACACCTTATTGTCTGATGAAGACGACGTTACATTCAACAAAGTGTGAACAAGTGTTGTTAATATATTTAGTACTTTATTTAGTTTTGTTTTATTTATATATGTTAGATATTCTCAAAGCTGTAACAATACACAGTAAAAAGACTTATGAAATATTTCTTGAGGGCTATTGTACTCATGGGGAAGAAACATATATAATACGAAAAAAAGCGATAGAAATACGATTAGAGCCTTTCAAAATGTGGGTGTGGAGAATAATGAAGAGAACTAGCTGGGAAGTGGAAGGACTTCCCATGGCTTGTTAGTCCATAACTTGGGAACCAAACTTTGCACACAATAATGTTCCATGGCATGTGTAGCAGGTCAAGTTTGTTCCATATCAGCTGAGATTCGATTGAACTTATGGTATATACCATCCTTGATATTTGAGGAAAAGTCAATGAAGAACGACAAGAAAAAACAACTACAGATCATGTATGTAAATGATTAGGCCTCTTTAAATTTCCTTATTTTTCCATTATTATTATTATTATTATTATTATTATTATTATTATTATTATTATTATTATTATTATTATTATTATTATTATTATTATTATTATTATTATTATTATTATCCTATTCAGCCTAATGAGCGCGCGTATATTTAATATACAAAAGTCCGGGTTCGGTTGCCAGTTCTGCCATAAAATGTTTAAAGTTTATCCTGCATTGAAAGACAGCTGGAGACTAGGGGAGACCGGGGCTATTTGAGTATAGTAAGGGGAAAACTCAAAATTTCCAAAAAACGACACACTTTAGAGTTTAGATAATTAGACCATAATCAACATACATTATTTTAGTACAATATATTAAAGAATAAAAAACCTGTTAAATCATGAAAATTCAGGAAACGAATTTAAAATAAAAATGGCAGAATTCGAGATTAGCAAAAATCACGAATTGGGTTTCTCAGGGGTTATTTGGGTATTTCACTGTATCAACATTGTTTACATTAATCACATTAGCATTCATATATATTATTAAATTATACCCTTTTATATATAACTTGTAAAAACATAAGTCAAAAAGGAAAAGAAAATAAGTAGAGCAAATCTTTAAGAAAGGGTGTTAAGAATAAGTTAAGAATAAACTCCTTCAGCGTCCTAATAATACAAAGCTATTTATTTTCTTATCTGTTACATAGTACCGTTACCGGTACAGGTTCGTCTGCGAGTAGTTTGACTTATCCTTTTTCAAATAAACATTTGTAAAAGCAAAGAAAAAAGGCAACTCTGATAAAATAACATAAAAAGAAACGTCGTATACTTCTACATTTTCTGCATTAATTTTCAGTAAATAAAAATAACACACATTAATAATGAAAAATTTAGTTCAAATTTAACGTTTAAAATAAAAACTGAACTGACAATAACACCTGTGTTCAAAATCACGTTTAACTAGTAGTCCTATACATTAAAATCAAATGTATAGTAAGAGAAAAACCAAACCTTGTGCTAGAGAAACCTAAGAGAATTATATTTTATACGAACATCGGAGAAATCACTGTTTCTCAAACTTCTGAAATACGAGACAATGAAAGTTATCGAGAAATGTGAAACTCAGAGACACTTGCCACACACAAACTGTTTTCTTCCATAAGCTCCAATACATATCTCATGGTACCATTGTTTACAATATTGGCAGCGAATCCACTCCCCTTTACCGACTGATTCTTTAGAGTAATATTTCACATTGCAGAATCCGCATGGTACATTGTCCTCGGATTTATTCTGATCACTATCATTATCACGTGCAGCATACGTAACACTTCAGGTCATAGGACTGTTTAGTATTGTCTTCTTAATGCTTTTCGTTTTCGTGCCAGTTTTGCCAAATGCCTTCACTGATTACTTCCGTTTCATATGAAGTTGTTGGACATTTTCGGAAGAAGTGAGTAGGCGAGTAGTTCGCTTCTTTTTCGTGGAGATACTTTTGACAATTTTTGTAGGAGTGCGAAGAATTTGAAAGAACGTTGATATTGAGCATGATGGTGTTGCTGATGGACGTTCTTCAGATTCTGATACTGAGGTTGAAGAGGGAATCTCTGCTGTTGTTTTAACTCCTGCAGTTGAACTTAAACTTGTATCTTCCGGTGAGGTGAGAGTTGTACAAGTGATATAGGTTCCTTTGCTTGCAAATTCAGTAATGTTGAATAAACTGGCGGGAAGAAACTTATCTTCAAGAATGGCATCTGGGTTGTATGGATATATGCCTGTATAACTGAATCCCTGTATAGCATATGATGGAATTGCTGCTCTATCCCATGTATTCTTAAATATCTTTCCAAAACTGGCTTCCATTATTCCATTATCACCTGAACTTCCGGGCTCTGATGGACTGATGTTATAAAAGTACTTCGTAGCTTCTTGATGGTAGAAAGACTTCATAGGTTTAAATAGTGTTCTATCATGAGGCTGTAACACATGAGTGCTGTGAGGTGGCAAGCACAAAAGTTCAATGTCATGTTGCTCACAAAATCCCAGAGCTTGTAGCGAACAATGAGAAATATGCCCATCCAAGATTAATAAACATTTTCCCTCAACTCTGTTTGTTTGAAAAAACTCGAAGCACCTAACAAACAGTTCTTCATTAACGTAACCACTATATGATAAGGAAACATGAGAACCAGGTGGTAGATTGTTTATGAACTCTTCTCTCATGCGCTGACCTTTAAAAATAACAAATGGTGGGATGTATTGTCCAACTGCGTTGCAAGCAACTATTACAGTGACATTCTCGCCTCTTTCGACGTCAGTGAGAGCAACCACTTCTTTTTTCCCCTTCTTGGCAATGACCTTGCTTGGGTTGTTGTTAAGAGGAAAACCTGTTTCATCCACGTTGTATATACGTTGTGGCTTTGTGTTGACACCAATCGTCGAAGAAACAGATTTCAACAGTTGAAAAAAGGCACTCACTGCTTCCTTATTAACGCCCTCAGCACGGGCTCTTGAAAGTCCCTCAGGCTTTCATAATGTTAAGTTCGGATGTCTTTTCATGAAACTTGAAAACCAATCCTTACCAGCTAATCCTTTGTTTTTCCAAGGATGCGGAATTTGATTTATCGTTACATATCGATGCACAGCTTTTCGAATCGTTTCAGGGGTGCAACCTAGTCCCTTTTTCACAAGAGTCATAATTCGCAACACCAACTCTTCCTCCTGTTCGTTTGTCAGTACTGTGGGGTGTCCTATAACTTTCGGTTTTGCATTTTGAACTATTTCGTTATTATCACCCAAAGTTAGTCTCAACCTTTCGATCAGCACTTTTCTTCGCAAAGTTTCAAAAGGAACATTGCAGAGCTGTGAAGCTCCAAGCAAACTCAAATCACCTTTTGATACACTTTGCACTGCATTTTCCATGTCTTCATCATTCCACTTGTTGTATTTATGTTTTGATTTGTATGTCCGTACCATCTAAAGAGAAAATAAAGTGTTTTGTTTTACATACATGACCATATAGGAGGCTGAATCATAATACAAAATTAAAATTCATAAATTAAATATATTCACATAAGTTTACACCTGACTCAAATAGCCCCATTTTTTCGACTCAAATAACCCCATTTTGCTAAAGCTTACGTAGGAACGTATTACTTTCACACGAAACAGAGAAGAGCACCAACACTTGTGGTTATAACATGTGGACGTTCTGTTTTACGCGTACGGCAATAACTTTACAAATATTTGCATTTACACAGATTCATCACCTTATGTCATAGAAACACAATTTTATATCAGAGCAAAATATAAGTATTGCAACTCACCTAACTCAGAATAGTCGCACATTCACAGCAAGCGATAAGAAACTAGAAGATCAAAGATATACACAACCTTCCCTTAGCCAACGAACTCACAACTGAACGTATGTTCAGCGTACTGGTGCGCATATTAAATGCACAGTGACCTTTTTTCTTAAGTTTGACCCAAATAGCCTCTTGACTGAAATAGCCCCGGTCTCCCATATTTTAAATAAGAGCTAGGGAACATAGTTCAGAAGTTGCAATGTAATCGATGCGCTTAAGTAAGTGAATTTAGATTTTGTGACTTATTTTATAAGGAACATTTGTTAATCTCTGGACTCACATTAAATATCACAACAAATTAATCAGTGTATCAGTAGAAGAACTTATCCAACGTGTGAAGAGTCCCTAGTTCGAAATAAGACCAAACGTTTTTGTAGTAGATATCTTGTTCACGTTGTTTCTTAATATTTTCTCATTTCTTTCTACACATTTTGTCTTTAATCTGAACTTTGTATCCATCTTCTATAATCTACAAAGCATAAACATGCGGCGTTAATAATTTTATTTCTTTATTTTCCAGTGTAGAAATTTCAGTGTTTATCGATTATTGATTGTATTGATTTCAAACCCATTAATCTATCAATTGATAAAAGACCAGAAACTATTCACCACAAGGAAATTGACATAATTTTTGTGAGATCGTTTTTTTATTTGCTTTTTTTTCTGTTCAGTTGTATAAAGGTATTTTAACAGAATTGAGAATAACAAACACACGGAAGGACAGTTCTTAGTAATGGATTCATTCTCGTCTGAGAATTCAGGTTATGTTTTCTTCCGTATTTTTTGTGATTTTCTTGCAAAATTAAAGAAGTGTTTGTTTATTGTTATGTAATGTGAACTGTGCCAATGTATAGTTTTACGTAATAAAGCTGAGAGAGTTACTTTCCCGACTATCCAACCATCTCTGACCTCAAGTGCCTGTCATTACGTGGCCCGACTAAGCAACATCACCCAAAAATGTTTAGACTTTTTAAACCCAGGGAAACAGGGAGTTTGTCGGATAGCTGAAGTTGGGGTAAGCCGGGAGAATCATTGCGGTCAGTGACAGGCCGTCGATGGAGACTAGACTAGCATTAACAGTCTATCAGGAGACTCTAGCCCAGTGGTTAGAGAGACGGTCAGGGGATAGTCAGTCGGGCAGACAATCAATCTCATTAACAGGTTGTCAGCATTGCGAATGTCTTACAAGTATAACGTGGTTCTTACGAGTGAAGTACTGCCTCTTTTAGGTTCATTGTTCAGACCTTTTGGGGTTCTAACGCAGAACAAGAATAGAGCCTGCACTGATCTTCAGGAGGACACAAAGAACCCAGCCGAGACTGGAGTGTCGGCAGGTACATTGAATCTAAACATTTATTCCTTCACAACCTAAAAATCGCTCTGAAAACTTTTTTCCTATGGATTCTCATCTTTATTTCTTTTGTTTAAAACGTAAATCGTCCAATCCTAGTACCTTATCTACCGATGCTCACATCCCAAGAAAATCTAGTCGATAACACATCTTTATTAAAATGTTTATGTTAATTTAAGCACCCGTAAAATGATGAAGATGCTGATGGGTTTCTCTTTTCCTCATCATCGTAAAATGGCACAGATTCTGTATTTTCATTAATTCTTCTAGAATTTTCACAATAACCTCAATTTCTCTGTAACCTCTCGTTTTCACATTAAAGCCAGTAGTTTATTTTCACTTATATCTCTTGTATGTAACACTAGTTTTTTTCTTCAATGTTTTGAAGATTGGTTCCCTCAAATACCTCTTGTGTTTAAGATATTTTGATATCTTGTTTTTTCCCTGTCTTACCATATTTATTTATTGAATTATTTATCATATTTATTATTTATCATACTTATCATATTTATTTATTATATTGATTTATTTATTTGATAGCTTTTTGGCAGATGGTGGCAATGTATAACAGTAAAGCACTATTAATACTATGGATCCTATTTGAGTTCCATTACTCGACTACCACTATTGATACATTTACGAATATTCAGGAATTTCTGAGAAGTCAAACTAAAGATTTGCTTTTAGCACTTTGCAGTCAATGGAGGATTCGTCACTTTAGCTTTATTATCGGCAATGAAACACTAAAAGGTAAGATGTTGAAATAATGTTTTATATTGGCTATTTGGTCGACCCTCTTTTCATTTTACTTATTTTTTAGATATATAATTAACCTATGCTTTATCGTCTTGCTAATTATATTTTGTTTTCAAGTTGTTTGAATATAAATAATGGAGGGGCAAGTATTAACTTCTGCACTTTATTTTCCGCCTATTTATTGATACAAGAATATTGTAAGTAATCTTCCCGAGGTCAAAGTTTAATAACTCACATTTATTTGTTCTCAATGAGAGACAACTTATGTAAAATATAAGAGTTAAAAAAAACACGTGTAATGTTTGAAATCAAAGAAGCTCAATACGAGTGTATTTTGTAATTCGGCACACATCAATCCGATAATCTAATCCTTGGCATACTATTACCATATCACAAAGATAATAGATGCAACTACTTTTTGAATGAGTACTTGAAGTTCAGGTAAATGTTAAATATATTTGATTTGGTTGATACATTTGGATTTTAACATAACGTGGCAAAAAGAAAGTAGCAGAGATGGTATCTGGCCACCGTGGGTCAAAGAAGCAGAACCTAATCCTCACGACTAGCTCTAGGATTTGATAACATTCTGCAGGGTGACTGGTAATTCGATGCATTTCTTGCAAGGGGATATTCTACAAGTATTTTGGAATATTTTCACCTATATGAACCGGGGATTGCAAATCAATAGTTTCTGAGTAATTTGCAAATGTGTGATTGTTTTGAAACGAGTGGTGCGCGAGAAAGTTTTACCCTTACCCACTTCTACATACAGTTGAGCGATTAAGTTTTGCATGTGTAATCCTGCATACCTATGTACTGTAGGTCATATGGTAAGGTAACTCTGCATTGTTGCTGTGTTATATATCCGAACCTGAACTAAGGTGTAGTGGTCTAGAATAAATTACTGCACCTCACAAAGCAGCGTGGCAACATCGCAGAAGCACTTGCCCCTAGGAAATGACTGCATCGTTGGGAAGATCTGGAATGAAGATGATGAGCGGTCAAGAGTAAACGCGTACTATGAGGGATTTCATACTTAGGGTCGAGTATTTGTCTGGGCAACATTCGAACAGTAAACGGGTGCGTTGTTTTCCAGGAGCGGATACCTTTTGTCAGCATGCCACGCCCTGGGATCTCACAGAGTCCTCAACGTACGTAGCAGTGAGGCATAGTATATCCTGGTAATTGTGCTACCCTTTACCTGGAAAGTAAGCAGAAATACCCCATGCTGATCCGAAATAAAATGATCATTACTTTGGTCGCTCAGAATTGAACAAGAACTTCCTTTGGTGGTGGAGCGTCAGCACACTGTCATTGGTTTGACTAGGTTTTCCCTTGTTTTCTTCACTCTCACTAGGCGAAGGCAGGAATGATACCTTCTATAAGGCCAGGGCCAGTTGCTTCCTAAATCCTAGACCCACCTAAAAGACCGATGTGACCCCGGAATTGGAGGTCCGAACCCTTCCTTGAGACATTCGGTTGCATAAATTCATAAAGAAAGAAAGAAAAAAAAGAAATAGCAATCGAATACATCGCTTTAGTAGCACAAAACAAAATTACTACAATTGCCGTACCAATTGAAATAATGACAGCCTAATGTCATAAGCTTTCTATAAAGGTAAAATGTAAACCTTGGAGAGTTACAACAAAATAACACATTTAGCACTGCAATACCAACAAATGTTTGTGAAAAATAGAAACAGAGCTTGGCATGCTGGCAAAACAAGTCCGCCTCCAGGAAAACAAAGTACCCGTTCATTGCTCGAATGTTGGCCATACAGATGCTCGGCCTTGGGTATGAAATTCCTCATAGTTCGTGTTTTCTCTTGACCCCACACCATTTTCGTTTCACCTCTTCCCAACCATGCAATCATTTCCTAGTGACAAATACTTCTGCGATGGTGCCACACTGCTTTCAGAGGTGCACTAATGGATTTTGGACCACTAAACCTTACTTCATGTTCGGACCTACAACATAGTAATGGTGCAGAGTTTCAAGCTGTACATTTCATTATATTATCTAAATAGGTTTGCAAGATTACACAAGTAAAATTTCATCATTCTACGATATGTGAAAATGGGTCAGGATGAAACTTTCTCGCTCACCTCTCGTTAGCCGGCAAATTTCAAAAAGAAAAAAAGAAAGAAAGAAAAAAGAAAAATCACAAATATGCAAATTACTCAGAAACTATTGATTTGCGACCCCCGGTTCATATAGATGAAAATGTTCCAAAGTACTTGTAGAATATCCCCTTCGAAGGAATGCATCGAATTACCAGTCACTCTGTATAGAGTTCACTATTGACATCCTGGTAGCATTTAGGGAATGCTTGAAAATGAAATTTTCCATGTCCTCTTTCAGCTATGTCTGCAGCACATGAAGGTAGGAATGTCCGTTTATATAAGGCCATAGACATTTCTACAGATGACTGCACAAAACATGTTCGCCTTGGGCGAATCACGGGTATATTCTTCATAACCATAAGGATTCACCATAACTATATGTATCCCTTCACACTAAATCCTGTGAGCAGCTCACGTGAGCTGCAGCTGCTAGCTTTACATTGTCTTAAATGTACGCCTTCACACGCGTGCTTCGGTTCAAGTGAGCCGCGGCTCTGAGCTACTATGAAGATCATCCCACTAGTAGCTGCCTTGAGCGGGCTGCTGGCGTGGAAGAAAATAACACACTGTCTTATGAGAGCCTTTCACACGTGAGCGGTTTACAAGATCTAGTGCGAAGGCGCACTACATATATTTGATATTGAACATATTCTCATTTTGATGTTACTCTGATGAAATGCACATTTTATACTGCTATACAGGTCGTTAAACAAAGAAATAGACATTCTGAAGTAATTGAAAAATTTTCTTTCATCTTTTCTCAGTTTACGAAACAGACTGATACAAGGATAACCTGTATTTACGTTGTTCATTTCATTTAATATGTAGAGCAAAAGTGCTTTAAAGTATGTACTCGCCAGGGCCGTAACTTGTGGGGGGCAGGGGGTAATTACCCTCAAGGAGCTCCCCGCCGTTCGAGGGAGGACATTTTAAGACAAAAGTTTCTTACTCCATATACGATACGAAACATAAAATTATAAATGAAGCATCGAACAGGTTCACTACATTACATAAACAGCACACAAAAGGTAAATAAAACAAAAATGGGTCGTAGGCCCATTTCAGTACAAAATGTTTACTATTAGGTTCCCTAGAACTAATATTTATTCGTATGGCTTTGAAATTTGTCAATATTGTTCCCTTAATTAATTTGTCATATATGGAACGGGCCGAGGGGCGTAACTAACTGCACCGCAGACTTTGCAATGCGGGAGGGCCCTCAGGCTCCGGGAGTCCCATAAAGAGTAAGAGAAAGATGGAAAGAGAGGCTCAAGAATTAGATATACAACTTCCTAGGAGCCCAAATACGCGGATCCCCCCCCCTAGAAAAATCTAAGTTACCGCGCTGGCACTCGCTATACGATAGAAAAAGAAGACAAAATAATATAGTGCGATCAATAGTCTTAGTTGGAAGATGTTATATTGTCAGTCGATAGATATCAATGTTTGTTGGTCCGTTGTTAAGGACAATAGTACGGTTACTATGATAACGGTTCCGTTACCAGACTTGTTTATCTATGCTTGTTAAAAATATAATGCAAGAGGACGCCATGCTATTATGCAGAAGTGTACTGAATCGTTGTGAAACAAATAATAAGTATTCCGAAATATAGTGCATTTAAATGATTGCAAATAATGTGTAATCAATATATACAAGGGTGAATCAAAAAGTAAGGTGAATTGTTGATTTACAGAAAAGCGTACAGAGATACGTCGATGAAGCTTTACTATGTTTGAAGCATGGTATCACACTATTATTCGAAGAAGGAACCGTAGTTGTCTAAACATTTATTCCAACGTGGCACTAAATCATCCATGCCCTGTTCAAAGAAATGTGGTTCCAGATTTCCTAATCAGGTACGTGTAGCCTGTTGTGCCTCTGTCAGTGTCTAGAAACGCTGCCCACGGAGATGTTGCTTCAGGGGGCCGAACAAATGGTAATCCGACGGGGCTAAATCAGGGCTATACGGAGGGTGATCGAGAATTTCCCACTTGAACCCGCGGAGGTGAGGGAGGTCCGTTCGGCTGTATATGGACGTGCGTTATCATGCAGTAACAACACGCCCTCTCGGAATGCCCCCCGCCGTTTCTGCCGTATGGCTGCTTTCAGCCTGTCCAGGGTTTGACAGTAGGTGTCTGCATTAATGGTCGTACCCTTTTCCAGAAATTCAACATGAATAACACCGAGACGGTCCCAAAAGACAGTAGCCATTGTTTTCTGGACAGATGCTATTGTCTTGCATTTCTTGGCCTGTGGTGACGATGGATGTTTCCATGTCATGCTCTGACGTTTGGATTCAGGTGTCCATAGAGGTATCGGAGTTTCATCGCCCGTTATGATGCGAGGAAGGAATGAATTTCTTTCGTCGGCATAACGTGTGAGGTGGCTCAGGGAAATGCCCATTTGCTGGGTTTTGTGTTCGTTACTCAGAAGCTTGGGTACCCAGCGCACACACACTTTTGTGAAGCCCAGTTGGTCATGGACGATACCGCTTACGGAACCATAAGAGATATTCAATTCATTGGCAATGTCCTGCAACGGCACTCTTCTGTCTTCACGAATCATGGCATCGACGACAGCCACATTCGTGCCGGTGATGGACGTTGATGGTCTGCCACTTCTGCCATCATCTGTGACAGTACTCCTACCACTTGCAAATGCGTTACACCACACGTACACTTGTTTCAGCGACATAACACTATCTCCGTAGACCTACACCAATTCTCGATGAATATCACATGGTTTTGTTCCCTTGGCCCAGAAAAAACGAATGAAACCGCGCACTTCCTCCTTGGTGTAATGTTCCAGTCGTTGCGCCATCTTTGAGTTGCTCTCAGCACCAGACGGGTGGACATAGAATGTTGTACAAGCCGTCACACTTCTATTACCAGATTACCTGTAACATGGAAAAGAATTAATTAGCTACACACAATACTATGGGTTTGACAGGCAATTTCACCTTACTTTTTGATTTATCCTTGTACTTATCGTAGTAAGTATCAACCATATTTTTATAAATGAGTCATACTTCAAAAGTAACACCGAACTGAGGCAAACTATAGCATTCGTTATATTGTAAAATAAATTCTTCCAGTCTTAATTCTTGATCGATTTATAGGATAAATCCACATTGCTGTATATCTTCTTTGCCTTTTTTCTTACCATTTATCGCCAAGATAAGGCTGCAACTTCTTCTTTCTCTAGCATGGCAGCCGTTTTGATAGCACAATCTTTTGAGCAGCTCAGAAGTATTCAATGCCTTCACACTACAGGTTCACAGGAGCGGCTCACAAGATCTAGTGTGAAGGCGCAGTAAAACCTATAACCTCATATTTTGTTTATTTAATTTCCCTGAAAGGTGTAAAATAGCCTCATCACTAAACACAATTAACTCAATCAAGACATCTGCGACCTGCTTCCATAAAGTTTAGCATCGTAACGCAGAGCTTAAGTCCCTTATCCTTGTCAGTAAGTTTAGGGTCTGCAACTATTTCAATCGGTATGAGTGAAATGTCAAATGTTTTGCAGAACATTCTTCATTGTTGTCTGGTTCAAGTCCACTTCTTTGCTCGCACGAAAATCGCATGCACACGATCAAGTCTTTTCTCATCACCTCCATGCCAGCTTGTTGATTTCTTTCTGAAGATACACCTTCTTTCTGTAAATTATCTGCATCACTTTCGAATCGAGTACCCTCTGGAGTTGTAACCCGAACGTCATCCTGGTAGTTTGCTGAACACTAACTACAGATTGTTTCACATGCAATTCAAGAACACAAAATGCTCTTCTGTCTTAGTTTCTTGTCATCTTGATTAACTGTCGCCCTAGCGGCAAATGTGTAACATGAAATATTTTAGTTAATAAAGCTTTCGAGTTTTTCTTTCATTTAATGTAAGCTGTGTGTTATCGTGAATTAATAAACGTGAGTTATTAAATTTTGAAATCGGGAACATCATTTACAATAACCTGGTTGTTTGTACAGCATATTTCTTTACACCAATATACTGAAATCAAACGTTGTTTATCAATATTACAAAGTTACATTAAAATAAGATTAGAAAATACAGTATTATAAAATGATACAAGTATAGGCTGAAATTTAAAAAATAAAACAATACTTTAGATTGACAATCTAGTAGTCTATGTTACTCCTGGTGTATTTCTATGCGCTAACCTAAAGAAGTTGTACTTAGGGTGAGCGTCATATATTTACACATTGTAAAACGATCGTAATTGTTGCTGTTCGTAACAGAATCGCAGTTATTTTTTGAATTTTTAAATTGAAAAATTTGGCATAAGTATGTAAGACAAGTGAAACACGCATAGTAGTAAAAATTCGTCCTTTATTAGATCTTATCTTTTCTGTCTAAGATTGACTTCTATTATAACACGAATTAAACGGTATTTATTATCGTTTCATTATACCCAATGACTTGGAGTAGTGATTGATCTCACTCGACGTTGATTGGCTGTGAGAAACTTTGTAACGAGCTCATGGCAAATATATACATTTTAAATAACATTTTACTCATAGTAAAGACAACATTCAGAACCAATTAAATTTACAGAAGTAACTTACATATCCTGGTTCTGTATTGCCTCACTTATTTTTTATTTGGCAATTTCCAAAATTTAAATGGTGGTCCTATGCACCCGTTGCAAAATTTGGAGAATTGGTTCAAAGTATCTGCCAAAATTAAAAAGACATTGGTTTATATGAATTTATACCAAGTTTTCTGGTCACGTGAGGCCTCTCAGCCAATCAGAGATGAGTTGGTTCCAAGTGTCGTCATAACATAATTATCACAACAATGCTTATCGAAGTGACATCAATATTTGCTTTGTTTAAATGCGAACAAAACACACATTTTAATATAATTTCCATAATTATTTAGACTTAATAGACTGTTTCAAAATCACAGATATTATGCTTTTTAAAGTGCGGTAGCCAAATCATATTCAAAGCAGGCAGATAGTGTTTTCTAAAGGAGTTTTTACCGGTTGCCAGGCTAAATTCATTTTTACCGGTTGCCAGGCTTGATCTGTCCTCGTTTTTGCCCTACGGTGTTATTTTACAATATGGCCGCCACAATTATCAAAAGTTTAAAATTCATGAAAATTCATCATGTTTATGTCAAAGCATATGTTTTTGTGGCGAAACCGTTCAAATCTGCCGCCCATTTTTGCATCGAAATGACCGAGTTTTATGTTCAGCCATATTCCGATATGACTGCAATAATCATTCCAAATTTAAAATTAATGGAAATTAATCATCTTTATATTAATTATAATTAATCATCTCCTATGCAAAAATAGACGGCAGATTTGAATTTTTCACCCTCAGAAACAAATAATTAAAATCATTAATTTTCGTTGATTTTTGAATTTTTTAATGATCATGGCAGCCATTTTGGAAAATGGGCTCAGGGCGTGAAATAGAAAACAGAACAAGCTTGGTAACCAGTAAAAATGAACTTAGCATGCTGAAATCCTTTAGAAATCACCATCTGCCCACTTTGACTATCAAATGCCTACGGGTGTTAACTTTTGTGAAAATTGCACTAGTCTACAAGTTAATTGAAGTACTTCTTGAATCGCTATATTTTTCTATGCGTTTTTGATAGAGTAATTGGTTTTAAATTATTGTACTTTTTTAAAGTTAATTTTTCATCAGTCATGTTACGTACTCAGCACTGTTTATGTTTCATTACATTCCAGTTATTACTTCTAGATTATTCATACTATTATTACTACGATTTCAGTTATTACTACTAAGAATTTTTAAGAAAATAAATATACAAATTCTGTGAATATAAAATATTAATACTAAATTTCCATCCTCAGATTTTTATTTTACATCAGAATTAATAAACCTTAAGACACTCCTGTCGAAAGAACATATACAGTTAGATGTTTTGACTGAGAGACAAGTGGATTCCTATACCAACGAACAAAAAACCAAGGTTGCTTATATTCACGGCAATACATACGACCTTTCTATCAACAAGTTTCGAATGGTAAGTAGTATTAAGAGTCAAAAATTGAGGCACTCAACTATCAATAGCATAATTTAGAAGCGACATAGCTAAATTATTATCATTATTATTATTATTAATAGTAATAATAATAATAATAATAATAATAATAATAATAATAACTCTATGCCTTACGGAATAGGGTGGAGTGAAAAAATCAAATTTTCAAGTATAGAATTCCAGTAGGACTCAAAAGATGTATATTTGCATCCTAATCAATGGAAAAATAACGAAAAAAAATCACATTTTGGATCTTCAGTTCGCGCAAACTTCCTAAAGTTTGAAAAAGATGACAAAAACACCAAATTTACCTTTATGCGAAAAAATCGAATTTTAGAGTATCAAATTATAATAGTTACAGTACTGAACAGCGAGTATTGATTGTTAAAACACACTACAAGAATGGTGAAAGTTTCGCGGAAACTGTTCGGAAACTCCGTACGATTCTTAGACACAACAATGCACCAAATGAATCCACTGTCCGTAGGTTCATCAAGAACTCTGAACAAACCGGTTTTAACAGTAGATATCAAAAGCTCTGGATGCCCTTGAAGTGGACGGAGTAAGACAAATGTTGATGTCCGTGATTACTGTGAGTTCAAGAAAATCATGTCGCAGTCGTACTCAAGAAGTATACATGTGTCCAGCAACAATGCTCAGAATGTTAACAAAAGATTTGTACTTACACCCGTACAGAGTTCAGTTTACACAGGAACTTAAACCAGCAGATTATGGAAATTTGTGGAATGGATCCTAGAAAAGGAACGAGAGAGCCATGGTTTCACAAAGCGCATCGTTTTCTCAGATGAAGCTCACTTCCATTTAAAGGGCTTTGTCAAGAAACATAATTGGCAAATATGGGGATCAGAGAAGTTCACGAAAAAAAAAAAATATGCATTCTTAGAGAGTTAGGTTTGCTGTGGAATTTGTCGTGTGGGTTTAATCGGTCCGTACTTTTTCGAAGATATACAAGGAAGGGCTGTCACGGAGAATGGAATTCATTATCGTGCGAAGCTCAGTGCTTTCTTTTGACCCCGTTTGGTTGAAATGAACATCGACAATTGAAGCACCCCGCCAAACAACGATATATGTTACATTATGTTTCATTTTAGTGATTTCGAGAAGAAATGAGCAAAACTTGTTGTATATTATGGTATACAATAGGAAAAAATAAAACCAGGCGCAAACACTGTTTTCTATTTTATTCCTGATATATACCACAAGTTTTCCTTGTTTTTTCTCGAAATCACTAAAATATAAGATATATCGTTGCTCGACGGCGTGCTTCAATTTATGGTTCCAACAAGACGGCGCAACTTCCCACACTTCACTAGCTACAATCCTCACGAAAAGTTCCCGGACAGACTAATCTCGTTACGAGGAGACCAAACCTACCCAACTCGATCTTGTGACCTGACATCCTGTGGCTTTTTCCTATGGGGTATGCTAAGTCACAAGTTTACCAGAACAAAACCCGTAGTCTCTTGAAAAACTTAAAGAGGAAATTCTACGTGTCCTCGATGAAGTTGATGGGGAAATGTGTGAGCGGGTGATGGTTAATTTCATGAACCGAGCGGTCGCGTGTAGGGTTAATAGGGGGGTCATATGCCCGATATCGTGCTTCACGTTTAAACGACATTTTCTGAAGAGAAAGATGTACCTTGTTTGCTTTTTTTTTTTTTTTTTAAATAGGTCAGTATGTTTTATAATAGCTTCAAATCCGGTATTCTTTTTGAGACACCCTTTAGCTAAATTTGGTCCAAGTCTATCATTAAACTTTAACATTTCTTGCTTTTATTTAATCGTAACACGTGACTATCAGAATACAATATTGGTTTATGGATAAACGGAAGAACACGATTTGTCATTGGTACCTTGTGTGTTGTAGTCGAGCAGTCTGAGGCGTTAGACTGACGATCGTGAATCAAAACCTGTTTGTGGTTCGAATACCTCTTTAGAACATGGTCTGATTTTGAACTATTCTCGACGTTTCTGTCTCATGTCACTGTCGTGGTATTCCTGAAGAGTATCAAAAAGATAAATTGAGAGTCAGGAAGCTTAAAACAAAATATAGCGCACACTTCTGGTCGGAAAAGTCTGGATTGATCATTTTGTTCGTAAGCTATCTACAGGTTTTCCCACTTCCTCGCACATTCTCATTCTATTAATTTCTTTAAATCATAATGTATTTTCGTTCCATCTCTTTTAGCCTATAGGAGATAATCATGGAATATAAAACTGAAAGACTTATTATTTCCCTAAACCTAATATTATTTATAAAAAAAATGGATGTCACGACCATGACTTTAGGTAAGCATGGATTCTTTTATAACTTCCAGTGATGATAGTATGGTACTTGAAACGCAATTATTAATCGTGAAAATTTTAGTCCATTTACAAAATAATTGTTACAATTATTTTTCAGCTTATAGATAGAACTGCTGAAGGAAGTTTCCTGATAACAACTGATGACGTGATACAGAGCTTCTCCGAATTGTATTTACCTATAAATTCTAGAGTACTAACTCTGAAAATAACCCAAGACAGAAGTAAGGTATTACTAGTCGAAGCATACCAACTAACGGAAACAGACGAGATACGTACAAATATCGTTGGAGAGAGAGCGCTTAACGGAGTATGGAAACTTAAGAATGAAAATGTATGGGAGCGCAGATCAAACCTAACTGGATACAACATTCGTCTTGGTGATCACATCGTAAGTTTTGAAAATTCTTTGTTTTTCTGTTTTTGTACCTTACAGTAGACGTACTTCTGATTTTCCTCTACAGAATTGAATAGTCATTGCTCACAATCTATAATCAGTTCAGTTGGCTTATTCAATGATTTGCTTTACCTTAAATTTCCTTCCGAACATACTCATTTTGATCATCCATTACATTTGGTTGTATTTTACGTCCTTCTCTTACCTTTCTTCTGTCGCTCATCAAATCTTGTGTCCGAAAATTACAGGACATCTAAGATTCTTAACTATTATCGTTTCCATTTACAGGATGTTTTCGAAATATTATTGTCGATTCACTTCTTTACACATTAGAGAAGTTAGTCAAACATTGCTTTTATTAATATACAAATCTCTACCAAACTTAACAGGTTACCAACATTATATTCATTCCAACTTGACTCAAATCTTTTACATTACAAGTAGTGTGTGCATCTATAATAGAATTATGCTCACTTATATATAACTTTATGGCTTATGGAACCTTTTCGTACAGAAATGGTGTAAGAGGCTATTGGACGTGTTACATATGAGGAAAAAGAAGAAAGAAGAGAAGGAAGAAAGCCAAGATAATCTGAAGGAAAACACAGGAGTGGTTTACAAGATAAAGTGTAATGAATGTAATTGTTGTTATATTTCTGAAACGGGAAAAAGCTGAAAGAAAGTTTAAAACAACACAAAGATTATGCAAAATTGGAACGAGAAAGAAATGCCATTTTTAGGCTCGTGACGGACACGGTACGTGATATTAATTGGTGCGAGGTTTAAGTGTTAGGATTGAAACAAAGGACGTTAATAGAAAGTGTCAGAAGACCAGATTTATTGAGAAAGAAAACAGCTATTATGAACTGGAACGCTGGACTTAAAATTGACAAACACAGCGGCAAGTTATTGAAAAAAAATCTTAATTTGTAGGTTATTTTTCAACCGAACCAGGAGGGAAAAGGGATTTATGGTGTTTAGTTTCATTTGTGTCAACTTCTATTGTGATTAGTGGAGTTCGTTCTGAGCAGCCAATCAGCGTCCAGACCTAGCTTCTAGGATCCTTTTATATTTGTATGCAACTCCCTCTTGTTTGTTATAGTATCTGATGAAGCGATATTCAGTTAGTTCGCGAAATTGTTATGCATTTAATATACATTTTAAACAAACGTTCCTTTGCTTAGCGATTTGTATTTCTAGTTTAAATGTAAAACTGAATTTCTGAAGATATCAGAAACATAATGTATTTTACGTATCAAGATAAGGAAATAATCGAGCTATATTACCCCATGGAGTCTGTGAGACCTCACGACATAAAACTAGGATTAATGTAGGGATGCGCACATGTCTCGAATCTCGACTCGACTCGACTCGAATTCGAGTCGAGACACACTTTGTAAAATTCGAGACAAACGTATTTCTCGACTCGAAGTTTCACATGTTCAACCCTTTAATATATTCCTTGCTGCTCAAATTTACTCTCTTGTGCAGTATATGTGTGTGTATGTGTAAATAAGATCATATCTCTTTTTGAGTTATTCGAAATACATACAAATAATAAAGAGGGAGGATTTTACCAGATGTTGTTTTAAGTATTTTTTCTGTTAGCAAAATACATTGTATAATGCTGCAAACATGTTACAGCAAGTAAGGTTACTAGCATCAGACGAAGAAATAGCTTTTAAATTATATTTTCCGGTTTTTGCTAATATTTCCGAACAAATTATTTTTTATTAATGACTTTAAACTTTTTGGAAATTTTACCGATCTCGATAAAATTTTAAACATAGATGAGGTTCGGGATGGTTTTTATTATTTCACTTTGAAGGTGCAACTTGAGGGAAGAGGAGAGGGGAAAATGACAGATATTAGTGTCGAATCGATAGTTTTTGGTGTCGCTGAGATGAACAGTGACACTTCCGGCCGTTTAAATCCAAATTCAGTCCCATGGTGACATGTAAAGATAATCGAAAATTACGGATATTAATGTCGAATTCATAGTTTTGGGGTTCCATAAGTTCATTGGTGACAGTTTTGTGCCCTTTGTGTTCAAAATGAAACGTATTCTCCCGGTGCGAAGAACGGGTATTCTGCTAGTCTTAATAATAACGAACGGAACTTTCACATATTCAACCCTTTAATATATTTCTCGCTGCTCAAATTTACTCACTTGAGCGGTATATGTGTGTATATGTAAATAAGATTCTCTCTCTTTTTGGGTTATTCGAAAAATATACAAAGAATAAAGAGGGATTTTACCAGAAATCAGAAAACTAAAAAGTAGAATTAAATCTTGTTGCTTTAAGTATTTTCTTCCGTTAGCGAAATACATTGTATATACAGTAGGACGTCGATAATCCGAACGCGGTTCCTAGAAGCGTTTTACATTTTGTCTTAATATAACGCTAGCGATAAACAAACAATAATGTGTCCGTCGACGTTGTGTGCAGTCAGTGTTTTTACAAAAGTTCATCCATACGTAATTGTTTGTCATACATATTTTTATTTTTTATTTTCTCTTAGGCCTATAAGTTTTAAGTGTGACTTACAAGATCAGTGTACTTTAGTGTACGAGCAAGTTCTTCAGAAACATCAAATGTAAGTAGCCTTTCGTACGGTGTTGTAATTACTGTATGTACTGAATAACCACTGTATCGATAGAAGAACATACCGTACAGTATATGTAAGCCTAAATGGCATTTTCTTGATCATTTTCGAAAATCCGAACTACCTGTGGTCCCAATTAGTTCGGATTTTCGACTTCCTACTGTATATGCTGCAGACATGTTTTCCTGTTTTTGCCAATATTTCCGGACAAATGATTTTTTCTAATGGATTCAAAATTTCCGGAAATTTTACATAGAACAAGGAAGACATCTCTATAAAATACAAAATTGATTTAACATATTAACTAAAATGATTCTGACCCTGTTATTTTAACACTTCCCTCCGTCAAGGAGGAACTTCAAAAGATTGCTCAAGATAATTTTAATGCGTCTATACTAATCAAGCTAACTAGGATTATATTTTTGTTTCTTTTGTAGCCATAACTTCGTCCTATCACGGTGCTAACTTCGAAGTGTTTGGTTGAGTTGTGCACAAAATTTCTCTATTCTAATACAAGAAATATAAGTACTCAATTGTCTTAACCCTAAACTAGTAAATACAAAATAGATTTAATTTTGAAAGCATAATATAATAAAATATTCGAAAATTTCAATTTTACCCTTTTCAAATTCGGGAAAACCGTAAACAACTGGGTTTTTACCCAAAATTTCCGTTTTTTCCCCGGCCTTCTCAACACTAGTCTGAATACATAGTGCACCGAGCACTCCTAAGAGTGGGCCTCTTCATGTGCGAATGTTAACACCACGATATGGGCATCTACGACTGAAATGAATACGTGACCATCGCCATTGGACCTTGGTATAGTAGCAGAGCGTAGCATTGTCTGATGAATCCCGATAACTTCTTCATCATAACGGTGGGAGGGTGCGAATCCGTCGTATTCCAAGGGAACAGCTCCTTGACACGTGTACTACGGGACGGAGACAAGCTGGCTGCGGCTTAATTATTATCTGGGAACATTCACGTGAGCATCCATGTGTCTAGTGGTGCTCGAGCAAGGCACCATGACGGGCGAGGCGTATCTCACACTGCTTGCAGACTACGCACACCCGTTCATGACGACCATGTTTCCCAACGGTAATTACATTTTTCGACAAGATAATGCACCATGTCACAAGGCCAGGTTTGAGGAGCGCAGAAGCGAGTTCCAAGTGATGTTCTGGCCCCCAACTTGCCGGATCTGAACCCAATCCAACACATCTGGGATGTGATTGAACGTGACGTCAGTTCGCAGTGCCCCCCTCCGCGGAATTTACGGGAATTAGGTGACCTGTGTGTGCATATGTGGTGTCAACTCTCTCCAGCGACCTACCAAAGATCATTGGGTGCATGCCAAGACGTGTCGCCGTTGTTATCCCTGCCAAAGGTCGACATACTGACAATTAGGTAGGTAATCATAATGGTTTGGCTGATGTGTGCGTATTGCAAGGATCCCCACATCACAACAGACGCACGTGTCAACTCAACACGTGCTATTATTTATAAACAACATAGCAGACAGCAAGCCAACACGGAAGACCGAGGAACACCGAAAGCAGACGGACCTCACGGAAGGACCCGAGGAGGACAAATAAAAGGAGGACCACCGAGGGACCCAGTATCAGTCGACCAACTGATCGCCTAACCTTTACCTTCCTATGTCGCTGTGGACTAGGAGCACCTCTTCCTTACCCTATGCTGCACTGAGCTAGGGATCCATCTTAAACTTATAATCCAAGCCTAACCAACAACCTGCCAAAGTGTTCTGGAAACTGCTTTGAGTGGAAGGGGCACCCGGCAAAACATTTAGTATTCCTTCACTTGGTCATTGAGGAAGAGACATTGAAATTAGAGACACTTGTATTTATTATATTATATTTTGTAATAAAATTTGGTGAAGGGGAAAAAGACACCCGGTCTATCATTTGACTCTACCAAACATTGCATGGTGTAGGCACCGGAGTTTTGTACGGGGCGCTCTTTTTCTCAACTTTTTTATCTAAACACTGACGAGGTTAGTATCATAATTCAACTAAATTTGACATAATCCCTCCCTCCCTCCCTCTCTTCTTACCTTTCCATAGTGCGATTTATGCCGGAAACTAGGTCAGGTAAACGGACGTACAGATCAGGAGAGAATAATATAAACATGACAGAGGGTGCATCGAATTTATCCTTTAATATGCCACATTTAACGAAGTATGCGGGACACATGCATGAAGATCCGGACAGGTTTTTTATGCTATTCGACCATATGGCAGCAATGCAGGCATGGTCACCGGCTAAGAAAAAGGAAATTTTACCAATATATTTACAAGACACGGCACTAGATCTCGTATTACAGCTTAAAAATCAAAATCAATTTGATAGAATGACTTATGAAAATCTAAAATCTAAGTTAGTAGCTTTATGTAGGCCAAAAGTCCCATCGTACAAAGCAGAACAGGAATTGTTCGAGGTACAACAAGGAATGGACAAGCCAATAGACTCGTATTTTTTACGTAAACTCCGAGCAATAAGGCAGTTATTACCGGAAGCGACTGAAGAACAAAAGATTCACCATTTATCTTTGGGTTTGCAAAGGGATTTCCTTAATAGGATAGCATTAGAAAGGTTTGCAACGGTAGAAGCGCTACAGAATAAATTAAACACACTGGAAGCAGCTAATGACCTTTTAAGGAAAAGAGAACACGCAGAGCTATCACAAAAATTACATATGTTATACGGCCAAAATAATATACCTAACCTGCATAATACATCCTATGGCCTATCAACCGAGCCAAAGTCAATAAATCCTGGACAACAGTTATACCATCATACCTATCCTGTGCATATGCAACCAGTTACACAACCAATGAACACCTATATACCTGGATATCAACAACAAAATAATCCTTCCATGGCAATTTTTCAACCCAACCATCAAGAAATTCAAACCTCAAGCCAGGAACCTAAGACCGTTCCCCACCCAGAGCAAAATCCTCCACAAAGTGACCTCTCTATCTTGGCCAATAAAATGGCAGAATTGTCGCTGGTGATAGCCCAGACGAATTATAAAAGCCATCACAGGAATAGGAACCAGGGAAATGGAAGGAGAAACAATAATAATGGGAAAAAAAAACAGGGACAAGCCCTGAATAATCAACAAACTGCTCCAACGGAAGATCAAATTTTGGTGTGCGCAATATGCCGGAAGCGGGGGCATGGGGCATCTAACTGCTATAATCGTCAAAAAAAAACGCATAAGGCAGCCCCTTGACAAGGGGGCCGACAGTTATCATCACACGGAACGAGGAGACCTAAAAGAAACTGGCAAAAACTATGAAATTCCTGTAATAAACGAACAATTATGACAATTGGCGGAAAGAAGAGAAAATATAGCGTTAGACGACGAAAATAACAGGTCGCATCTAACAATTAAAACTAAATTAGGCCTTCAGAATGCGATAATTGACACAGGGAGTACGGTTTCCCTATGGCCCACCCAAATCGTTCCCCCTGGGACAGATATAATTCCATTTCAGACAATAATAAAAGGAATTTCAGGCAATAACATTCATTTGAACCAAATAGCATTAATAAAATTTAAAATAGGCCAGACAACATTCACTCATTACTTCAGAGTAATTGACAAGACAATGCCAATAATAATAGGAATAGATTTCCTCCAACGTTCGCATTCCACCATTGATTTAAACAAGAACACAATCTCGTTTTTCAAACGACCGAGGAAACCGCAGTTACCAGTTCAAAGTACAGAGAATACATTGTCAGCTTTAACCACTAAGATAATATCGCAGACGGATCACAATTGTTTATATCTGACTAAGCAAATAACTTTGCCTCCAAGATCGCATACATATGTACAAGTAGCAGGAAAGAAAAAAATAGCTGACAGAGAATTCCTATATGTATCATTGCTTCCTGGATTACGCGAGAAATATAATTTAAATGCCCTCGATCAAAAGATAGAAACAAGCAAAATGGTAATGTTAATTTCTAATTCAAATGGCAAGAGCGTAACTATAAAGAGGAACACGCCAGTGGCGGCTCTTGAGGAAGGGCACGAAATTTCTTTTCACGCCCTAGAAGAACCCGATTTCTTTGAAAAGGCATATCAATTTAAAACGAAAGAGGAAACAAAAGAACGTTTAAAATACACAAAAACACTTTTCAATAAAGAACTTTTTGACGTCAACCCCGAATTAGACAGAAAACAAAAGCAAGCAGTTTATGACTTGTTATTTAAATATAGAGACGTTTTTACATATGCCCCTGATGATATTGGATATTTTAGGGGATATGTTCATAAAATCAGAATTTCTAAGTCTGCCGTGTTCCACGACCGCTCCCCACCCATTCCATTAAATATTAGGAGTCAAGTAGATAAGCAGATTCAAGACCTTATCAAAGCAAACATAATCAGGCCAACTGACAATAATGAATTCTCTTCTCCACTTCTTGTGCTCAAGAAGCCTAATACGAAGGAATTTCGAATAGTTCTCAACCTGCAAAAGTGTAACACTTATACCAAGTATCTGTCGGTACCATTTCAAGCAACAGAGGACGTTCTAAACTCTATAAAGGGGAAAACTTTCATAAGCACTGCCGATCTTTCCAATTCATATTTCCAAATCTTGTTGCATCCTAAGAGCCGTAAATATATGACTTTCGAGCTCAATCATAATAGAAAATCATACGAATTTTTGAGATGCACAATGGGGGCCAAAACAAGTTCCCAAAGTCTAAGTGTGGCCACGAGAATGATTTTGGAGGGACTACCAGATAGAATTACAAATTTTGCCGACGATCTTGTTACTAGTTCGTATAATTTTCCGCAGCATTTGCAGGATTTGGAGTTATTATTCCAGAAGCTTAGAAAACACGATTTTCGAGCATCACCCAAGAAGACTCATATTGGCTATCAGGAACTTAACGTATTAGGACACCTTGTTAGTGGAGAATCCATTAAAATATCTCCAAAAATAGCTAAGAAGATACGAAATTTCGAGAGACCGACTACAAAGCGGATTCTCAAAAGCTTTATAGGCCTATGCTCATATCTTAGGGCCCACATTAAAGACTTTACGTTAAAAATTGAGCCTTTTCAACAGTTTGTAACATCCAAATCTAAATTTAAATGGACAGAAAATCACGATGTTCTCTTTGAACAATTAAAAGAAGACATACTAAATGCTCCATCACTTGCTCACTCTGACGATTCACTAGAAATCCGCGTCTATAGCGATAGCAGTCAAACTCAAGCAGGAGGACTACTCGCCTGCTATGACCCAAAAACTGACACTGAGAAGGTGGTTGCTTATTGTTCCCGGAGGCTAACGAAAAGTGAAGAGAAAGCGAGCACATGGCAAAAAGAATTGTACGCTCTCATATACACATTGCGTAAATTTCGCTATTTTCTACTAAATAGAAAATTTAACCTATACGTAGACGCAAAGTGTATCGCGACGATGAATAACCAGCCGGACAAAGTCGGGAAGTACACAAGATATAAGTTATTTCTAGCCGATTATGATTTTGATATACAATATTTGCCTGGGTCCAAACACCCAGCAGATATAATCAGTAGGCTAGAACAGGCCCAAGAAATTAAGAAAGAAGGTGAAAAAGTAGAAAATGACGAAGAAAAAGGGGAGGACTATTATGCTTTTAAATCAAACAGCCTTCATGTTAATACTTTAGAAGCAGGAAATAATGAGCCTTTACCGAATATTGCAAGAGAGCAGCGCAAAGATGAAAATTACAAAGACATCATATTCGTTTTAGAAGGAAGGGAGCCGGAAAAGATTTCCACAGTCAGATCAGCAAGATTTTTTTGTCTTAAAAACGGCATCTTATATCGAAAACAAAACCACCCCGATTATGGATTACTACATCTTTTATGCATACCAAAGTCCTTAGTTAATTTGTGGTTCACAACCTTCCATCGCCAGGCGACCAATCCGCATTTTGGATTTTCAAAATCATACAAGACCGCTATCAAGAAATTTTATATGCCATACCTGAAAAACTATCTTGCTAATAAGATACGCATGTGTACTGATTGCCAACATCTGAAGAAACTAGCACAGAAGAAACAAGCCGAACTTTTACATCACCCGGTGGGAGAGATAGCAACAACATGGATATATGACGAGTTAGGGCCCCTACCAAGCAGAGAAGGAAGAAATAAGTACATACTAGTAGCCACAGAATTAGCCACACGGTATGTCATTGCAAAGACAGTAGATGCCATAAACGCGGAAAACATAGAGAAATTTTTGGAACATGAAATTATCCTCAAATTTGGAGCTTTTACAACATTATATTGGGACCGACACCCAGTACATGGAGCAACTCGTTTACAAAATTTGGCACAGAAGTACGATTTCGTCTATAAGTACTCACCCGCATATAATCATGCTTCAATAGGGTTAGTAGAGCAAACTAATAAAATCATACAGAATTGTTTAAAGGTTTTCGTGCAAGAACACCACACGGATTGGGAAAGATGGTTACCGCACGTTATTTTTGGTATCAATACGTACGTACAAGGAGGGACCAAATATTCTGCAAGTTTCTTGTTGTTTGGTTATGAACCCAGAACCCCGCCAGAATGTACGCTAGAATCAAGACAACATATACAAATTGACAGAAATAAACTAGCGGCCATCAGGAGGAAAGTACGAGACAACCTGGAACAGGCATATAATAAACAAAAGCAGTTTTACGATAAGCGCCATAGACAGACAACTTATAATCCAGGGGACCTTGTTTTGGTATATTATCCCACCCGAGGAAAATAGGCTTACCCGAACACTTCACAGTTCACTACGATGGCCCGGCACGCATCCTGGAGAAGATTAATTCAAATTTATATCGAGTAGAATTACCGTCTAAATTCAAGGACAGAATTCAAGAAATTGCGGTGGACCGTTTAAAACCATTTTACAAAGACCAAACTGAGGGAACATAAGATTAAGGAGAAAGAGGCACAAATCCAAGAAGAAGAATTTAACAAAATTCCACGTACTCACCCGGAACAGAAGAGGACCAACAACAGAAAAAAAAAATGCACTGACATAAATTCGCACTTCTTCATTTCAACTATAAACTATATCTCATTTTGTTACTTAACTACATTACAATTTGTGTTTCCGTTCTCTTCGCAAAATGCAAGATCAACATTTTTCTCTTTCTTTTTTTAGTTTCAAAAGTCATTAATCCTTGCAAGGTCGAAATACAATACTTTCTTGCTTCAAGCATCGCTTCTTCAATACGAACATACATGAATGTTTATTACGTCATTTTTTCTCCTTATACAGGAGGTTCATAAAATCAGACTCTTGATAACATTATACAGAGTGACCAGAAATTCACATACTCTATTTTTTCTTTTTTTTAGGAAAAGAAGCTATTAAATTCCAAAACTGATTCTTCTCTTTTCATTCGTTCTAGTAATAATTAAATTGTGCCTCGCCTTTCATAAGCCCCGCTACAAAACAAAACTTAACCAATTGGCTAAACATACCTTCACCATTAGGAAGACTCAATTCACTGGCGCCTACTAATACTACGAAAGAGACTTCACTGATATAGACAACTCATATCCGAAGTGACCGATCCTTAATAAACTGATATATTTATTCATCAAAGTGATGACACTTCTACCCACTTTGAGGGAAATGATAAACTGTTTTTTGATCCTGCTTATTTGGGACAGAACTACAGTGTTATTACCATTATGTGTATATTTCACAACAAGTTTTTCATAGTGATATAGGTGTATCCTAGTGTTTATAGTGTTTTCTAGTGTCTAAACAGTATCAAGTGTGTCAGTGTTGGTGCCGTTACTTTTACTAATTACAACTGTGTATTTTCTCAAAATAATCTTCCAGATTATTTTTTTCCAGTGTGGGGGGTGCAAGGATCCCCACATCACAACAGACGCATGTGTCAATTCAACACGTGCTATTATTTATAAACAACATAGCAGACAGCAAGCCAACACGGAAGACCGAGGAACACCGAAAGCAGACGGACCTCACGGAAGGACCCGAGGAGGACAAATAAAAGGAGGACCACCGAGGGACCCAGTATCAGTCGACCAACTGATCGCCTAACCTTTACCTTCCTATGTCGCTGTGGACTAGGAGCACCTCTTCCTTACCCTATGCTGCACTGAGCTAGGGATCCATCTTAAACTTATAATCCAAGCCTAACCAACAACCTGCCAAAGTGTTCTGGAAACTGCTTTGAGTGGAAGGGGCACCCGGCAAAACATTTAGTATTCCTTCACTTGGTCATTGAGGAAGAGACATTGAAATTAGAGACACTTGTATTTATTATATTATATTTTGTAATAAAATTTGGTGAAGGGGAAAAAGACACCCGGTCTATCATTTGACTCTACCAAACATTGCAGTATATTTTAACTCGTATATTTTGTCTCGCCTCGAATTTCGAGACGTCTCGACTCGACTCGAATTCGAGTCGAGTCGAGACAGAAACATATTTTCGAGTCGAGACAACATTTTCTCGAGACGAGTCGGGACAGGCTTAAATCTCGACTCGACTCGACTCGTGCTCATCCCTAGGTTAATGAATGATTATGGTTTAATGGGGCTAAGCAGCAAGGCTATTTGTCTCCAATAAAGATATAAATAATTGATGTATAATATATGAATTATAATAAAAGGTTATGGCAGTTATGCTAGATAGCAAATTAACATCCTCAAAACCTTCGATCATTGACTACGAATATAAAACTAAATTAAATTAAAATATTAAACAAATGACTATTATGCACTTCTGTAGCACGCTCTGCCTATCCGTTCGAAACTACAGTGATCATTATTTTCCAAGTCATAACAACTGCGGGGAAGATCCTTTGAAGCTATCATAAACAGACAAACGCTTAGCTGTCAATCAAGTGATGGTAAACCTTTAAGGAGATTCAGGTCTAATTTTTCTTCCTGGCAAATAATATAACGCAGAACTAATTGACCGGATCGGCAAGTTAATTAAAATTACCTTAATTTTAATTTTGAATAGAACGTTCTAAAATATAAGAAATTCTACCTGTACTTAATTACTGATAAACTTGTAACTCTTTCTACAGTATGGAGGTGAACCTTTCAATGCAACGCACAGTGAATACCCAATGGCAGGATTTCATTCATACCTCCAAAGAATGATCGCTATTCTAATGCAGAAAATGAATTTCACGTAAGAGTAAACACTATTTAATTCTGTCATTTTTGTTATGCTATTATAATTAGGTATAACATTTTCCTAAGATAACTTATTTTACTGATGCAGATATTACATAGACTTCTTGCTATTTAAAGAATTTAAGCACTTAATTTTTTCATAATATGATTTAAGATTATCAATTACGAGGGAGGAATCAAGCACCAATCAAAAATAAATAAAATAATTCTAGTTACAAGCTGAGTATGTGTACCAGAATTGTAGATTGAATTTTAAAAAATGAATCTATGTAATGCTTGTAATAGCCCTGATAGGTGTAAATGGGTTCTACTGAGTTTCTCTGCTTCCGAAACCAAAAACAATTTTTCTAACCTTCTGAATCAATATTCACATTGTTTGAAATTCTTGAACTCGATCCATATTTAAGAGAAAATGTGTTCTAATTTCGATATTAGACCGATATTCTCAGAAAAAATAAATTTAGGAATCGGAACCGATACTCTCAGAAAGATGTAATTAAAGTTCTGCACTTTTATAAGATAATAGATTGGCATTCTGAAACCAGGACCTACGTTCTCAAAAATGTCGGTTTTGGCCCAAAACGTGAACGTTTTTGATAAACAGAAATCTCCTGTGGCTCCGCGCCGAGACTTGTTTTTCGGAAATCTCAGTAGATCCTATCGGTACAATTACTAATAACAACCCTGATAACAACAATTACTGTTAAATTATATACGCATGCTAGTTGTGGAAGAAAATAAATCTCAAAGTTTTAGAGGAAGACATTCTCCTTTAAGATCAAAAGATTTTAATCCTTATGTTCAAAACCTTTCGAAACACATTCCAATGTCAAGCATTTATACCTTAATACGCGTGTGTTTGTGAGATATTTATCCAAAAATAGTCGTAACATTCATTGGATTTTAACTCATGAAGGCCGGGAAAAAGGGATGAGGAGAGAAGAGTCCAACTCAACAGGACCCTGATCGAAATGGCCTCACGTTAAAGGGGTTAGGATGAAACTGAAACCACGTCAGAAAGGCCCAAGCCAAAAAAGCTCTACGTCAAAATGTCACTACGCTTCAAAAGAGCCTTGTATCAAAATGTTTGTGTCCAAAAGAAATATAAAATGTCTCGGACAAAAGAACCAGGTCGAAACGTCCCCGTGGCAAAAAGGATCACGATTCAGAAGGGGCCCAGTCGAAAAGGTCCTGTGTTAAAATGCTCCACACGAGCCTGAAGTCAATAGCCTATAATCAAAGTATAAAGTTGGCATAAAAGTTTAAAATAACAAAATCATTCTGTGGACACTCTCCTATACTGCAACTGGCAGCCAGCATCTACAAGAAACCATATATACGACGGAGTAAACTAAGATTCTTTAGAGTTTGCTAATTTAAACCGTAAGTTATTTAAGTAATATAATTTTGAGGTATTGGAAAACACGATGCAAACAGGTAGCTACGCAGGGGTGAGGGTATGAGGACGAGAGATAACCGGGAATGCCAACTTCCATAAAATTTGATATAACTTCAGGAGTATTTTACAGAGTTAATACATAATTTATATTCAAGCTGAATTTAGACTCTAATCATACGCGCCGACCACGTAGGTGCTCAAGGGCTCCAGGACTCACACAAATAATCTTGTGGGTGCTGCGCACCCATAAGATTTTTAGTTTGATAAAAACAAAATAAATATTTCTCTCTTGTCATATCAAAAAAAGAATAAACAAATAAATAAAAATAAGCAAAACACTGAGACGGAAGTTAAAATTTCTAACCTCTAAAACATAATTGTTTCTTTCAAGTGCGTTCGTGCAAAGGCAACAAAGAAACACATTTCCCCCTTCCTTGTCTGTCTCTGGTCTAGTCAAAGGCAATCCCCACAATAAAAATTGGAACTATATTGTGAACCGAATCGAATACAGTCCTTTATGATTTTTAAAATCGAATACAGTATAAAAGATTTTAAATAAAAGGAAATCAGTCAAGAAATATCGATACTTTCTTGAAGACGTATAACACGTCCCGTCATTGATATGCACCCACATAAATGTAGGAAAGTCGACGCCGTTGACTCTAATGGGAGAAACTTAGAGATTATTCCCAATAAAATTCCTGGATATGTGTCTGTATGAAATCACCATATTTGTCGACCTATATTACAGTATGCGGCAAAACTGAAAGTACTGAAATTCGCCTATGGATTGCGCACAGATGCAACGTGGTATGAGCTGTGAGCGCCACATGTGTGCCCAGTCGCGTATGAACTAGCGTAGTGTGCAATTGACGTAAAGATAATGTTATTTACAACAGAGAAGGTGTTCATTCACGAACACTATTTCCGCTCATACTGTGTGGATCACATCTCACTGGAGGAGATGAGCGCTCACGTCTACTGCACTGCTCTGGAGCTATGTCACATGAACTATGTCTTCATCAGTAACATATGGTTCAGTGTTGAAAGCCCTGTGTACCTTGATCGCTACATCGATCGACAGTCCATTATGAATCAATTCTTGCATCATTTGCGCGGTTTTTGCCGCACCAAAAATCTGTCGTTACAATAATGATGGATGCAGCAAGAAGCGGCTACCGCCACATTGCAACTGAGTCACTTGTCCTTCTGCCCACGAGAGTTTGGACATCATTTGATTTCCCGTGAAGTGGATTTTCCATATCCTTCCCTCTCCTCTGGCCTTAGGGCTCCAGACGCCTACATGTGGGGTATGCTGAAGGAAGCAATTTTCTGAACAGATATCCCCCTACCAGTATACCGTATAAGAGAGAAGATTCGGTCATTGTTCTATTGTTCCAGTAACCCGTGTTTACTAACATGTCCATCGATCTATAGGACCGCTATGAAGAATGGGCGCGATGTAATGGTCAACTTTTTGAACACATGATGTGCAGGCACGAGTCTTCTTAAATCTACAATATGTGTTGAGTAACATTTAGTTGACATCCATTTGACAGCATTTCTTATGTTTCATTATATTGTACATCAAATAAAGAAATAAATGTCAACGATGTGATTTCAGTGCTGTTTGTTTTGCCGCATATTGTATTTACATTTAACTCCATAAAATAGGTTTCCAAAAGTGCACATGTATATCAGGGGAAAAAAACGAATATTTGTTTTCAAAAAACGTTCTTCTTAAAATAGGATTATATGCTGACAAGTGCATTGATAACAAGTTCGTAAACATGTTTAAGAATTGTCTTTAGGTGGGCTGCATTTATGAGATATATCTAATAAATATCAGAAATTCTACTTACATTCAATCTAATAAATAGTTTCCGTCGTAAAAATTTTAATAAAGATTTCTCGTCATAGGAATTTTAAAATGTTAGAGCCAATCCTAAAGTGTCCTCATATCTCTATAATTATTAAGAGCGAGTCTTATAATGTCCTCATATCTCGGATTAATAAGAGCGAGTCTTATAATGTCCTCATATCTCTCTGATTAATCAGGGCTAGTCCTCTAATGTCCTGATAAGCTCGTCGCCTTGTATTTCTGGGTGGGGATACAGGTGGTTCGGATTCCACGTTAAGCAGTAGGACACCACTTCATCATCATTATCATCACTCTAAGGGCCTGTCCTATAATATCCTGGTATCTCTCTGATTACTACCTATTAATCTGTGAAATATATTGCAGTTTTGTTAACACTTTTTTTTTACCATTAAAGTTTAATTTTATAATGTAGCTTAAAATAGCGGAATTTCAGTAAGGGTAGCGGAACGTGGCGGAATTTTGACGACACAGTAGCGACTTTTCAAGCTAGGAATCTGGCAACACTGTATGTTCTCTTGAGAACTTCCGAAGAGAAGGAAGGAAAATATCTTGAACCTTGAACCTTGACGCTGAACAGTGAAACCATATCTAGCATCTTGGTGCTAGTTCTAGCATAATTCACATGCATTTAGCATCTAGCATCTTGACTTTAGCATCTTGGCCAAATCTAGCATAATTTCATTCTTCCCTCTGATGAACAGAAAAAGTACTAAGATTTAGATGGTTCAAGGACCGTCGGGTATTATTATTCTTAGTTGAAGCGATAGTTGGAACAATGAGACCAGTAAGTATTTCCGCGGTGGTAATTTATTGTTGAATTCAGAGAATGTTCAAAAATAGCAAAACGTGACACTACAAATCATATTTACTTACCCATAGTTTTATTACTGTCAACTGAAACCTGAATGTTTGGTTATCTGGGATGTTTCTGTCCCTTTCAATTTACAACTTGAGATGGGAGGGATATAAACGTCAGGGGACAGCTAGTAATACACTAAAAGAAATGCTTCATTCCTGCGTCGGAAGCGGCATGTTGTGTACATATTTCTTAAAATGTTATCCATTCATAAAAAATAAATTCGACCTTCCTTCTCTATAATGTGCCATTTACCAATTTATTTCATTATCATTCCTGACAGCGTCATATTAGCTTTGTACATGAATACAGTTGAAACACTTCATTGAAATAATGAAGAGAAGTACGGGCGGGTCTTTAAAATTAGTTAGGAAAGATAATTTGAAAATCTGGCATAATTTACAAAAATCTAGCATAATTTAGACCCGTGTTTGGCATCATCGCGAGTCTCGAGTGTGGCAACCCTGACGCGGAATCGATTGTAAAGAAAACAGCTTGTCGCTGAGTATTTCCGTTTTAGTTTGTATGGCAAGAAATGTTTTCAATTGTGAAAGTCAATATAAAACTTAATGTATAAAATTGTGAACACGATAAAATTAATGGATTATTATGAGTAGTTGCGGTTGTCACACAGAACTGATAATTAATAAATGTAAACTGTCAAATTTAAGAAACAATTTTATCGATGTTATAGATAGAAATAGCTCTCCCTAGTAGTCTAGTGGCTACTGCATATTGCTTAGATTTCTAATAATAAGAGAAAATTCAAATTTGAATGCATTATGGTGTTTCCAATTTCAATTTCAACTGCAGCCCACGTCTGGGTGTTGAAAAGCATGGATGCAAAACTTTAGCAACAAAATCAGATATTTATATAATAAATTAAAAGGTACAGTAATAGATATGGGTTTGATATAAAAGCGGTACTTATACCCTTCAATAATGACAACTTCATTGTTAAAAAGTTCGCAAGAGATCTTGTGACGACCCAGTCCAGTGTAGCATACCTAACATTGGTAATAACATTAATAAAAATAAATAAAAAGGAATAAATCTATTCAACACAGAAACATTATGTATTTTACTTTTAATTGTGGTTTTTCAGCTTCCATTCAATATAATATTCCTTATAAAATTATATTTTTATGTTGTAAAAATGCATATTTTAAGGCAGCGCATGGAAATAATCATGATTCCTGTTTTACCTATAGGGTAGAGGGGGGACATTGGTATGATTTTTACTTAGTCGAGATTTTAGAACATATCGTCAGCTTGAGAAACATATTTTCCCAACTTAAACTGTGATTCTTTAGCTACATTTACAATGCACAATATTGTTTCTACTAATGTCCTACCTGGAGTAAATTACATTTTACGAAAGGTCTGCAATCTGTACCAATCTTCCCCATGTGGGGGCAGATTGGTACTGGCTTGGGGCAGATTGGTACGAGCAAAGTGAAATATCACACAGACTTTCTGATAATAGAGATAACGTAATGTTTTTTTTGTTTTATTTTTCCATAAAATATTTTGAAATATAATATTCTATTAAACTTCCACAAACTCAAGTATTTTAACAATAGGTTTAAGGACCTACAGCAGCAAAAATGCAAAATAAAAACATGATACATAAAATTAAAAAAATAAAATAAAAAGTCCAATACTTGCTTGTGTTCTCATCAAAATTTAAAAGTTCCGCAAGCTATTTACGAAGATAAAAACGTACTATAAATAAGGTTCTGTCTCTACAAGGAAAAATTGAAGTAAATAATCCAAGGGCTACCTACAGTTTACAAAATTTGAAATCTTTCATACCTCAACTACTAACTGGAAAAGAAATTATAATTTTGGTTCGAGCATCCCCTTGTCTCCAAAGGAGGCAGATCTTAGTTGTTATAAAGGTAACCAACAAAGGTTTGTCGCTTTTTCACCCACAACCTTCGAACATCGATATCTCACCTAAAACGTCCCTGGAAGATCAAAAATAGTCCCATCAGCATCGACGAACTTTTGCCAACGCTCTGTAAGGCCATGGATTCCATTGCGGTAGAACAGGTAGTAATCGGATGGTGCAATGTCCGGGGAGTATGGCGGATGTAGTAGTGTTTCCAATAAAAGGCATAGAATGGTGTCCCGGGTCATCCTAGCTCCATGGGGCATAGCGTTATCCTGTAACAGGAGGACCCCTTTGCGATTCAGATGTGCTGGCTCTAGAGTTTTGAATTGTTCTTGAATACAAATCAACTGCTAGCAGTTCCCGAGGCACGATGCCATGAGCATTCCACCAAACACACAGCAGGACCTTCTTTTCGTGCAGTGCTGGTTTTGGCTGTTTTTGAACCGGTTCATGGGATGCTAACCAATTATGACGGCGTCGTGGAGCTTCGTACAGGACCCACTTCTCATCATATGTCAACACTCTTCCAAAAATTTCTCCTTCCTCAGACAAGACAGCAAAGAAACAGAGGCATCTGCTCGCGTTGCATTCTGACTCGGATCCAATCATGTGGAAGCCATCGACCCAACTTGCAATGCTTCCCAAGTTGATGGAGGTGCTGCCGAACGGTTTATTCACTCACACTGAATTGTAGTCCCAATTCCTCACATGTCTGGCCACTGTTCGCCTTAATTGCTGCCTGAAGACCTTCACTTTGTACATGTGTTGGTCTTCTGGCACGTGGCGTGTCTTTCAGTGTTTCGTCACCGTTTTTAAACTTGTTAAACCGCCTTTACACTGTGCACGTAGTCACGACACTCTCACAAAAGGCCTGGCATATTTTCTCCCTTGCTACAATGGTGATTAACCCCAGTTTGAACTCGTACACCATACTCGATCTTAGGGCTCTCTGTGGAGGTCCCATGTTTACGCTGTTCTAACGCAAGTTCACTGTGTAACTGAACTACCACAATCAGGTAGTGTGTTGGGTATATCCACATCAACAACTGACCTTCGCTTTATCTCCATTCGCATTCAACTCACGGTGTGAGGGCCAATTAAACACAGACCTCCACAAAAAGCGACAGAACTTTCTTGGTTACCTTAATAATATTAAAGTTTCAAGAACTTCGGCAAATAACTTTCAAATAGATTGCTGAAAGTCGAATAAAAATGACGCTTACTACATGTTGGCTTTTAGCGACCATGTACAAATATATATTTGAGGTTGATTTTGTTAGACATGTGCCTATTAAAATCACTCGCATGCTATGACCTGGGGGAAAGAATCTTCACATTTTTGCTATCAAGGTTCCTAAATGGTTAAACAATTTTCCATTCGAAAGTTTCTGTACCTATCGGCTGTACCTATGGTTCCGGAATGTCGAAAAATAATAATAGGAAAGTTTTCCATGCTATTTTGGTTAATTTATTTTTATGCTGAGCTTTCTACTTGATTTTAATCAAGGCTCAGTGGTAGAGCGTTCACCTCTGGTGCTTGGGGTCCCGGGTTCGATCCCAGCCCCCGCCAAGTGAACTTTGTGGTGGACAAACACCGTGCTCGTGGGTTTTCTCGGGGTTCTCCCGTTTCCTCCCACTTACTTCATTCCACCACTTCATTCATCTCTCATCATCACCGTCTCCTTTAGCCTAACCGGCATAACCGTGGGACGTAAAACTTAAAAGATTTCATTTTTGATTTTAATCAAAAAGAAAACTGTGATACATGGGAAATGCACAAAGAGTAGTCTACCCTTATAATTACAAGTGGAATGCGTAGATTGGTACAGAGCAGTGGGGGCACTTGGCCTGTACCAATCCACAACACGTGCATGTGTACTAATGTGCCCCAACCGAACTTCAGGATCATTAATTCCTATAACTGAAAAATTACTTCACGCAGGGCAATTGAGCATAAATGAAATTATTTGTAAAGAATTACACTTTCATGCAGCATACATAAGTTTTCAAAAATCCAGTGCTTATTACAAATATAAGCTTACAAAGACATAAGTGAAAACTTACTTTTGCTCTAAGAAATCAAGTTTTTTTTCTGCACAGAGAAAAGAGTTCTGCGTCTATCCATCAACTGTGCCTCACGATGTTCGTTTGTCACCAATGTTGCCACCACCAAACTGTTGTCCATTTATCTCTTCACAGTGGAAAAATATCTACCTCATACCTATGTGCCCAGTGTACTAATGTTTCCCCCTCGCCCCTATAAATTCCTTACTACAGAAATAAACTAATATGTTTTGTTTGTGTGGCCCTGCGTGGAATAGTCCCTAATACTCTCGCCTTTGGTGAGAGCGGTTCCGGGTTCGATTCCCGGGTGGAGGGGCTCGTTCGAAAAAGTGTAAAAGCTTTTTTTATGCCAGCCATCCTGAAGGAGGTTTTCTTGGGATTTCCTAATTCACACAAATGCCGAGATGGTACAAGGTAGATAGCATACAGGTCCCAGGCCACTTCTTTCCGTCCCCAGTCTTTCTTCCTTTTCTTTCCTCTGATAGTGTGATCGCCGAGAGACGTCATCTTTCATACGTGATTTGCTAAATGGCCTTATATCCTGAAAGCCCAGAAATATAATTCCTAATATGTTTTGTCCATGATATAAACTAGTAGGCAATTCACTATACACGTGTATAAACATATATATAGATAGAAATGCTTAAATAAGAACTGAGATTATCAGTGTAGTTTAAGTTTTCACTTCTATATGAATCCAATTCTAAGAGGTCACTTCTTTACAGAAACTATCATTTAAAAAATGATATTTTCGTTAATATTTTATATCCAAAATTGAGGAATTCTGTGGCAAATCGCTTATAAGACAGCAAACAATACTATTGTGGCAGAGCCCATATTTCATATTCATTTTTAAGTATATTTTATTAAGTTCATTTTTATTAAAGATTTATATTTTGGGTTAGGATTGTAGAATAATAAAAGAATACGGAAACGATTATTATCAGCATAACACATTACATAAATGTAGCAGTCATTACTTTCATAATCTTATGTAACAAGTTATTTAGAACACCGTTTTAGCAAATTGTTTCATGTCTGGGAATTAAGGATTAAAATCTCATAAATGTTTGAATGAGAAGAATTAATAAAATCCAATGTAAGTGAATTTGTGAAATGATTGTCAACATCAGACACTTTCACGAGTATGTCAGAATTGCCAAGAATCGTGAGACGAAGCATACCAAGGATTGCCAGTTGTTGATCACAATGAGGAAACAACCTCGTTTCCTGGAGAAAAAGGGCACACGCCTCTGACGTCGTGCAGCAACGGCGAATTCCGACCGAGAGGAAATTGAACAAAACGAGAAGGACCAGAGGTCTCGAGGAAGTTGTCTAGAGAGTTTTCTGGAGGGAGTTTCGGAAGGAGGAGTTCGAGGCAGTTCGATGGTCATCATCGGTTTAGTGTGACAAGTCTTAAGTCACATGAATTCAACGTTTAACGGACGAACATTATAAGTTAAATACGGCATGAAGTTTAGACGTTACGCTCGCCTACAGTAGAACTTCTAATGTATACAGCTTAGTTTACATCCTGTCCGTAACTCGAAACATCGACCCACATCGTGGAGACACCATCAAAGGAGATATCTCTCAGCCTGCAGCCGTCAAGGAGAGACAATTGAGGATCAGCATCAGAGGACAAGCAGACCAAAACCAAGAGGTATGTGTTGCTTTCAATTCATTGATCAACAGCTCAATGTTTGGTATGCAATGTGCGATCTGGCAAAACATCTAATTACCCGTTTTTAATACACGACATTCACACTTGCACACATTTTATTATGAGAATACACATGTCATTCATTATCGAATTTCTGAGTTGTTATTCCAATACTAGAATCCCCATAAGATTATGAGTCAAGAGTTTACCTCTCGCTTATTAGTCAACAACATACCCACTCATTTCAGATGGTGAGTGGAAGGTAACTTCTTCAGTTCACATCAACATCCCCGAATTTCAGACACGAACTGAGGAGGTTGTCACTATATAAATCGATATGTGAAACAAATATTAAAATCTAACTTAATAAGTATAGCCATTTGTCACCAAAAAAAGCCCGAAGAATTTGAATTCAAGTTTCTGAATTAAAATTTTTCAAAAATGCAAATTATCCATAGACTTTTTTTTACATCACATTACTCATATCAACGAATCCTGCAATTAACCATATGGCCGAAGATAATATGGTCCTATCTAAAAATATTGCGATTTTTCGATTTATTTATTTATTTATTCGAAAAATCGTTGTTATACGAATGTTTCACTTCACACAATTAAAACAATTCTGAATTGTTTATAGTAATACAAAAGACGAAGAAATATTTTCATACTTAGAAAATTTTCATAATTGAGTTTAGTAATTGATAGTGTACCGGTGTGGAATGTCAGTTCCATTAGCTCAGAAATTGACTTTGAATTATTCGCAAATTACCTTAAAATCAATTGAAACAGAAGGATGTAAATGAGGATAAGAACTGACGATTCACATTCAACTAACAAGGGAATGTTCTGATTTGGTGAATTCAATTGCTGAAAATGATTGCTAGCACTGGATTCAGCATTAAAAAAGAAAAAGAGGGTGATTAGTGGCAGACCGTATACAGGGTGGGAGATAAATGAGGGCAAAGTGCAAAGATAGAACGTAAAAAGTATCTAGAAATGCAATATTAGTTTTGAAACAAGTAGGCGGATTGAGGTCAAATGCTGGATATAAGGAATGCAAGTAAAACTCCACTGAATAGGCGTAATTGAACAGTGTTTTGACTGCTAATTGTATGTAACTGGTTGTGAGAAGAGTGACCAGTGTTACAACTGGCATGTTTTGTTGTGGGGAGTCAATATATCACATCCATGAATGGGACATCTGTCTTTGTGCAAGGTACCACCCCAGCATTCATCCAGTAGAACTACTTCTCATTCCGTTGCACGATGCAAACATTCTTCTTGATGTTCCAGGATTCAATTCTATCTCTTTCTACTCCTCATGCATACAACGTGCTCATGGACCGGGGTCTCTAGTTCCTCATTCATGTCACATTTACGACAGTATTGATACATTGCTGTAGCGTGGAACGCCTCCTGTTACAGAGGTCTCAAACTATATTGGCCACTATTGATTTCAATAGACGGTGTAAGACAAGTGTCCCATGTCACATGACCCTTTTCCCGTATATTCTTCTTGCTCTAAGTCCAACATGGCGTCCTTCAGATGTTTCCCATGATTCACAGTTTAAAATGAATGTGGCATTTCTAGACATTTTTTACGTTCTATCCTCACACTTTGCCCTTTATCGCCCACCCTGTATACGGTCTGCCACTAAACACCCTCTTTTTCCTTGTTTCTTTTGATGCTAAATCCAGTGCTAGCAATCATTTTCGGCAATTGAATTCACCAAATCCGAATGGTCCCTTGTAAGATCCTGAGTTGCCGTGCTTAAATTCATAAATAAAACTCAATAAATTTAAAATGATGAAATAAAGACTAGATTAGCTGAAAAGTAAGGGAGGGGAGTGATGAGAAGGGATCTAAATTCTAGGGTAGGAAAAGAGCACTTGCATTATATATCCTTTGTTTTCAGGGATGCCGAAGTTGGACAAGTAGATTATTCTTTGTTTTATCCCATGTTAAAATTCATAGATAACATTTTCTACCTTTTAAAAAAAATATTCGACTCGAG
The DNA here is from genome assembly GCF_964235325.1 of Thermobia domestica. Lineage (NCBI taxonomy): Eukaryota > Metazoa > Arthropoda > Insecta > Zygentoma > Lepismatidae > Thermobia > Thermobia domestica. The sequence continues at coordinate 116,795,230 of NC_137456.1, read as the reverse complement.
TCAGGTGCTATGTTCAAATATTTATTTCAAATAATTCAGCTCTTTTCCGGGATGATGAGAGAGAACGTCGATGTTATTTTAATATATTTATTTTTTTAAAAAAAGTATAGAAATTACCTTTCCCTATCACCTAAAGAAGTATGATTTTCTGAAACAGAGCATGTGTCAATTCTCGTGATGAGTTTATAAGTGAAATTTCAGCTTCTGAATGTGAGGAACTCGTGACACATTTTTGCATATAAAACCTATTCTCTCTTAGGATATAAATTTATGAAAGTGGCATGATAATATCCCGGTTCGAGTCAAGTGCTATGTTCAAAAATTCATTTTAAACGGTTCAGCCGTATTTCCTTGACGAGACAGACAACGTCAATTTAAATCTGGAAGGAAAAATATGGAAATTTTCCGCTTTTTCCCTTACAGGTAAAATTTTTGAAGACAGTGAGACGCGTGTCAAATTACCCTTAATGTTGAGCTATACTGAGTTTCACCTTCCTAACTTGATAGGCTCCTGAGACTCTATTTTTGGTATAAATCTTAAATCCCCTTTCCCCTTGGAATATACATTTTAATCAAAGTTAGATTTCAGTTTAGCACAGACCCGTGCTGGAATACTAACAAGGACGATGGACAAGTCTGCTAAAAGGGCGCCCATACAAACGCGATTATATATATATGGGTACCATTTTATTTCAAAATCACAAAAATTGTTTTACTAATATTTTTTTTTTGTCAAACAAAATTAGGCTAAATATATCAACAACTTAATATAGCTCTATAGCCTATGAACACAATAAGTTCAATGCCACGCATTTGGATCCAGTTTCTACTTTATATCCCTATCTCTGTGAGTTCCATCTTAATGTTTTCCTCTCATCTTCGCTTCGGTCTTCCTAATGGTCGTTTTCCTATTTGAATTTCCAGTTAAGACTCTGAAAGCATTCCTACTTTCTTTCAGTCTGGCTACATGACCTGCTTATTTGAGCCTCGTATACTTGATGACCCTAACAATGTTTGGCAAATGGTATAAATTTTGCACTTCCTCGTTATGAAGTTTCCATCGTTCCCCATTCCCGTTCTTCATAGAGTCCGAATATTCGTCTCAGGATAGTGTTCTCAAATACTTTCAGTCTGCGTTTTTCCCTCAGAATAAGCGACCATCTTACGCAACCATACAACTCAATAGGCAAGATTGTAGTTTTATATATTTTAAGCTTCAAATTTGTCGACAGAATTCGTGACTGCAAAAGATTTTTAACTGAATAATAAAATGAATTCCTGCTTTCAGTCGACATCAAATTTCTTGGTGATTATGGCTTTGGTCTGTTAATAGTGATCCTAGATACTTGAAAGTATCCAGTATGTGGAAAGTATCATTTGGTATTTTAACACATCCAAAGGTAAAAGTGCAGGGGAACGCAAGGGGACGCCGTCCTGCCACTTCCAGAAAACATTGTAGCGTCCCCCACTTTTTAATAAAATTACAATGGGCAAAAAGTTAATCAGTAGCATATATATCATACCGTCTCATATAGTCTCACTGTTGAAAGAGACGTTAAACTCAAAATCAACTCAACTCCCCTCTTATCTGGCTCTTCTCTAATTTCTTTAAATTAAATTTCTCCGTTGGATGTTGCAAAGTTCACGAGTCTAACGCCGTTGTGACAACTTTTCTTATGCAGACTTTTATTCCTTAAAATCGGTTTGAAAATACCCTCTCGTCCTACCTTCACATTGAAATCCCTTAATAGAATTTTCATATGGTATTGCGGGAGTTGGTCAAATACATTCCTTTGTAAAAATTAGCTTTTATATCGTCATCCTTATTTTCTCTTGTGGCATGTACATATGAATTAATAATATCAGACCACTGATCCTTAAGAGAAGTTAAAGAAAATCTATTATTAACAAATTCAACCCGTGTAATTGCTGATATTATTTGTTTGTGAACTAAAAGCCCTGTTCTAGTTGGTAATTGTTAATTCCTTCCCCCTAAAATAACATAAAATTTCCCAAGTTGACTGCCCCATTTCCTTCCCACCTAACTTCTTGATATCCTACTGGGTTCATTCTCTAATTTTATAACTCAGTTGTTACGGATTTTAACGGGTCTACCTTATAAAGAATTTTTACATACTGTGTTCTAAATCTCATGTCCATTTCACTTTGCTGAGTTTGTGCCAAGTTATGAGTCCTGATCCTGAGGACTCTGCGAACGTATCTCAACATTTTCTCTTAACAGAATGAGGTTGTTAACCTCGTACCAAATCCCCAAGCTGGAAGAAGATCTCTTGTCGTCTGTCCGCGACTGCTCATTCAGATTATTCGCAGCTAATCTCTGAGGCCTTCTCCTCGATCCAAAACCTGAGGACGCGTCATGGTGACAGGAAGACTACATTTCGCGAAAATTAATAAAGCTATATTTTAGAAAAGCAATATTCACTGATAATCCGAACACTGCTTTAAAGCACACAGGAACAATCAATATGCGCGGGTATGTGGATGCATATTAAGGCTGTGTAAGCATGTATGCTGTAAAAATCTAAATTAAGAACAGAGCCTAGTGTCAATGTAGTATTTCATGAGTGCATCATACGTTTGGCTCAGACTATCCGAACTATTCTTGATTTCTTACAATGTTTTGCTTTATAGATACTTAACTTCATACATATTTTTGCAAGTGATTATACTCTTTACTTGTTCTTTGACAATAACAACTGTATAAATTGAATCAGTGAGTAGAAAAAGGAGAATATTCCCCAACACGTTACTTTTGAAAAACGAAAAGTAAAACTGCTTACCGGATATACCACTGTTTACGTAAAAATATCTGTATAGGAGACTTGTAACGTATGTTAAGACCTTTCATCTCCCAAAATTGCAAAAACGTAATCGGATTGGATATTTAGTTATAAAGAAATAGTTATCGTGGAATGTTATCCTTTATTTTTGGAATGTTCTCCTTTTTCTACTCACCGATTCAATTTATAATACAAAACTGGTATACGGAAGAATAAAATTAACAAAAAACATTTATATGATATTTCGCAAGCACCTTATGTAAAGGGCGCCTCGTACCCTTCACAGGTTTTTTATAAGCAGCCACTATTTCAATTTATTATACAAACCTGGTATAAAGAAGATCTAAAACAACTTATCTATAATGTTGATGTTTGGCAGGACGCCTTATGTAAAGGGCGCACTGTACCCTGGACGGGTTCTTTAGTAACAGTAACTGTAAGTATTTATTGTTCAGAAGAACTGTGGTACAGTCCGCGGCATAACATTTGTTACAAAAATTCTAAGTCCAAATGAATAACAAACTCTTGCCCAGTTTTCTTATGCATTCCCGCAATACATGTATCAATCGATTAGTTGCTTCTAGTATTTATTCCAACTCCTCCCCGTCTTCCACCTCTCCTTGTCTAAAGCAGTGTGTGTGACGTAGTACACTCTTTCCATTCAGCTGAAAAAGAAACTGGAATCAAGTTTACAACGTTATAGCTTTAAAACAGTCTTTTCCATTCGTTTGTTCTGAAATATTTTTAAGAGCCTAAATTAAAGGAAAGTCACACAATCTTCCCAGAGCTTCATAAATATCTTTAGTTTCATTCTTTTCTTTCTTTAAAGAGTGCAAGCTAGTAAGATGCTCCCTAAGAAATCTATGGAAATTGCCAAGAGCTCTAAAATATCTACGGACAGAAACGAGTTTTATTCAATGATTCATTGAATTTCTTTTCAGTAAGTGCAAGCAAATGTTTCAGGGGCGTCATTTGGGCAGGACAGGAGGGTGTAATTTCCCCTCTCTTGAGCTTCATAAATACGTATTTTTTGATCAAATGTATAGTAATACACTAATAAAAAGTGAAAATCTTATGTCGCCGGAGAATCTCTTCCATCCCTCCCCCCCCCCCCCGAATAAAGTCTAAAAGACACTGGTTTTAACAACAAACCTATAGAGCTACGATAGCACATTGCTAAAGAGCTTACATTTGGTTTCAAGAGTCGAAGGTTTGATCTCAAGCCATATGACTTCCTGGGTGACATTGACAGAGAGAGAGAGAGAGAGAGATAGAGAGAGGGATTCAAGTATGGAGACAGAGAGGGATGATTTGTATACACAGATTTAGAATTGAGGAAAAAATGATCGGACAGCATTCGTATTATGACGAAAATTCTGCTTTGTGAAAGATAAGAAGGGAAGTTTTCGAACTGCGAGGATCACATTAGGCAGTTATCGAATTAATGTGGAGAACTCTTTTTAGAGCATCAGATGATTACGAAAGGAGAGAAAGATCTTCAGAACTGAGGAATTAAGATTTTTAAAAATTTGATTTCGGCGACGGGTTTCGAACCACGAAGCTTGTGGTTATCGAACCATGACTTTATCCATTCTCCTACGGAGAATTCTATTACTGGTTCACATACGTTTCCCTTAGCTGCGTTGAAAGCTACCTTAAGGGGATATACCAAAAGTTGACTCGGTGGCTGCGCCGTTCAGATAGGACGTAAACCTCTTGTAACTTAGTTACAATGTGCAAAATGAACTTCCTCTTCTTCAGGACACTTTTTAAAGCTTTAAAATTTGTTACTATTGTTTTAATTAAGTTACATTTGATAGAACCATCTGATAAAGTAGTGCCAAGCCCTGTGCGTCATTGTCTGTTAGGTGAATGGTTATTGTAAGTTACTCCTACGTGGATGGTCCGAGCTTCCAATCAAGACCATTCTTATTGATTATTTTATTTGAGCTACGCTCATACTGTATATTCCACAAGTTCAATTTTGAAGTAATGTAGTCACAGCTAGTTTAATTCGAAATAATTTTTCCAATATTATATTTGTTATTAAATTTACATGGCACTCCTCACTGTTTGTAGCCCTGCATAAATGCAAAATTGTTTTAAAAGTATATTTTACTTTCAAGTTTTTTTTTTTTTTTTAATTGTCCTTCAACTTTATTTTATAATTATTTTCTATTTCTTAATTATAACATATTCTCTATTGATATTGTATTCTATGTTACACGTTTATTATTTATATTTTATGTCTTATCTTTGAAGAGGAGCTTTTGACAATTCAGAGCAGCAGGGACATACACAGGATGCAGGCCTTTGCAATCAAGAGCTTTTGCCCCCACGAAATCACTACTTTTTTTGTAAATTATATCTAATTTTATTAATGATGATGGCAGGGCGGATTCAGGGGAGTGCGTTCGGACGATCACATCCCCCAGAATAGGGAACTTTTTATACGTTTTATTTTAAAAACAAAACATATCCTAAGTATTTTTCATCTTTGTATTATAAACTTAAATTAAAGTAGATAGGCCTTACTTTCTTAAGAAAGTTAATTCTGCAGAAGAACTACTTCTCCTTTTCTAAATTTGTTTTTTTTTCTTTCTTTTCTTTCTTTCTTTTTTTGCAATAAGCTCTTACCTTGATTTGACTTCGAACGACCGCCTCTCCCAAGCAATCATCCTGGATCCGCCCCTGGATGATAGACATTTTAGTAAAATATGCCCTCAATCGCTGAAATAAATTCCTGTCAAGCTTTCGATCGCTGAAATAAATTTCTGTCTATGGCCCTGCAAAACAGTGACGATTTTAGGAAGTGATCAGTTAGTAATGCCTCCCTGGAGCAACGACACTTCCCCAGAAGTCATATCTCCGATAATTCAGAATGTGATTTGTGCATTATCACTTTTCACTCTCAGTGTCTTGAAACGCACCAAAAGGGAACTGTTCTGAAGTATTTACTGGTTCTCCCTATGACCCCATTTCAATATGGCCAACCTTGGACATATACACATCTGAAATATCACCTTTTATCTCAGTGATCCCGAAAACTATCCATTCGACACAAATATAGGATATTTTCGATTCTTTATTCCTGTCACCCTCCCATTGTCAACTCGAAGCCAACCAAGGCTTATTTTGAACTTACGCAGCATCCACAGTGTCACTTTTCATCTTTGCATATGTATTCGACTCTAATTTCGTTCGTATTTGACTACTTTTACATGTCACCTTCACCTCTTGGTAGGGATTTTTTCAGTATCTCGCCCCCACAACTATGGAGAAATTTCAACCAACTAAGTATAATTATAAATTATAATCTGAAACACAACAGTGCGGGTGATCCTTTTCGCAGAGGAATTCGTTAACTACTGTTTCAATATCAATGTATTGGCTTTTTTTGCTGTCCATGCTGAAGATTGCCAAAGGGCCAAACTTCATCTGCACTATTGTGCAATGAATATAGGTTTTAGGGTTTAATTTACTGAATACTCGCTTAGATGTTGCTCTCGTCACAGAAAAAGTGATATACAGTTATAAAAGAAAAATGAAATGAAATATCTAATTTTTACGTCCCACGATTATGCCGACTATGCTAATGGAGAGAGTAATGGTGAGAAATAAATGAAATTGTTTAATGAAAAAAGTGGGAGGAAACGGGAGAAACCCGAGGACACTCATGCACACGGTGTTTGTCCATAATAAAGTTCATTCGGCGTGAGCTGGGATCGAACCAAGGACCCCATGCACCATAGGTAAAGTTATAAAAGAATAGGCGTCTAAACAAATACGGAACACTACTATCAATGAGAGTTGTATAAGATTAGATTTTTATTTATTTCATTCTAAGTTGAAATTGCTATCAATCTTGATCATTACTGTTCGAAATCCGGACCCACCAGTATTCCCTACTAGGGTAAAGATTAATTGATCGCCAACAGAAATCCAAAATCCTCTGTATAACCCCACGTTCCATTATTCCATATACACAATTATTAGTCCAGCGTAACCTACCAGTTAATAACTTTTCTTCTTATTATTATTATTTTTAACACCTCAAAAATATAGGCTCATAATTGAACCACTGATTGGAAAAAGGGAATAAGTACATAAAAATATTTTTCCACTTTTAAGCTTTTCTCACCAATTGCAGTGCTACAATACAAGATTCTTCTTCTTGTCTTAGAGTTTGTCAGTTCTTTTGCTACAATTAATCAGTTATACACGTGTTGAAACAAATACAAATACGCCTCGGGAAGGTTTTTTAGCGTTTCTGAAAACTTAGGTCTGATCTACTTATTCCCTTTTGCTGGAAATAGTTGCTGCAAGGACGGGATAAATCTTTTCGGTAGACTTCACAGTCTATAGCTCCTTCACAACTTCCTTTTCATCTAAGGCTAAGTAGTTACATTTTAGACATTGAGGAAAAAGTGTGAAATTAATTAAAACCCTTCAAAGTGGAGTTACGAATCTTCAATGGACCCCATTTTGCTGTTGGCCTCGCTCAACGCACTCCCGTCACTGTTCAGGGTGCACGATGGAGTTTCTCCCTTTTAGGAATACTTTCTAAGACAGTACTAGTTTTTTTTTACAGCTGTTTCAATTGAGTTGTATTTGCTAGAACTGTGGGTTAAAGGAAACAAAAGATCCTATACTCAAACACAAATCATCTCTCTAGAAGCTCTAATGGAAAACGAAACGAATCGTCGTAAACATGTTACGTTCTTGAAGAGGAAAACAGCAAAACATTGATTGCACAAACGTATAATGGTATCATTTGCTTGCAAATTTAAAACTTATAGAAGTTGATGGCTTGTTAGGTGAGGGGTTAGTGAACAGGATTTTTGTACTGGTGGTCCAGGGTTCGAATCTCGTCCGTTCTTCTTACGTTTTGTTTCTTTAAGCTACACTGAGTTTGTTCATTCCAATTCTTTAAGCTTGAATTAAATCTAATACCAGTTAGTGAATTAAAAGTAGCTAACATTATTTTCAAATACGAGACGTTATTACTGCTTGTCACTAGCTCACAATACTCAACTTTGATATAAACTCTTGCAGCCTTCATTTAACTCATTTCTTGACGTGTTTTGTTACAAAACTCATGAATCGTGGCGAACAAAATTGCTTTACCAGATAATGGTGACTGCTTTGAAACCAAATGACAAGTATGAGAATTAAACGTATCATATCTGTAGTTTGGTGTGGAGAAGAAACCAAATAGCGAACGAAAGGTTTAAGAACAACCACGTTATTAATATAAACTATGCCAAAGATTATTGACTTATATGATTTAAAAAAATCGAAAGAAATTTTGAAAGAACGAAAAATACTAACTTAGAATTTTGTAACTGGAGGCAAGGAAATCTAACTTAAACATACTAAAACATACCATTTAGCGCATATAGAGCGTGGATCTGTGCTCAAGGCGCTAGCTAATAATCTGGAGGTTCTCAAGTCGGAACCATGTGTGAATATTTTGTTTAAATTTAGAATTTTTGGTGAACATTAGTCGGCGATGACACACGTTTAATTGCCTTAAGGTATTTGAATATTTTGATCTTTCAATATTTGAATGATCAAATCTTCAATAATAATACTAATACTAATACTAATACTACTACTACTAATAATAATAATGATAATAATAATAATAGTTATTATTATTATTATTATTATTATTATTATTATTATTATTATTATTATTATCATTATTATTATTATTATTATTATTATTAGCAAAGTAATTCAATAACACGTTAATATCTTTAATTATTTCTCGATAACTACTCGAACTTAAGACGTCCTCGAATCTAAGTCGCACCCCGATTTCGCTGGGCTAAATTAAAGAAAAATAGTAATATGTTATGGTTTTACTATTACTAAAGCACTCTTTGATATTGGTCATTTTCGATTGATTTTATGTATCCGTCTCCCCTCTCCATGTTGGGGGAACGGTATGACAAAAATTATCCCAGGCCCGAATATCATGTATGTTGAAAATTTGACCGAAATCTGTTGGATGGTTCAAGAGTTGTTCTATTTATTTTTATATATTAATCTCCCCTTCTCTTATCCTCTCCTATGTTCTACCGTCAAAGTGAAAATATTAAAACAAAAGTTTCTAGGCCCGAACGTCGTCTATGTTGAAAATTAGATCGAGATCGGTCATGTGGTTCAAGATTTGTTAAGTTTTATTCATTTTTATAGATATCTCCCCTCCCCTCCTCCTACCCTACGTTCTACCATCAAAGGGATATGATAAAAACCACCCCAGGTCCGAACCTCATCTATGTTGATAATTTGATTAAGATCAGTTCGGTGGTTTAAGCGTGATGAAGTCACCAAGACAGCATTTTTATTTTTATTTTTTTACATAGTCCCCCCTTCCCCTCCCCTACATTGTGCCGTCAAGGCAACAAATGAAAACATCCCAGGTCCGAACATTATCTATATTGAATGTTTGATTGATTGGGATCAGTCGGATTGTTCAAGAGTTATTAAGTTTTATTCATTTTCATATATTTACCCTCCCCTCCTCTTCCGCAAGCTCTAATATAAAAATGAAATAACAAAAAGCTTCCCAGGTTCAAATTCCATCTATGTTCAAAATGTGATTGAGAACGATCGGTAGTTCAAGAGTTATTCACCACCGAACATTGTCACTTTTATTTTTATATTTATAGCTGTTATGTATCTTCCCCCTCCTCTCCATCCTCTACGTTATTCCGTCAAAGTGAAATGGTCAAATCCATCCCTCGCGTTAATCGAGACGGGGACATATAGCCTCATTGCTGACGTCCCCATTAATCCCCCTACTCATACCTTTTAGTGTGTTTAAGTTAGGTTTTTTTTTTTTTTTTTTTTTTTGGTCTTCAGTTGCAAATTTCTAAGTTATTTTTCTTTGTTTCAAAATTCTCGCATTTCTTGTATGATAATACAAGTTCATAATCTTTGACTTGTTTTATATTAATAATCTGAGTTGTTCTTAAACCTTTGGTTTCCAATTTTGTTTTGTCTCTACACCAAACTACAGATATGACAAATTTAATTCTCATACTTAACATTTGGTTTCAAAGCGGTCGCCATAAACTACTTAAAAGCACTTTTACCGTCACGAAACATCTAGCAGAGGGCGTACGATATCGTCTACAGCAATGAGAGGAAACTCCGCCTTGTTACGTGACGTCACATGAAGCACGTTCCGTTCAAACACCTAAGCAAAGCTATCATTTTGCTTCTGGTGTGAAAATGGCTCACTACGAAGCTTCTGTTAAAAGCAGCGTGATTGCTTTAATTGAGCATGCGGGCATGAACTATAGCGAGGCAGGCGCGAGATATGGCGTTAACCGTGCTACAGCACGGGGGTGGTGGAGGAGATATGAGGAAACAGGAGATGTAAGACGTAAAAGAGGAAGTGGGCGACAGAGAGTTTCCTCTGCCGAAGAAGACCAGAGTGTAATTGCCCAATGCCGTGAGCACGCTTTCATGTCTGCCCGACAGTTACGAGAGGAAACCAATTTCCCAGGCGATGTTACGACTGTCCGTCGTAGACTCAAATCCTTTGGTTTGAGATCATACAGGGCAGCTGTTAAGGAGCGACTAACAGAAGACCATATGGTTGACCGTCTGGCGTTTGCACAGTTAAATATTGCACGTGTGTGGGACGAGGTCGTTTTCACAGACGAAAAAATATTTTCCAGTGCAAACTTCGGGCCGAAGCGTGTTTACCGCCCCCCTGGAAAAAGGTATACCTCTGAATACGTTTCCCGTTCTGGTCGAATGGGACATGTAACTGTCCACTGTTGGGCATGGATATGCAAGGCTGCAAATTTCGGAGGAATCTACAGGATTCCTGGTCGCCTAAACGCCCACAAGTATGTGGTACATGTGGATGAAACGCTTCCGGAAATAAAAGCTCATGTAGGTGACGGCATATTATATTTGCAACAGGACAATAGCTCGATACATAATTCAAATGTGGTTCCGACATGGTTGCTGAGGCAACCTGATGTCGAAATAGTTGACTGGGTTCCTCATGGAGCAGATCTGAACCCTATTGAAAATATGTGGGCCTCTGTTGCAAGAACATTGCGGGAAACCTGGTCGAACAATCCTCCACGAACATCTAATGATCTTTGGGAGCGTGTTGAAGATGCGTGGTCGATCTGTTGCACCCAACGCTATATCTCTCGCCTGGTGGATTCAATGCCACGGCGTATGGCAGCTGTAATCGAGTCCCAAGGGGACTATACACACTATTAATAAATGCTCGCCCACAACACCATCAGCACTCTCGAGGGCTACCTAATTCAACCCACTTATTAACAAAATTTTATGAAATACATTACGCGACACCAGTGAATGTAAGTGTCTCAGTATGTTCTGCATTAATAAAGAGGCTAACGTGAGAGACTTGGTGGCCGAGTGGTATTATGCTTGCTATGTAAACCAAAACCGCCTGTAACAGTGGTTCGAATCTAGTGAAGAAGACCCCTACTTTTTATCACCAGGGATATTTGCAATACGCCTTCTGCTTTGTCCGCCTTCGGACAGTCTATTATATGACACATAATGTGGACCGCCATAAGTTTTTACTTAGTAATCAATTTATAAATATATAAACAAATACCTAGGTATATTAGAGTAACAATGGAATATAGTAGTTTCGTCCGACTGACGTCGCTCTGCAAATGTTCATTGTATTACACCGGAAGATGAATTAAATAAAGACTGGAAAATTTGATATAAAAATTGATACGTAATAAGTTAAAGACAAAATATGTAATTATAATCTCATATTTGAAACTAATTTCGACTACAATTAATTCCCTACCTGCTTTCATAAATAACGCAAACCAAACTTCGAGGTTTGGAATGCACAAACTAAGTGTAGCTAAGAGAAAAAGGTAACAAGAAGAGCAGAGATTCGAACCCACGACCACCAGCGTAAGAATTCCTTTTACTAACCCTTCATCTATCAAACCATGACGTGAACATGACTTTAGTAAGTTATAAATTTGTATCCAAAAAACACCATTAAGCGTATGTGCAACTACTGCTTTGCTCTTTTTCTCTTCAAAAGCGTAACATGTTTAGGACGATTCGTTTCGTTTTCCATTAGAGTTTCGAAAGAGATTATTTGTGTTTGAGTGTAGAATCTTTAGTTTCCTTTAACCGACACTTCTAGCAAATACAACTTAATTCACACAGCAGTTTAAAAAAAACTCGTACTGCCTTAGAAAGTATTCCTAAAAACAGAAGCTGCATCATGCATCTTGAACAGTGACGTAACTAACGGCAGTGCGTTGAGGGAGCCCAGAGTAAAACGGGGCCCATTGAAAATTCGTAATTCCACTATTTTTCCTCGATGTCTAAAATGAGACTACTTTAGCTTACATGAAAAAGAAGCTGTGGAGGGGACTGCGAAGTCTACTGAAAAGATTTATCACGTCCTTGCAGCAACAACTTCAAGTTTGCGAACAGTAATGAAGAACAAGATTGATTGAAATTTTAACTTAGAATGAAATAACTAAAAATCTAATCTTATATAACTCTCATTGATAGTAGTGTTCCGTATTTGTTTAGACGCCTATTCTTTTATAACTTTACCTATGGTGCATGGGGTCCTTGGTTCGATCCCAGCTCACGCCGAATGAACTTTATTATGGACAAACACCGTGTGCATGAGTGTCCTCGGGTTTCTCCCGTTTCCTCCCACTTTTTTCATTAAACAATTTCATTTATTTCTCACCATTACTCTCTCCATTAGCATAGTCGGCATAATCGTGGGACGTAAAAATTAGATATTTCATTTCATTTTTCTTTTATAACTGTATATCACTTTTTCTGTGACGAGAGCAACATCTAAGCGAGTATTCAGTAAATTAAACCCTAAAACCTATATTCATTGCACAATAGTGCAGATGAAGTTTAGCCCTTTGGCAATCTTCAGCATGGACAGCAAAAAAAGCCAATACATTGATATTGAAACAGTAGTTAACGAATTCCTCTGCGAAAAGGATCACCCGCACTGTTGTGTTTCAGATTATAATTTATAATTATACTTAGTTGGTTGAAATTTCTCCATAGTTGTGGGGGCGAGATACTGAAAAAATCCCTACCAAGAGGTGAAGGTGACATGTAAAAGTAGTCAAATACGAACGAAATTAGTGTCGAATACATATGCAAAGATGAAAAGTGACACTGTGGATGCTGCGTAAGTTCAAAATAAGCCTTGGTTGGCTTCGAGTTGACAATGGGAGGGTGACAGGAATAAAGAATCGAAAATATCCTATATTTGTGTCGAATGGATAGTTTTCGGGATCACTGAGATAAAAGGTGATATTTCAGATGTGTATATGTCCAAGGTTGGCCATATTGAAATGGGGTCATAGGGAGAACCAGTAAATACTTCAGAACAGTTCCTTTTAGGTGCGTTTCAGGACACTGAGAGTGAAAAGTGATAATGCACTAATCACATTCTGAATTATCGGAGATATGACTTCTGGGGAAGTGTCGTTGCTCCAGGGAGGCATTACTAACTGATCACTCCCTAAAATCGTCACTGTTTTGCAGGGCCGTAGACAGAAATTTATTTCAGCGATCGAAAGCTTGACAGGAATTTATTTCAGCGATTGAGGGCATATTTTACTAAAATGTCTATCATCCAGAGGCGGATCCAGGATGATTGTTTGGGAGGGGCGGTGGTTCGAAGTCAAGTCAAGGTAAGAGCGGATTGCAATAAAAGAAAGAAAGGAAAGAAAAGAAAAAAACAAATTTAGAAAAGGAGAAGTAGTTCTTCTGCAGAATTAACTTTCTTAAGGAAGTAAGGCCTATCTACTTTAATTTAAGTTTATAATACAAAGATGAAAAATACTTAGGATATATTTTATTTTTAAAATAAAAAGTATAAAAAGTTCCCTATTCTGAGGGATGTGATCGCCCGAACGCACTCCCCTGAATCCGCCCCTGCTATCATCATCTCTAAAATTAGATATAATTTACAAAAAAAAAGTAGTGATTTCGTGGGGGCAAAAGCTCTTGATTGCAAAGGCCTGCATCCTATGTATGTCCCTGCTGCTCTGAATTGTCAAAAGCTCCTCTTCAAAGGTAAGACATAAAATATAAATAATAAACGTGTAACATAGAATACAATATCAATAGAAAATATGTTATAATTAAGAAATAGAAAATAATTATAAAATAAAGTTGAAGGACAATTAAAAAAAAAAAAAAACTTGAAAGTAAAATATACTTTTAAAACAATTTTGCATTTATGCAGGGCTACAAACAGTGAGGAGTGCCATGTAAATTTAATAACAAATATAATATTGGAAAAATTATTTCGAATTAAACTAGCTGTGACTACATTACTTCAAAATTGAACTTGTGGAATATACAGTATGAGCGTAGCTCAAATAAAATAATCAATAAGAATGGTCTTGATTGGAAGCTCGGACCATCCACGTAGGAGTAACTTACAATAACCATTCACCTAACAGACAATGACGCACAGGGCTTGGCACTACTTTATCAGATGGTTCTATCAAATGTAACTTAATTAAAACAATAGTAACAAATTTTAAAGCTTTAAAAAGTGTCCTGAAGAAGAGGAAGTTCATTTTGCACATTGTAACTAAGTTACAAGAGGTTTACGTCCTATCTGAACGGCGCATCCACTGAGTCAACTTTTGGTATATCCCCTTAAGGTAGCTTTCAACGCAGCTAAGGGAAATGTATGTGAACCAGTAATAGAATTCTCCGTAGCAGAATGGATAAAGTCATGGTTCGATAACCACAAGCTTCGTGGTTCGAAACCCGTCGCCGAAATCAGATTTTTTAAAATCTTAATTCCTCAGTTCTGAAGATCTTTCTCTCCTTTCGTAATCATCTGATGCTCTAAAAAGAGTTCTCCACATTAATTCGATAACTGCCTAATGTGATCCTCGCAGTTCGAAAACTTCCCTTCTTATCTTTCACAAAGCAGAATTTTCGTCATAATACGAATGCTGTCCGATCATTTTTTCCCCAATTCTAAATCTGTGTATACAAATCATCCCTCTCTGTCTCCATACTTGAATCCCTCTCTCTCTCTCTCTCTCTCTCTCTCTCAATGTCACCCAGGAAGTCATATGGCTTGAGATCAAACCTTCGACTCTTGAAACCAAATGTAAGCTCTTTAGCAGTGTGCTATCGTAGCTCTATAGGTTTGTTGTTAAAACCAGTGTCTTTTAGACTTTATTCGGGGGGGGGGGGATGGAAGAGATTCTCCGGCGACATAAGATTTTCACTTTTTATTAGTGTATTACTATACATTTGATCAAAAAATACGTATTTATGAAGCTCAAGAGAGGGGGAATTACACCCTCCTTTCCTGCCCAAATGACGCCCCTGAAACATTTGCTTGCACTTACTGAAAAGAAATTCAATGAATCATTGAATAAAACTCGTTTCTGTCCGTAGATATTTTAGAGCTCTTGGCAATTTCCATAGATTTCTTAGGGAGCATCTTACTAGCTTGCACTCTTTAAAGAAAGAAAAGAATGAAACTAAAGATATTTATGAAGCTCTGGGAAGATTGTGTGACTTTCCTTTAATTTAGGCTCTTAAAAATATTTCAGAACAAACGAATGGAAAAGACTGTTTTAAAGCTATAACGTTGTAAACTTGATTCCTGTTTCTTTTTCAGCTGAATGGAAAGAGTGTACTACGTCACACACACTGCTTTAGACAAGGAGAGGTGGAGGACGGGGAGGAGTTGGAATAAATACTAGAAGCAACTAATCGATTGATACATGTATTGCGGGAATGCATAAGAAAACTGGGCAAGAGTTTGTTATTCATTTGGACTTAGAATTTTTGTAACAAATTATATGCCGCGGACTGTACACAGAAGGATACATTAAATCGTTTATCTCTGATGTGGTTTCGCAAGGACGCCTAATGTAAAAAGCGCACTGCGCCCTTCACGGGTTCTTTACCAACAAGACTGGAATTTATTAATTAAACTTTCTATCTTTATTTGTACTGTGTTTCGGAGGGCGCATCGGGACATGTCCCGGTTTTCCGGTGGGCCAGCACGTTCCTGGTTGCGCGTCTCTTTTCAGCAGACCCTAAATCCCCGCCGCTTAACTTCTTTAATACATAAATGTTTACTTAAGTTTAACATTGCATCGCTATAAGTCTTTAGGAGTATGTTGACATTTTCATCGCCAGTTGGTTTTGCTCCAGAATGTAACACTGGTTTACGTAAATATGACCCTTGTAACTAACAATAAGAACATATTCACAGTCGGATTTGCATAATGTTATCATCTGCGGATGCTGAAGAAAATTTGATCACATTATTATTATTATTATTATTATTATTATTATTATTATTATTATTATTATTATTATTATTATTATATCAGGTAATTACAAATGGTGGTAAAGAAAATACTGCTTGAATGTTAACAGCACGATAACGTTCCGTTTTGTTTGTTTTCGATTAAGGTGGATCACTAAAAGGTGTTCTCGGTGCTATGCTAAACGCTGCTTGAATAGTGCGGCGTTGCCAGGTAGTGTCCAGTGTTTACTGGTGCCAGATAATAAAGGCAGTAATCATAAAATTCTGCTTGTTTACTTACTTTAAAGTACTTTACACATTCAAATAAACATTTCATAAAATTGAGCAATTCTAGTAAGATCTAATAGCAAGTGCCATCTTGTGTGCCCATTGTAAAACGAATCAAATATTTTCTTTTATTTGTTACCTTTTTCGATATAAGAAGACACAATCAAATGAATCAATGTCTTGTGTTGTAGCTGAAACTACTTTATCTTATAGTACAATATTTATAATATGTAATGTTTGATTGCACAGTAGTTAAGGGAATGAGCTAAAATATGTAGTAATTTCCGGGTGGTGATCTACCTTAGCACCATAGCACCAACAAGCAACAGTTTTCATTCTAAAATCTGCGAGAAATTCCCAGAATGTGCCAGTGACATACACAGTTAACTGTTCCTATTTACTGTTGTTTTTTATTTTTATTTTTTCTCTTTTTTCTGCAGTTTTTTTAATATACAAGGACATATTCAGCTCTAATAACGTATTATAAAGATTTAAAATGCCAATAAGTCTGTTAAGTGACTGAATGGAGCCGTGTATACCAGAAAATATAATTGAGCCCAAGAGAGTGACATGCAGTAGGGTAGAATCTTATAATCACCGCAATGTGACGCAAATTAAACTACTGTATCCACCTGTACTAGGTGGCTACTAAAGCAATTTTTCCAAAAACTGTAGTTAATATATAAATAAAGTAATAGAATGAGATAGTACTCTAGTCGTTTCATTAGACCTAATCACAGATCACTAGTACAAATACAGAGCGTTCAGAAAGTCTATACACACCTGAATCGTGGCAAGTCAAAGTCGCATTCAAAGTCACATGAAATAAAATTTTATGCGAAGGTTTCCTACACTGCTATATTATCGCCTTTCCTCAAGTTCCTTTCTTAGATTCCAGTCGGCAAAGTGACATTGAAGTGATTGTTGCATCTAGTTAGCGGTCTCTGAAACAATGGTGTTAACTTTGGAACAACGAATATTAAGTTTGTTATGGACAAGTCTGACGATGTTTTGGATATTTTTTTTTAAACTGATGAGACCTGGTTCCATTTATCAGGTTACGTCAATGCCCAGAATTCACGTTTGTGGTGTGCAGAAAACCCACATGTCATACATGAAGTTCCTCTGCATGACCAGAAGGTAGGGGTGTGGATTGCAATATCCAGAAGAAGAATAGTCCCCATATTTTTCAGACAAACAATAGATTCAACTCGTTATTGTGAAATTATTCACCAGTTCATGGGAGAACTAACGGAAGACGAAATTCGTAATGCTTGGATACAACAAGATGGCGCTACAGCACATACAGCTCGCCAATCCATGAGATTACTGCAAGAGGTTTTTGGAGATCGAATAATTTCAAAGGGATTGTGGCCACCTCGGTCTCCTGACTTGTCTCCTCCGGATTTTTACTTCTGGTGTTATGCAAAGAATTCTGTTTATAAAGGGAACCCCCACACGCTACAAGAACTCGAAACAGCTATTTGAGATTTTGCTCATAGCATTCCACATGTACAACTTGTGAGAGTATTTGAGAACAAGAAGAAACGTGTGCAAGTATGTTTGGAGGCTCATGGGGGACATTTTCAAAATTTGCTGTGAAAATGTGTTAAAATGTGTGTGATATGCTACGCCCTGTACATAGTGCTTTTATGCCATAAAATATAAATTTTGAGTAAAATAATTTTCTCGTTGCTTTGAATATGTGACAATTCAGGTGTATAGAGTATTCTTTCTTGCTTTAGGAACGATTTAAATTACAACAGTAGCAACTAACTCACAGCTGTTATTCCGCATAACAACGCTAATCATTGATTAATCTCCCGTTTCCGACGATTTATTTTGATCCGATGATTTGTTGAAATAATTTCCCAATCTGAATTGTTGCAATAAATTAATCTCACTTCAATGATTAACTTTAGTTCTATTTCTATCCAGAGTTTGATCCCTGGTTTGCTGCAAGTAAGCGTAAGTCTCTTTCAGTATATTTCACTAACACGTTTATTATTAATTCTATATGCGTCTCTATTATGTTCCAACTTACTTTTCTCCAACATATGTTAACCATATTTCTTGATATGATATTGTCATTATTTTCGTTAAAAGAATGCAGAAATGTTAATGAAATCTCAGCTTAATAACCACGGGAGTTCTTATAAACATGAAGATATTAATGTCTTAGAAATACGTTCATGTTTAAACTGTTTCTCTTCTGTATTCTAATACGTTGCTTTTATTTTGTAGCGCAACAGTTTATCCATGTAGAGGATTTCCGATCGGAGTGAAGATGTACAATGGTAGTTATACAGGATATATAGGAACGTTGCAATCAGGAAGAATTTCAATTCTTACAACCTGGCTTTTACTTACAAGTGAGAGGAAAGAAGTTCTAGACTTCGCTACTCCACTTTTTAATATTGGGTAAGAATTTAGGCCTTTAATACTTATACACAGTAATATGTGTTGAAAATGAAATTATATTAATGCCAATATATAAGTTCTCCCTGTCTAACGAGGTACATTCGCGAAGTGGCCCCTCGGGATTCGTCTAAAATCTATTTAAATGCAAAGTTCTCCGCGGCCCAAAGTGTATTGTACTAATTTTAGCGACCCCTACGGATAATTTGCATATTTATGGGCCTTCATATATCCGGAATTCATACACTACTATAACGCTTGGTCATAAAATTGCTTTTAGTTTCTTTACGTGTAACTGAATATGAATGTGGGCATATGTAAAACAAATTGGATCAAGTACTGCTTCTCTGACACGTGTTATCCACACCGGCCGCCATATTGGATTCAACTTTCGGTTTTTCAAATGGGAATAGGTACATGTGATACATCAAATTCATACAATTTTTTCTCGGAAATTCATTAGTGTAGTGAGTATTACGGTAGCTTGTACCATTTGCAAGTTATTGCGTGTTAAATGTGAGGCACTTAAGAAATTCAACCATTAAAACGTTGTGCAGGGTCCCGTATGTATATGTAATCTTTTACGTGATTTATTGTTGACGAAATGTTTTCTGAACATACATACACACAAATGTAAATAGGACATGGTAGATCTTCACCAAAATCTAGTCGTATCTAGATTTACATTAGGCATTTTGTTCGTAATACAATACTTCCTTGTTCGTAGTATAACATGGAAGTAATAACAATTACTCACAGAAATGTTGTAAGATTATGACACCAATGTTGTAGAGAGTTTATTTATACCTACAGTACTTTTCCAGTTAGAAATTGTTTTGATTTGTCAACATCAAAAACGTAAGCGTAACTGATATTACTCTGCAATGTCTATTCGCGAAGTGCCTAGAGGGATTTAACATGTAATATCTCGCAAATGGTACAAGCTACAGTAAAACCCACTACACCAATGAATTTCCGAGAAAAATTTATATGAATTTGATGTATCACATGCACCTATTCCCATTTGAAAAACCGAAAGTTGAATTCAATATAGCGGGTCCAAGATGGCGGCCGGTGTGGATAACACGTGTCAGAGAAGCAGTTTGTTGATCCAATTTGTTTTGCATATGCTCGCATTCATGTTCAGTTACATCTAAAGAAACTAAAACCAATTTTGTGACCTGCATTATAGTAGTGTATGATTGAATTCCGGGTATATGAAGGCTCATAAATATGCAAATTACAAATATGGGCCGCTAAAATTAGTACAATACACATTGAGCCATGGAGAACTTTACATTTAAATCAGTTTTACATGAGTCCCGAGGGGACGCTTCGCGAATGTACCTTGTAAGAATAGTACAGCGTGAGCCTCTAGTGTACCGTATGTAGTGGCGGGGTTGATTTCCAGTGGAAAAGCATACAAATTACCCGTTACAGGGTTCAAATTACCTCTTAAAGTGTAGGTTTATGTCTCATATAGCTTCGGCGCTGAAAAGAAACGTTAAACATTTACAAAAAGAAAGGGAACAAGCGGCAATAAACTGTATATATTCATATGATTTAGTGAAGTTTATATACAATTATTAGAAACAAGAGAGAAATACTTTCTTATGAAGCAAACCGCTGTAAGTGTGAGGTAGATTGACTTGCTCATCTTAAAATTAAAAATCATATTTCTCTTAGTTGCAGTTATTCATTAAATCAAGTGTCCTATTGTTTTAGGACCTTTTGAAACTACATAGTTTTATTAGAGATGTCAATGAAGTTTGGTTACACGGAACTTAAGGAATAAGGCGGTCTGTTGCGCTTGCGTAAATAGTTTAAAAGGATTTTTTGTTGTCTTTATAATGATATTCCTTTCTCTATATATCTGAATTTTGTACAAGCATAACTTCTAATACAGATCTACGTTGAAGACACACTTAAAAGCTTAAGTATGTACGAAAATGTTCTATACTATTGTACATGTAGATTATGTAAACAGTTAGAATGCTTTTAATAAATTAATCATATCAGTGAACATTTTAAAAAGATATTTGATTATGTGTTATATACAGTATAACTAAAGTACCATAGTTATGAACAAACCCTTCAATAATTTCTGGACATGTCTACTAGATATTAGGTCTCTGAGTTGATTCACCAATCGCATTACTCCTACTAGTAATATTTTAAAAGCCATTCTATTATCCATGCTATATTTGTAACTGAGATATAATAGTTATTAACATAAGACATAAATATTATTCACATGTTCACCAGGTATTAGCCTTCTGAGTTTTAATCAGAAGCATCGCAGTGCATAGCAAATATAGATTCTAAATATATGAGGTATGAATATTCTTTTGTCTCTTCCTCTAAATCGTGTTCGCAATTTTGAACGACAAGTTATTTTCAAATGGGTTTAGGTTGAAGCAGCTGAAAGGCTAAGCAGCCGCAGATATGACGATCGAAACCTTCACCTGAAGAAATATTGGTCAAACAAGTCCAATGATGATGTTGAGATCATTGGAGCGTTTTAGTTAATCTCCAGAGATATTCTGGTCTCAATCCTGTCATTCTGTCGGTTGTATGATTCGACAATGGTAACAAATGATTTACGTTAAGTATTTTCCCTTGGATTTCATCACTGTAACGCACATCGATTTCACCTTTCCTTGCTCTTAAAAATGTAAAGTTACTATACTTCGTTGAATTTTAACCCTAGGACATTGCTAAATATGCTATACAATTTTTAAATGTGCATCTCTGAATTCAAGTTAATAAATTTTAGCTATTTTATGAACTGGTTTCTCAAACACGTTTTTGATAATAAAGTAGTACGCAGATACGTACGTATATCTCGAAGAATAAACAAAAATTAGGACGTATCGTAGCAAAAGCCAACGTAATGTACTCCTACCCCGGAACAAATTTTGGATGGGTGCCTAATTTTAGGAATCAAAGGTCAAGATCAATTGTTTGACAAGAGGGTCTTTGCTTAGGGTCATAGTCCAAGACGACTTCTCTTAAATTTCACCATTTGACCACCTTTCGTTGCAAAATTTCAAACTTTGGAAGTGTACAACATTTCGTAATTGTTGATGCGTCAAAAGATCAAGATTAAATTTGTTGCCTGGTCCTGGAGTGCATTAGACCTGGACCAGGGTGTCTAATTGCCAAAATAATACATAAAGTGTATTGTTTTATTTTAACAGGACATTGACACTTTGAGAAGTGGAAGGGGGAATCCAGGACCTGGGTAGTCCTATTAAATATTTACATCAGTTTCCGTAGATTAAAATAAAAAATGTTTTAAAAAGGTATTTAGAAGTAATCTCTTAGTGCCAAGTTGTAATCATATTTTTAAAGCAAACGTCAGTCATTTTTTCTCAAATGTTTAAACTGCTAGCATTTGCTATCATGTTACATGCCCTTATAATGTTTACTACAGACGTATACGTCATATTACGTCTCACCTTCCTTCATTAGAGAAATAGTAAGTTTATTTCACAAAACAATCAAACATTCGCGTTTTCTTTTTTTATTACTTACTAGCATCAATTACCCGTTTCTCTGGGTTAAATTAAGAAAAAATAGTAATATGTTTCGTTAGTTAGTCTCTTTTTACTATTACTAAAGCGCTCCTTGATATTGGTCATTTTCGATTATTCTTATATATCCTCCCTCTCCTCCCCATGTTGCGGGCCACGCCATCGGAAGTGTCATTGTTCATCTCACTGACCCCGAAAAGTATGAATTCGACACTGATATTGGTAAGTTTGATTATTTATATATATACCCCTCCCCTCCCGCAACTTTTCCGGGGTTCAATTTGGATTTAAATGGCATCAGAAGTTTCACTGTTCATCGCAGCGACCTCAAAAACTATAGATTCGACACTAATATCGGTCATATTCGATCATTTGTAAATGTCTTTTCCCTCCTTTAAGTTACATCGTCAAAGTTATATTCCAAAAATCATCTCATGTTCGAACTTAATCTAGGTTGAAAATTTGATCGAGATCGATCCGGTGGTTCAAGAGTGAAGTCACATAGACAGTCACTTTCATTTTTATTTTCTTACATACATATATATATATATATATATATATATATATATATATATATATATATATATATATATATATATATATATCCGCCTCCCCCTCCCCCTACCCTACGTTGTACCGTCAAAGTTAAATGATAAAAATTATCACAAGCCCGAACTTCATCTATGTTGAAAATTTGATCGAGATCGATCCGGTGGTTCAATAGTTACTAAGTTTTATTTATTTTTATATATTTGTCCCCTCCCTTAAGATCTACCGTCCAAGTGATATGGTGAAAACCACCCCAGATCCGAACTTCATCCATATTGAAAATTTGAATAAGATTGGTCCTATGGTTAAAGCGTGATGAAATCACAAAGACGTTCACTTTTATTTTTATTCTTTTTACATATATCTTCCCTTCCCCCTCCCCTTGGTTCAATCCAAATAATGAAAACATCCCAGGTCCAAGCTTTATGTATGTTGAAAGTTGTAATGTACCATTACAGTTGCGGTAATGAAATTTTTGTTTGGAGGGGCCCAATATTTTTTGAACGTACTGTGTAGTGTACATTGTTTTAAAATATATTTTTCGGTATACGTAGTAAATTCATTTGTTCTTTACTAAAATTAAAATTAATGTGGAAACTCTGAATAATCTAGTAGGAATTATAGTTCGGGCAATAATATCTTTATTTATACATTATTCTAATGTAAACCCTGTATATGCAACTAAGTATTACTAAGTATTAAAATTTAAGTTCGAGCACATAATGAATTGGTCATAAGAACGTAATGATAGAAAGAATTCCTTATTAAGTAAATGATTATAGTCGTTGGCTGTTCTGTTGTTTTTGCTTTCTCTGTAAGGAAGGGAAAAGAATAAACACTAAAATTTTTAAGAAAACTAAAATTCGAATTTTGGAAGTTGGTCAAGGAGGGAGTAAGTGAGAGTTCCCTAATTTATGAATAGTATTTGCTTTACAAATTTTATCTTGTTAGATTATAAGTATTTAGTATTGCATGTCCGGTTGTTTAGAGGGGCTGATTGTGACAATGATCACTACCTGGTAGCAGCGATAATACGAGAGAGATTATCGTTCAATAAAGATAATATTCAATGTCCGAAAACGGAGAGATTCAATTTAAAGAAATTAGAAGAAAGCCAGGTAAGAGAGGAATACCAGATTAAAGTTTCGAATAGATTCTCGGCTTTAGAAGATTCATACTGCACTAGTGTTGAGGATACTTGGATTGAAATTAGAGATAGCATTAAAATTTTAGCAAAAGAAAAGTTGGGACAACCGGAAATACGTAGGCACAAACTATGGTTCGACCAGGAATGCATTAAACTAGCAGAGAAGAGAAAACAGGCAAAATTACGCTGGCTACAAAATCCAAATGAAATAACTACACAAAATTTCGCAGATATCAGGCGGGAAACTTCCAAAACTTTTATAACAAAGAAACGCGATTCTTTTAAAGTTAAAATTAAGGAACTTGAAGATAATAGTAAAAATAAAAACATCCGGGACATGTATAAGGGGATCAGTGAATTTAAGAAAGGCTATCAACCTCGTGCTTATATATTAAAGAAATCTGACGTTACAGTTCTCACTGATACGGACAGCATCTTAAATAGATGGAAAGATTTCTTTGACGATTTGCTTAACAAGCAACCAAAAACTAGTGTGCGTAGAGAAAAGGAGATACACACCGCAGAGCCGTATATTCCAGAACCCAACCGAATAGAAGTAGAAACCGCTTTTAAAGAAATTAAAGAAACAAAAATCTCCGGGTGTAGATGAAATTCCGGCTGAGTTAATTTTAGCTGGAGGCGAAAAATTGTGGAACAAGATACACAAACGCATTCTCCTTATCTGGAACAAGGAAGAATTGCCACAAGAGTGGAAAGAATCAATAATTGTTCGAATTCACAAGAAAGGCGACAAAAGTGACTGTAATAATTATCGAGGTATTTCTCTTCTGTCAACATCTTATAAAATACTTTCAAATATTCTATTAGCAAGATTGACCTCATACGGAGATGAAATTATTGGAGATTATCAGTGCGGATTTAGACGAAATCGATCAACTATCGACCAAATATTTACCATTCGCCAAATACTCGAAAAAAAAGTGGGAATACAATACCCCGGTACATCAACTATTTATTGATTTTAGAAAGGCGTACGACTCGGTTAGGAGTGAAACATTATACAACGTTCTTACAGAACTTGGAATACCGAGAAAGCTAATTAGATTAATTAAGATATGTTTAAATGAATCCCAAAGTAAAGTCCGGGTAGGAAAATTTTTGTCCACGAGCTCTCACGTCAAAAATGGCCTGAAACAAGGAGATGCGTTGTCGCCATTATTATTTAACTTTGTTCTGGAATACGCTATAAGGAAAATCAAAGATAGCAACCAGGGCCTACAGTTGAACGGTATTCACCAGGTTATGGCATATGCTGATGATATAAATTTAATAGGGGATGATAGGAGAACAATAGAAAGATTTGCAGAGATCTTACTAAACGCTTGCAGGGACATGGGTTTAGAAGTAAATGCAGAGAAAACTAAATACATGGAAGTGCGTCGGGACCGTAATACGGCAAATTATGGATGCGTTAAAATATTAAATAATACTTTTGATAAAATGGATAGTTTCAAATATCTAGGATCAATGTTAACATACGAAAATCATATTCACGAAGAAATTAAATGTCGGCTAAAAGCAGGGAATTCGTGTTACTATTCGGTTCAAAATCTCTTGTCGTCGCGAATTCTGTCGAGGAACTTGAAGCTTAAAATATACAAAACGATAATCATGCCTGTTGTTCTGTATGGTTGGGAAACATGGTCGTTTACTCTGAGGGAAGAACATAGACTGAAAGTATTTGAGAACAAGATCCTGAGACAAATATTCGGACTCAAGAGGAACGGGAATGGGGAATGGCGGAAACTTCATAACGAGGAACTACATAATTTATACGGTTTACCCAACATTGTTAGGGTCGTCAAGTCTAGGAGGCTTAGATGGGCAGGTCATGTAGCTAGAATGAAAGAAAGTAGAAACGCTTTGAAAGTCTTGACTGGAAGACCAATCGGAAAACGACCATTAGGAAGACCTAGGCGCAGATGGGAGGACAATATTAAGATGGATCTCGCAGAGATTGGAATACAAAGTGGAAAATGGATGCAGTTAGCTAAGGATAGAAGTCTGTGGAGAGCTTTTGTGAACGCGGCATTGAACTTCCGGGTTCCATAGGCCATAGAGTTAGTTAGTTAGTTAGTATTGTATGTATATTTATATTTGTGTTCTAAACTATGGCAACAAGTGATAAAATTGTTGTGTCACAAAGTGAACCGGAAGTCCCATGTACCCAATGTACACTAAGCAAATGGGACAAAAGATCTCGCGTCTCACGTAGACGCAAGATTCAACGGTGTCGAGTTAAAATGGATTCATTTCACCTGTACGGACTCGACCCCCCCAAAAAACCGAGCATTCTGATTCCGATGGTGAACGCGGGTATAGCATGTCAAAAAAATCGAGGCCAGATATCTCCGGTGGGCATATCTGACCTCGTAGATAGTGGAAAAGATGGTGATCACACGGGGATATTCCATATAACTTGAATAGTAACCAGACAGTGGCAAAGCCAAAGGAAGGAGTGCCATCTGGCGGGTTTGACATGTCTCTTGTATTACAACAGCTGACGCAAATGAATCAAAGTATGATACAAGAAATGCTGAAAAATATGAAAGATGAATTAAAACAGGATAATCAACAAATGAGGCATGATATGGATAGTAATATGAACGAAATGAAACAGGATATAAAAGACAATAATGGAAAACTTAACAGTATGGAACAAAAGCTTGATACCTTGAAGCGAAAAACCGTTAATAAATTTCGGCATGTAGATGAAAAACTGGAGCAACAGCAGGCTGAAATCGATAAGTTGAATCTAACTTTAGCTAACTTATCAATGGAAACGAAATTAGAAACGGTGAATAAAAAAGTTAGTGAAATCCAAGAGGAAGTAACTAACCCTTAAATTCAAGTAGAAAAATTTAGTTGTGATAAGTTAGATATGTGCTAGTAGGAAAATCTAGTTGTGATAAGTTAGGCATGTCCTATCTTTCCCTGGTAGCAGCTCACCGAAAATAACGCCCGAGGATGAAAATAAAACCAGTATCGAGAAAGAGGATCGAGTGTTGGCTGATGCACGGGATATGACAATGCATTATCCCATGCAACAGTCAAGTTCAAAACCATGGTTGGGTTGTCTTAACACACTGACTCAGCCAAGCGTCGTGACTACCACAGTTACGAGTGTCAATGCTTCATCGCTATTTTGCGGTATCCAATCACATTATGTTTTGCTAGGTAAAAAAGGGAAGATATCGTGCTGAATCCTCGGTCGCGGGTGCGGTTGGTCCAAAGGTGGAAATTAACATGGCCGACACGACTTACAGAGCCCCTCTTGGTTATCCGGGGACTTTTGGTACATCGACAACGTCGTCCATGGCAAATCCTGTGTCAACTCCTCTCATTCAGTATAACGCTCTGGTCCCTTTGAGCTCCTTTCATGCTCCTCTAAGTTTGAGCTCTAAGGTATCACTGAGGGATATTGAACGTTTTTCAACTTTCGATGGGAACGTCACGAATGGGTTACCCCGTGTCTTCCGACGAAGACTACGACAGTATTTATATATGTACCAGCTGACTGCCGGTGAACGTCTTCAAATTGTAGAGAAGTGTTTGGTTGCTGCTTCAGGTGCATGGTTTGCCTCAGTCAAATATAGGGTTCGGACTTACAGCCTGATCCTATTCGAAGAAGAGTACTGCAATGAACATATAACGGCTCCAGAAACGTAATCTCCAATCATTGAGATACGACCGATCTAAGTATGGTTCCCTTTTGGACTATGCCTGGAAAATAATTGAACTGTATTATCAAATAACAGAAAAGCCCTCACAGGCAGAACTAGTAGGCATCATTGTGAATGCTCTTCCACCCGATGAGTCATGAGCAATAGCATCCCATCTATGTCAGACCGTTCGAGAAGTCACGTCGCGACTAGCTGCCCTGTGTGGAAAAGAAGTTAGCTGTCCTCCAAAGAGATATTTTGTTCGGCAAGTCAAACTTATCAAACCAGCGAAAAATAAAGTGACGGCAAGTTGCCATATGGACTTTCTGAGCTATACCCAGGCTATATCTCGGTATCCTAGTGGCTACAGCTCAGAAAATAACAATAACAATGGCCGGCGATTATATCGGAATCGACCCATGTTTAATAATCGCCGGGGTTTTCGTCCCTATAACCGCCCTAATTGAGAATCCAACCCAAATAGGGACAATAACAACCAGAGAAGCTTTAATAGGTCGACGTACGGGAGAGGAGAGAACGGCAATAGCCAAGGCGGTAATAATGCCAATGTTGCAAATAGGCCTCAGAGTTCAGTCCCTTCGCAAGTGAGAAACAATGGCTAAAATAGAGTTATACGGACTGGAGGAAATAGTTGTGAAACCAAGAATCCAAACATCACCTGAATAAATTTTCCACCTTTGAAGTTATCTAAAACGACGCATTTTCATAAGGTTAATGGTTGGGATATGTCTAAGTTAAAACTAATCCAAAATAAACGTATTACACTGTCCTGAGATGAGTGTGTGAGCGTGTCGAAGTGTGAATGAGTTAATACTAAGGTTGCATCTATTAATACATATTATTTATATTTAGCAAAATTCTGTTATTCTAACAATATTTTTGTTAATGACCCGGGGGGAACTGTAATGTATATTACAGTTGAGGTAATGAAATTTTTGTTTGGAGGGGCCAATATTTTTAGAACGTACAGTGTACTGTACATTTTTCAAAATATATATTTCGGTACACGTAGTAAATTCATTTGTTCTTAACCGTGGGACGTAAAACTCAAAGATTTCATTTCATTTCATTTGTTCTTTACTGAAATCAAAATCAATGTGGAAGCTCTGAATAATATAGTAGGAAATATATTTCGGGGAATATTTTTATTTATACATTATTCTAATGTAAACCCTGTATATGAGCATCTCAAATGGATGAGTATTGACATTGTTCACTTTAATGCCATACGAAAACATATTCCCGAAATTGGATAGAAATTCTTGAAATTATTCACCAATCTGATATTTGGCAGAATAATTTCGACTCCCTTCGTCCCTCTGAGATGCCCATATCTTCCCAAAATCCGATATCATCCAGTTTTTAAGATTTTCTATTCGCTTTATACTTCCTGCCGCCAAAACTCCTGTTTCCAATTGGAATTATTTCCGAAGCTCTAGTATTAATGTGTGATTTTTGTTACTCTCTACTTGGGAAAGGCGTCGTGCAAGACGTCAATTTCGCTCCGAAAATATATATTGGATTTCTCATGGAAAAAGTACTGTTATCAAGATAAAATTAGTTTCAAATAATGACTCAATAGCCAGGAAGCAGTTGAGAGTCTGAAAGTATTGAAAATCTCATTTTAAAACAGTCAGAAAATCTGTGATATATAGAAGTCAGCTTGGCAGACGCCATGTTTTACATTAACAAGTAACTATGGACAGGTTCTTCAAAGTGAAGTGCGTTAGTTTCTCATCTTGTGATTTCATGAAGGTACGTGTGGAATTAGTACCTTTCATCTGAAAATTTTCCTTCCCCAAAAATATCAGATTAGGGTTGCGGTAGTCCGTCCAGATATAGGTAGTTGTACGTCGTATATGTGATTTTTTCATTATCATTAACATGGCGGTATTTGTATGCTACCTTGTAGCTAAGTTGAATTTCACAATGTTATGCAATTTAGAACTGGGACTCTCTCTTATTTCTGAGTTGATCACGGCTTCCAACACATTATGGGCTGAATAAAGGATAAAAAAAAGTTTTATTTTCCTTTTAGGAAAGGAACCCTTACCATTAGTAGTTTCAATATGTCCTTTCTGGGGCATTGAAAATGATTCGAAAGCCATGATTTAATTGGTAATAGCGCCATTGGGCTCGGTTTATTCCATTTCTTTTTCATAGTGCATAGAGCCGGTTTAGAATGTGAAGTTTACTAATTTGTTTGATTTCCGTAGAGTTGGACTGTGTGATAAGATGATTTAACACGTGTAGTGATTTTTATTAATATTTGTTTTCTTAGTTCATGTGGGATGTAGCATGTATGTATGTGTAATTTAGTAATTTGGCCATAGGAGTGAAAGTGTGATTTATTTCTTTATGGACAGCATATTTTTAATTAGTCATCTCTTGTAGTCAATTGAAATGGATAAACCAATTCGCAATACCAATTCGTAGTAATACTGTACCGTAATTACTCATGAGATTGCTTATATTTATCGAGGACAAAGTACAAATTTTATTTATTAGTACAAAGTTAATTTTCGGACTACTCATGCCATCTCGTGTCGAGTTAAGAACTATTCGCTGCTACTTAGTTACTCCGATACTTAGTGAACTGGTCCACATGAAAATTACTCTTCTCTTGCGATTAATGATGAGTAAATATTACTTCTGGCCCATATGAATAGGTATTTAGATAATGTACATTTTAAGTTAACTTTCCTGAAAAGCACAGTTGTTTATATAGTCCAGTAATCAACTTATTAATAATAGTAAATTTCGCTTTTTCCTTTAACTCCAAGTTTTTCTATATGGCATTATTTTTGTTATCGGGATGCAGTTTCAAATTCTCTCTTTAAGTTGATTTCTGTGAACGATCGGATTGTTGACATCTTCTGACATAATTGAATGTAGTTAAGAATATTGAGGTTTCATTGCCTACAAAATATTCGAAGCCGTAAAGTGAAATATACTATGATTTGTTTTGAAAGAATCTGATACAGGTTCATACAAACTCACGTGTGTTGGTTAACTTACTAGAATAATGTGTTGATTTTAACATATATAATGAGACTGCTTTGAACAGTCTTGGGCGTAATGATAGAGTATAGGGTGTCTGAAAAATAAATCGAAGTTATAGAAAATGAATATATATATATATATATATATATATATATATATATATATATATATATATATATATATATATATATATATATATATAAATGAGTAATGATAATATTAATGATATATATCTATGTGTGTGATAGGGAGTATGGATAAATAATAGGAAACCCGTGGATATATGTGTCCAATTGTAATTTTGCCAGAAGGTATTCATTGTATACATATATATATATATATATATATAGATAGATAATACTAGCAGGCTAATCATTACGCCAGGATGCCAGGATATTTGTGTTAGGATAGTGTGATGTGCAAAATTGCTGAATTGTATTTTCACTTTGTTGCTTGACATTTGATGATAAACATACATACTAAATCATCATTCGGACTGACGATGCGAATAATGGTCATATAGCGAATGATTCCGTATATTTTCCAGTTAATCACAGAATAGGATAACCGTTTGCTGAATTTATACAATTTAAATATACTCGTTCAGTTTATATTTGCGATACTAATCTGCAACTTATTTTTCTCCCATGTCACCTGATTAAACTAAGTTCACTACTGTCCGCAGAGATGACGAAGTGGATAGGATCGAATAATATAGAAAATTTATTACAGTAGACTCCGTTATTACCGTACTAGAGCGTCCCAAAACCGCAATGTCAATGAATTTTCATTTCTTCTACTTCTAGTAGGTATAGTGTTTGGAAATTAGTTGACGCCTCAAGGATAGCGCCCTTGTGGAGTGGTAGAGACTGGTAAGAATTTGGCAAACAACTTACTAGTACAAAATATATATTTTTTTTCATTTGGCAAATCCCTGTTAGGATTTTTCTATTCATTGCCTTTATTCTGGTCTCCATACTTTACTCGTAACTCTTCTCAGTTTCTGAGGGGTCGGATATATTTTTTTTTTAATTTAG
This sequence comes from Thermobia domestica, assembly GCF_964235325.1. NCBI lineage: Eukaryota > Metazoa > Arthropoda > Insecta > Zygentoma > Lepismatidae > Thermobia > Thermobia domestica. The sequence goes on along the minus strand of NC_137456.1, from coordinate 116,763,423 downwards.
AAATCCTAAATTAAGTAACCACACTGACTTCCCGGTAGTGCCGGAGTCTCCAAGATCTCAGCCGACTGGAATTGCTTATGGGCTTGGAGATATTTAACTTAGGCTACGCATTTTAGTAGGCCAACTTTTTCGGCATATGAAAGCATATCTGGCTATGGATTGTTGTATGTCTAAATTCGACCACTTATCTTTGTAGTTTTAGTGTCCTAGCTTATTCCTTTGGCGCCGCTTTTGCTTTTTCTTTCTCTTCTCTATCTATTCCTCTGTTCTCTTCTTCAAGATTTTTTTAATTCTTAACCTTCCCTCCAAGTTTTGAACTTGACAAATATCAATCATTCAACATATATCATTTGAACTTAATTTACCAACTGAGACGTCGCGAGACACGATTCGTGTAGGTATTCGTTGATCAGGAATATTAAGGAAACGTTTCTCTATCATATTTTGTCCCACTGCAATAGCGAGCGATGGTTCTGTACACGATTAAATTTTACTTTCGTTTTTTCCTTTAATCATTATCCGTTTGGAATTCTTTGTTGGACCATCAATCATTTCTAAATTTGTTTCCATTTGTTATCATAAGGTGAATGTTGTCGTAGTTGTTTCGGCTCAAAAGTATTATCAGCATCTCTAGCTTCCTTTATATCTATATATTTTGTGTTTATGTGCCTGCTTTCCACATCAAATGTTCACTCTCCTAACCGTAATGTTTTAGAATGTAAATTTTGTTGTTATGTGCGGGTAATTAGTCGAATTTGTTATATGTCGGATTTTACTTATATAATGTGTTGCAACCTAAACATTTAATTTGTCGGGTTATTAATGTGGAAGATTAAATAATTATTGAGTGTATGTATGTTGAGATATGAATACGTGTGGAATATAAACATGATATTAAAGTAAAATCTATAATGTTGAATTGAGTAGATTAGTAAAGGGTCTTGGTACCTACCCCGAACGGTTCTTGGTTGTCATAGTTCCGAAATATCCGATAAATGTAAAATGTAAAAGTTGTAAAATACCGCCGCATGTTATATATTCTCTTCGTTCTTTCTGATATTATTAATTAAAATGTGTAACAGTTAACATCGTCTGTATTACACTAACTGTATGTAGCATGAGATTAAGGCAGGTCATCGTAACCCTAATGTGTTATTAAATCTACCCTCAAGTTAGTAAAGCGAATTCCTTCTTTAAAATTAAATTTCGATTCCATCCCTCCTATACGAATCCTCAAACTTGAACAGTGTTTCCACTTCAGAAATTGTGCTTTCAATACAAACGAAAATCCTTCTGGACTTGGGAACCTTCTCTTTCCTCTATGCGTTGTGTGATAAACGTGTGCACCTGGTGATATTAGGTGATAGTGAGTTAAAGGTAGTCAACAAATGAGATAATGAACGAAATGACTCGATAAGTGTCGTAGTCACTCTGTTATGAGTGATAAAACTTTGTTCTTTTAATACAGGAAATGGAAAAATGTAGAAGTAAATACGTCTACTGACTGAATATGTGTTGTTTGCGACTTATAAATATGATCGCATGTGTGTACACTGAAATAGAAGGAAGTACATGGACACCAAGAAGGCGCGTTCCTAATACGTGTGATATTATAGCTCGTCTGAAAGTACGAGAGAGGACTCGTGGAATTTTTTTTTTTTCACATGTGAGATACAGACTTATTCTCACCCTCATTTCAATTTTTTGCAATATTGTAGAATGTAATGATATTCTCGGATTTATATATCATTTTACCAAAAGTTAAATAATTATTCACTTTTCCATCTGTCTGTTAACGTATATACATCATTACATTGCTATTGTTTAATTTCGTATGTGGGTGATACATTAATATGTATTTTTATTGCATGTTTATGCAATTCTATGTTTAATTTCTTATTAGATATAATAAATGTTCACCAAATTGTAGTTAAATGGTTTCTTTTAAACTTTTCACCTATGTTGATACGCTACCCTAAATGTATGTCAGTGTGTATGAATGAATGATAAATTTAGTTTTTAGTGGTTGCATTTAATATTGATTTACTATGATAGTGTTTGCAATAAGTGTATAATAGCTTGTTATATCTATCAGTGTATGACGGAGATCATGAGAGATAACTAATTATAAAGTATTCTAAATCGGCTCTGAGAAAAAAGCCAAAATAACAGGATGAGCCTGAAAAACGACAGTCTTTTCAGAAATCTCAAAATTTATATTGATGGGAAATACATACATTACTTAGATTTTCTTCTTGACTGATTCAAATGGGTGTTCGATCTCCATTATAAAAATGCAAATACTGGATACAGGTTATTTAACATTTCGAAATAATAGACAAACAATTAAATTAAAACTTCTCGTCACCTGGGTTGGGTTAGGATAACTCCCACTTGTGCAGTTTCCTGGATCCAGGTCGGGATAATATGAGGGAACATGTCTCTCTTTGGGATCACATCAGAATTGATTCTCAAGTAATAACCTTCAAAGATGAATCACTATTTAATAGCTATACAAGTTCCTTTACCATATTTCCAAAATTATTCAGTAATCCTTTATCTCTAGTTTCTTCCAGGGGCGGATCCATGGGGGACGATCGGGGCGATGAGGAAACTTTCTCAGTTTATATATATAAATAAAACCCATTCCAATGTTTGGAGCCCTTAAAAGTAGCAGTATGACAACACACCGGCCCCCCCAGAAGTCGGTCCTGGATCCGCCCTCTGGTTCCTTCCTCCTTTCTCCTTTTCCCCTTTCTCTTTTCCCTTTTCTCCTACCTCCTTCTCTTCTTTCTCATTCTTCTTTTCCTCTTTCTAATATAACTGAAGAGTGGTCCTGACTGGGAGTTATCGCTATAGACACGATCATTAAATTGGTTTGGTGTTGCTCTTCGGAAGTCCGATATGAAGTAGTTAAGTCTAAAACATACATATGAAGCAGAAATTTCCTAAATTAATTTATTGTTTTTTTCTCTTTTATTTTGTTATTATTATTTTATACAGTTTACCAACAAATTTATTACAATTCAAAATTGTTCGACATTCAACTAAAATAACAACAGGCATAAATGAGGAATGGAACAATAATTGCTAACAGAATAACAGAAAAATATAATAATTTGAATAAAATTGTAACAATTGCATTAAATAAATTTACGAAACAATTAAGAAAATATAATTGTCAACAGGAAATATATTTCGATAGTCGAACCAAAGGAAGGGGTAGAAAATCACCTATCAACGGCATCATATCTAGTGTTACTGTCTGCTTTTCTACGCCATCCAATGATATTACACCTTTTTTGTATAGTATGTCGTCCAGTTGTATAACTGTTCAGTGTTGTCCTTTGTGTTAGAGAAGAAATACCTCATCTAGTTCTTTTCCATGTGGTAAGGTGCCAAGAACCGACGACACATTGCCACATTGGATAGCAATAGATATGCGTTGAATTAGGAATTCATTTATTGTTTATTTCGTATTTGGATAAATTATTAAATTGAATATTCACTTCAAGTCAGCGACTACTTCTTTTTCTTCAAAGTTTGATCAAGATAGGTCTGGCGGCTCAAGAGTTACAAAGTTTCATTTATTTTTATAGATTTCTCCTCTCCCCTTCCCCTCCTCTAAATTCTACCCTTAAAGTGATATGATAGAAACCACCTCAGGTCCAAACCTCATGTAAGTTATTTTTTTTAAAAGATCGGTCGGGTGGTTTCAACAAAGACAGTCACTTTTATTTTTACTTTTTTTTACATATATCTCCTCCTCCCCTTCCCTTCATTGCATTATAAAAATGAAATGAAGAAAACATCCCAGGCCTGAACTTTATCTATGTTGAAACTTTGATCGAGATCGGTCGGGTGGTTCAAGGGTTATTAAGTTTTATTTATTTTTATATATTTCTCTTCCTTCCTTCCCCCTCTCCTAAGATCTACTGTCAAAATGAAATAATAAAAAACTTCCCAGGTTTGAACTTCATTTTTTGTTGAAAATTTGATTGAGATCGATCGGATGGTTCAAAAATAATTAATTCACGAACATAGTCACTTTTATTTTTATATTTATTAAATTTTGTAGATCTCCCCATCCTTCCCTATGTTGCTCCGTCAAAATGAAATGATAATAATTATCCCAGTCCCAAATCTCATTTACATTGAAAATTTGATCAAGATCGGTCGGGTGGTTCAAAAGTTATTTATTTATTCAAGAGTGTTATTTATTTTTCCTGTCCCTCTCTTCCCCCTCCCATAAGTTGTACCGTCAAAGTAAATAGCTAAAAACACTCCCAGACTAGAGCTGCATCTACGGCGAAAATTTGATCGAGATCGGTGGGGCGGTTCAAGAGATTAAGAGTCACAAACATAATCACTTTCAATTTTATCATATAGATTAAACATGTATGAAATTAAGTATCAAATTTAACGAATTCAGATAAATGTTCTTGAGTTTATGACATTCTTGTAAAACGAAAAAGCCATTTTAATAGTGACAATAAGTTCATTACTTATGACGTCAGAAGAAAAGAATGTTATTCCCAGCTAACCCAAGTTAAATTTGCAAATAATAACATATTTCAGATATATCATGACGAAGAATTTACGTCATGAGATTACTTACGACTTCATTTTATTTACGATAACACCTTTTATCATTTCGCTGCATCCTTCTTACACCCACGTGGACCTACTTGATGACATTATATTTTTTGTTTGCTATTAAATATGCTAGCTATTCTTTTGTCATAGTTCTGGAAATACTATCACGACATTCTGTGACTCAATTATCCATTATAACGTTATGATACTACTTTTAGAACTATGACAAAATAATGAGCTAACCATAAACAATTTAGTGTTATAACGTCATTTGGTGATATCAAATATAATCTTATTTTTTGTGAAAAATAATCTACTTTCAAACAATGTGTGTTGAAGGTTGCTTCTGTGTGTTTAGTCTGAATTTTAAGAGATTAATGTCAGAATATTACTCTGACTTTGCTTTTCTTGTTCGAGTTTTAAGAGTTCAGCTTCTCAAAGGTGAGTTATTTTTTTTTCTTTCGACTTTAAAATATAATTTTTAAAACCAAACTTTCTTGTAACTCTAGTGGGTAGCGTGTCTTTGATACACTTTGTTTCTGGTTCGATTCCTGTTGAGAGAATACTTTCAGGGGTTGTTGTATCTTAGATTTTTGAAAAAAAAATCAAAAGTTATACGTGATTTTTCATGTATTGATCTTCGAATCTGGTATGAGAATAAACGTTTGACTCTCAGTTGATTTTGAGAGGGTAAATTAACTATTTTCTGGCCGATTTGCTTTAGTATTAAATAATAGGCTTAAATCATAATAAATAAAATCAAGATATATTTTGAATACGTATATGTTTAAATTATTAATGTTACTTCTACCATAGTTGAAATTTGCTATTAAATATTTGAGAGGTGTACATTTCCTAAATTCGATAGGTTTCCTCTTGTACTAAATAATAAGCTTAAATTACTGTTTATAGTCCCAAAATTCAGTACATATGTTTTTATCCACACGTATATGATACACTTTAAATTTTGCAATTATCCAAAAAAAAAATATTGGTATAAATGCTGATGGCTCATTCTCTTTCATAGAACGTATGTACCTTGATGGCTCTTTAAATTCGTGATCACCTCAAAATTTGAGAATTGTTCAAAATAACCAGAATTATTAGCGAGTCATTTTCTTTTTTTCTAGGACCTGAGTACCATGACGCACACCTCTTAAATCTGACAAGGGTACATATTTAGCACATTCTAAATTTGGAAATAGTTAAAAATAAAAAAATTGCTGAATGTTGGGGATCATTTATTTTAAGGACATGGATACCATAATGCTCCTCTTAAATTTTAATAAAGACGCGTACATTGGGTAACCCATAAATTGGAGACTTGTCAGAAATAAAACTTGACAATTGTTGTATAGGGCATGGATACATTTAATAGTTCAATTATTTTAAATGCAATGGTTTTAGTTGAAAGTTGAGCATTGATTAATTTTTATCAAGTTTTTAGTTAATAACTGAACTAAAAAATAGTTCAGAGTAATAATTCGGAAATTTCTTTTTTAACTCATTGTAAATTTTAATTAAAAGTCATGGTGGAGCAACATGAATGGAAACCTGTAATACTGAAAGGAACGAAAATTTCAAGTTTGACGCTAAACAATTTGATATTCATCGACCGATTGAATTTTCTTCCTTTAAGCAAATAGTTTTAAGTAACTTGTCAAGGAACTAACGGCTACTTCCTGGATTTCTTACACACGATGGACTATCAAAGATACATTGTACCAGTTCCTGAAACGAAGTACTATAGTGGGAATGAAATAATGTCCATAGAAGGTAGGGCGAAGTTCATGCTGTGGTACAACACACTTGAATACACAATGCATCCATGAAAAGTACACATTCGATTGCTGCAATATGATGGTTGGCCTATTGACAAGACGGAAGATAAGAAAATCTTATATTCGCCTCGACATAAAGAAATTTTTGTTGCGTAATTCCCAATTGACGGTATTTGTCACCCGAGCACGTTAATGAGTTTCAAGGTAGTTGCTTGCACGGTTATAGGAACTGTAACAATACTGAACGTAACTAATCCATCTACGACAACTCTGAAGGTGCAATAGAATTCAAATATTAATGTACGTAACGAAAAATTCCAAGATTGCACTAATTAGAGTGAGAAGATCGCATATGAAATTCCAAGATCACACATGAAATATCGGAGTGGGTATTTGAACAGACCATGAAGAAAAGCTAACAATGATTACGTACCACAAGAAACAACCAAACATGAACTGCACATCCTTAAAACCCAGATGTGGTTTTTTGGAGACAGAAGTAATTGCGAGAAAGTGTTCTACGAAGATATTTCGATATTGTTAGTCTATACCTGCATATTAAGAAGTGCAGTAAATTTATATTCAGGGAGATAAGTATAAGAAAAGTAAACGATCTGATTTTAAAAATGACGATCCTTCCTCATTCACCACGCCGCCCTTCCAAGTAGCTACTATTTCAACTGTGTGCTGCTTGTGCCGAATAGATGGACCCATCACTTACAGCAATTTGCACTGATAAAGATCATGAACGATGGCTGACACGGTCATTGGTGTCGTACGAGATACTCAAAACTATAGAGATTGGATACCAAGCCAGAGAAGTACCATAAATTTGAGGTTACAACATTGAAAAGTATAATGTAATAACTAAAAGGGTGACCTCTTTACCGAATACATTAATACCTTTCTTAAGTCTAAAATATAAATCACTGGATTCCCGGTACTTGTGTCACAGAAGAAGATAAAATCAAATTTATACAAACCTCCTCAGGCGTTAAGGCATTGCTTTGGAAACCACCAAAATTGAAATAATCCTGCTCGATGAAGCTTGTTAAAACTTTGTATGAATTCAATGTGGAGCAAGGTGGCCCAACGTTCCAACTTTGGTCAAACCAGTACTATTGACAAACCAGAAGAACTATATGAGAAACTAATTTTATCAGATATTGAATTACTCAGATCGTTTCAGTCAATGATGAGGTGTTCTATGTGTTCTGGAAATACAATAAACATGTATTGGTCCAGAATGGTAATGCCAACCTTCTTCTTCGAGCGTTTACAACAAGTCAGGCACGAGTAGAGTTATACAAGTGCCTGAAAATGCTTCAAGAACATGTGTTGTACTTTGGCACAAGTTTTGTAATACTTACTCAGAAGGACCAACTATTGAACCATCTTCATGGTTAGGACCAACGTCTGATGAAATGGAGGCGTACGGTAAACATTTATACATTGAAACTTATGTTAGAAGTGGGCCTATACATTTGGTTATCCCTGGTATGAATATAACCAGCTATACGATGTAAGATCAGGTGATTCGTCATAAACTGACAGGAAAGGACAACAACTAAATGTCAACACTCTGAAAGAAATTATTTTAAATCAATGCAGAGGACAAGTGACAATCACAATTCCACATAAAATATATGGCACGAAGGACAATAGCATCACTACAAGAAAAGAAGAAAATCTACAGCATTAAATATACCAAACCACAAGAAGGAGAGAAAAACAGTAGATACCCGGTAAGACCATTACCTTGCTTAATAGAAATTAAAGCAGCAGCGAAAGAAGTATGCAACTATCTCACTTATCACAGCAAGTATGTTCAGAGCCCTGACAAATATAAAGGTGAAACAAGAGGAAATCAGGATAGTTCAGGAAATCAAATTAATGATCAGCATCCAAAGCAACATTTTAATTTCTTTATTTTACAGGATATGTTTTCAAGATTTTATCATACCTTCATCTCTCTCATTCCTACACACTTTTTCAAGATATCACGCTCACCGTATTTAATAAAGTTTAAATTATATAAAACATATTATATGAGGAAGTGAATTCGTATTGTTGAAATGTATTTAGTTGAAAGATATCAATTTCTTCGTTTATTTGTTGAAATAACTTCCCGAAACAACAATTACAATCACTATTTTTAAGTTTAAAAATTTGTTTAGAGCTTTTAGTTTGAAAGGTTTTGTTTGAAAATTTCGGTTTGTAATTCTTTAGTTTGAAAATTATATAGAAAAGTTTTGTTTGGAAATTAATTATATTTGAAAATTTTGGTTTAAATATGAAAATGTGTTTGAAAATTATACTTTAGAGTTTTAGTTTGAGACTTTAACTTTTATTTTAAATTTCTTTTAATTTTAAAATTTTAGCTAAAAATTTTGGTTTCAAAATTTTTAATTCGAAATTTTGTTCTAAAAGTTTGTTCGAGAATTATTAATTTGAAAATTTATGCTTGGAAATTTTGGTTCGAAAAATGTTCGTTTAATTTCTTTTAGTTTCAAAATTTGGTTTGAAAAGTTTTATTTTGAACATTATGGCCTCAAAATTTTTAGTTTAACTTCTTTCGAAACTTTTAGTTTAACTTTTTGGAAATTTTTACTTTGAAAACTTTGAAAATGTTTAGTCTGATTTGTTTCAATTTTTAATTTGACTTAATTCGAATCTTTCTGTTTGAAATTTTTAGTTCGTAAACTTTTGTTTGAAAACATTTAGTTTGAAACTTCTCACCCTCACTGAAGAAATTTTTAAGTTTAATAAAAAAAAACCGTTTCAAAAAGAATGAGAACAGTTTAGATAAAAGGAGTCTGGCAACACTGTACGTGAAAACATTAACTATTCCGTACAGATATAGCACTATAAGACTTTGCCATGGAGAATAAAACCTGCCTAATTAGTATACTGTGGCATTTTTATACCAATACAAGGGAACTAAAGATGATCAAAATGTAAACGTTTAGTGACGTTAGCCCTAGTCGATAGCAAGCAGTTCATATGATGTCTTGATTTCCGAATTTTTAAGAGTGAATCAAGGCCATCTTGCAATATCTTAATCCAAAAGTACTTTAACCTTAACGTGCTCTTTCTCAAATTAAGAGTTCCTCTTAAAATAATTATCTAAGTATTTTATTAAATTACCAAATTGGTTTACTGCCCTTGAGCTATGAACCAGTAAAAATTCCAATTCATACACCTTAACAAATTTATTAATAGAACTAGAAATCCGAATCTTAGAGAATAAAAAACTGCCAAATTTATATATTTTGGCAATTTTATAATTATCAAAGGGATTTAAAATTGGCCAAGTGACAAGAAGAGTTTGTCCTGGACAAAAGCTCTTCTGCCAATAATTTGATCTTGATCTTTTGACTCCTAAACGTACTTACTTTTTCCAAATTTTGGCTCCCGTGCTCCTAATAAATTGAACTTGACCTTTGACCTCAAAATTAGTACCCCTACCAGAATTTGTCCGCATATAGGGTTACGTTGGCCTTATATCACATTGGCACCCCTTAATTTTTCTGATTTGTCTAGGAGCACGTTGACCGCTACTTCAAATGAAGTTTTTTGACCATATCATAGTTGCACGCTACATGTCAAACTGATTCATAAATAATATGTTTATATGTTGGGATGATACTGATCTTAACGTCTTATCCTCGCCTATCAGAAGTTTGTAACAATAGTGAATGTTAACCTTTATATTGTTTAGTCTGTCAGTAATAAGATTAATGTTATGCTTACCATTCAACTGAGTTGATATATATAAAACTATTTTAATGTGCTTGTAATTACATTGGATACTGAGAAAGAAAGGGTATTAAATTCCATAAAGTCCACCATTCTGTGCACTGATCTACTGGTTAACGCGTGCACTTTTGGTGCACGATGTTGGGTTTGATTCCCGAAATTCTGCCACATTATAATGGTTTGGATTACTACTTAAACTGTACATCCACATCCCATATAGCATTAGTACTGAAAGGGTGTCAAACGCCAATCGACTCAGCCTAATTAACAAGCAAAAACAAAGTAATGAACTGGAGGTTTCTATCAGAAAAAGAATGCGAAACGTTACTTCAATTACCTGACATGAACTTCCTTATGAATATGTCATTTAATGATAATAATCAAAATCATGGAAAGGCGCTTGAACTGGATCACGTAATATTTGTTAGTTAGCAACACTGGACATTCGTGCACTGCGATTGCTTTGTGTTACTGCTATATTAGGTGATATTGGGTACGATGCTAGATGGTGTACTATGGCGTCGTTTCTAACTTAAGAAGTCATTGGTGCTGAAAATGGGAACCTTTACGGCTTTTACAGAGAGGAAATTGTGCATGCACGGTTGGTTAGAACAAAAGTATGGAAAACCATGTGCGAGTTATGTGCCCCGAGAATAACAGTGTATAAGGAGGTGAAAGATTACGAACTCGTCACAAGATATTGTCACGGAAGACAATAGTAGATGGAAACCAAAACTGATCCGAGACCAGTATCACTGAACTTTCAAAAGGATTGTACAAATAATGGTAAAGTTAAAGTGGCACAACTGGCTGTAGAATTCAATCAGCATCTATAACGACCTATTTCTACAATTAAAACCCGACGAAAACTGTCTAACCTCAGCATCAATTTTGTTGCGATTTCCAAGCCTCTAATCACCGCCACTAAGGTAGACACTAAATATGTTGAGAAAAACATAAAGTATACACAGCCGATTTAGCTTATTAGAATTTTGTGTCTCTTTACATGGGTCATGGTCCTACAGCTTCAAATGAATCAGAATTACATTAGATTCCACCAAGAATTAAATTATAGGCCACCAAGTATTAGAAGAGAGTAATCTTGTTAAATAAATCATATTTCTCTTTGTGTCCAATAACAGTTTAAGTTTACGGACAGTGAATGTCCAAATTGGCGTATGCAGCAGTAGAATCAGCAAAATATTTAGCGTGGGAAAACGTTCAAATACCAGCTTCAACTTTTGGAAACCTATCTGATTTTGGCAATATGCGAGGTCAAATTTTTAAACTTAAATTTTGGTATAGGAAGCAGTATGTCTTGACGCATGAATGTCTTGAAATAGTGGTACACGTAATTTTATGTGCCACAACCAAAATTAAAAGTTCGGGAGAAGGACAATATTTGTAACTTTCGTTATGTCAAATAATAATTTTAAAAATTCCTTAAAACATCTTGTACTTCTTGGATGTTAATTTGGCAGACGCTTACTACACCATCCCCTTATTTCAAAGGTAATAAGTAAGTTTTTAGTATTTCTTTAATTTGAAAATACTTTGAAATCAACTGTTCTTTTAATGTTAAGAGTTTGAGGCTATATATTTTTATTTTGTTGTAGTTCCTTTGGCTCATATTCCATTTAAAGAATTTGAATGTAGCCTTGGTTCCGTGCACACATTTTATTTTCGGAAAATAAGGTCAAATGATAGGGAATGGATAATAGTTTATTTTAATGAAATTAAACTCCCTTGATTTGTTATTGGTTAGTTTTACTTCTCAAAAATATTTAATTTTGATTGTTGAGGAATCACCTGATCATTTTTACTCCATCTTCTAGTTTTGACAGATGTATTAGTTCTCAGGTACCGACTGGATTATAGTGCTTAGATTAGACATACATCACATCCAGGGCTGAATTTAGGGGGTGCAAAGGTGCACGTGCTCCCCCCTTCGTTGTAAATATACACTACTAAAACGGGAAGTTAGCAGTGAAAATAACAATTTCAGAAAATTTCTGCTGTCATGTTTCCGTTTGGGCTTAAAAGAAAGCGAAGTTTTGCAAAAATAATAGTTTAAGTCAATTTTATGAAGGTTGAAGGAAAAGAATTTATCGAGAGCAGACATTTAGCATTTCTAGGGGAATTCCACATACACACCACAGATGCCTATAGGCATTTTAAAAATTTCAACTGTGCCGGTAGCTATTGGTGCACCCCTCAGAAAATCCTGGATCCGGCCCTGGTCACATCGTATATTTTCACTTTGGTTGGAACCTGGATATATTGGTTTTGATTTTGCTTAGGATATTAGTTAATTTCAAGTGATTGACATTGACACTTTACATTACAAACAGTTGTGATCATTGTTGTTATTTATTTTTCTCACATCACTGTAGTTTCGAAATAGTAAAATACATATTTTTTTTCTTCTCATACTGATATCGTCATTGGCTTCTTGTAGTCCAACCATAAAATATTTGCTGTATTGCAAACATAATATGAGGCACATCCACAAAGTAAGTTCTAGTGGAGTGTAAAATGAAATATGAATGTAAGGAGAATATGATTTTATATGGGACCTGTTGAGAAAGTATTTGGGAGTTTCCAATCCTGTTCCCCGCAGTGGAAAGACTACCAAAATTGTTATGTGGAAGGAGGTGGCAACTAGTTTGAAGACGATTCGGACTACGAAATCTTTAGGGGAATGTGATGCTTTCTCTGGTCATGGCCGGATACTTTTCGACAGGCCTCGTACGTGTGGAGTTAGTGAGATATAAAATACTTTTCATCATATACAAAATCCTTGGTGAGGTATTTGTCGTGAACCGGTACCTCCATTTGTATGCCTGTCCTAAAGAGTTATGATGCTAAGGAGTGGAATAAAGATATCAGAACAGTCTGCAACTTAGCTGCGCATCGAACGTTGTTGACAAAAATCGCATCGCTTCAAGGAAGGAACAGGTACACGTTGCCGGGCGTGAGGTCGGCTGTAGGACGAGGTCAGGTACGAGATCCTGGTTTTGCCTAAATAGCAAAAACGGAATGCTGAACTTAGCTTTCCTTCAAAAGTTAGAGTATGAAGTAATGGACGTAGTTAACAAATATCTTCTTTCATTAATATCTGAATTCTTCTTACATTCTCCTTAATATTTTCTTGCCCGTATCGTGTTAACGAATGAATTCGACTGAGATAATGTCTCTAGCTACCTATTGGAAAACTAGAATTTTAAAAAATTATTTCTGATTCAAGAGTTAACGTATGGAATAACGTATAGCGTTACCTCTTGAGATATTAACGGATTGACACATTAACGAACTCGGCCGAGATAAAAAAAAAAATTAAAACCCGTGTTCTCTATAGAGTTATCTTGTATAGAAAGGGATTGCGTTACTCGCTACCACGTTCACGGATTGACGACAATTACCAACTTGGTCGACATAATCGCTCAAGCGCTCTTTTGTTGAAGACTTGTCCCTTAAGATGTTAATGGATTGATTCTGAAAAATGGAATGAAATCTTCCAGTTTTTCGTTAAACGGGTATGCCAGTATCACCGTTTTTTTACCCCTGGAAAGTTTTACCCCCTGGAAATCTTTACACTTTTGTCGCTTTCTGGATATTTTAAAGGAAAGGCAGAAGTCACGTAAAAAGTTGATATCATTGAATATCTCTCAGTGTATACATTCACTTTGGGCAAGATGGCTTTATATCCAAAAATTTGAAAAGGGATAATGATTGTCTAGGAAATTATTTCCCTGTTAGTTCCTGGTTAATTCGAAAACTTACTTGAATGTTTCATTATAAATTGATACCACTCCGTTGTATCTCATAACATTTATATTCTCTTTGGGCAAGATAGCTTTATATCCGATAATTAGATAGGCCTAGTTGTGTAATATTTTCCTAGGAAATTATTACCTCCCTGTCGGTTCCTGGACACTTCAAAAACAAACTTAAATGTTACATTATAAGTTGATATCTCTCCGTAGTATCTCTCTTTACAGACGCACCTATTTGGGCAAGGTGGCTTTATATCTGAAAATTTAATAGAGAAATAATATTTTCCTACGAAATTATTACCCTCTGGAAATAATTTTCCCACGCTTTCCACGCGCTGTAACTCCTCAACGGGCGGAATTTCTCCTACGTTCACTACGACTTTTTTTTTTGCTTGTTTTTGGTTGTACTATCACCCCTCTAAGTTTGTCCCCTTTTTTAGAAATTACTATATATATATATATATATATATATATATATATATATATATATATATATATATATATATATATATATATCGCAATGATTTTGAGGGTAGAGATATATATATATTGAAACTAAGGTGGTTTATTACAAAAAAAACGGTATACAGAATAAATCAATTAAGTTTTAGATGTTATTGGATTTACATTGTTTAGACATAAACCTAAGAGCGGCAATGGAATTAACATGGTAACATAGTTGTATTTTCAGATACAATTGGTTTCCTACCATGAAATTTCTAATATGCAAAAACAATATATCACTTCATTCCATTTTAATTTAAAATATGTGTTTCGCACCTTCCATCTTTAGTGATATCTCTGATGAAATTATATCTAATAAAATTAGTCTCTTAAAACCATAATGAATGTTATTTTCTATTATATTTCTAGTAGTTTAAAAGAACTATAACGTGACAAGAGATTTCATAACGTCATCCGACATTTCTCACATATGCATAAATGCATCTTTTAAAACTGTACTAAAATTATTGTTTTATTAATCTTCTTCTAAATGATATATTTATTGTTCCCGTTGTTGCGAATATATGTTATTGTGATGAGATGGAACTGAGAAATAAAATTGTTTATAAAATAATAATTAAAATTGTCATAAAATTGTTAATGTTATTTAAGTTGAAGTTTAGCTTGAATTTTATAATTTACTCCCTAACAAGTTTTCTTTTACAGTAATTTATTCAGTAAATAATTCTTGGAAAGTATTTCGCTTCAATTTATTAACTTTTTCCCTCATCAAGGCTATTCAAAACTCTTCACTAAGTAAAGAAAATTTTATAGTATAATATAAAATATATTTATCAAAACTATATTTATCAAAACACTTATTCTTCACTTCATATAGTGTGATAATCAGGGGGTAAAAGTGATGGGGAGCGCGAGATGACGTCGTACCCCGACCTCGAAAAAATATGTATGGCGTCCCCAGTTTTTAAAAAATTACAATGTGCAAAGATAAGCAGGGTACAGTGTGACGTCATGCCACTAACTACCGTCCCCATACCTTTTCAGATCCACTTTTACCCCAGATGATAATAAATGAAAATCTGTTTAGTAGAAGTAAAATGTAAGATTCTGTTGTGTACTGTAAAATATATTGATACTCCAATAACTATAGAATATGCATACAGGGAGTTTCCGTGTATTGGGGAAAAAATTCAGAGTGGTGACAGACTATGATTTTTAAAAAATTGAGAATAGGAACAAGTATCCGGAAGAGCGTCTTTTTCGAAGTACAGGCCACCGATAACAGTTTGCTTCGGGTCAAAAATGACCGTAACTCGAGAACAAAATATCGGATTAATGTCGGTCAGAAACAATATGTATATTGCTTACCTGAAATTTCATTATTATACTTTTAGATTGTAAGCAAGGGTAACTCAAAAAGAAAAGTAGGATAATTCGTGCATCTAAAATAAAAAGTGCGAGCGTAAATAGTCAATTGTACGCAATAAAGTTGTTTCGAGTAGAAAGAGGTCTAATACCTGAATCAAATGAAAAGAAGCATGAATATTCAGAAGCATGAGCTACGGATTGAATGGGAACTGTAAGTTTCGGAAACGATAGGAATTGTAGGCATTCAGGAAAGAAGCAATCTGAGATTTGGAACTACGACCTGGACACGCGCCAGTAAAGCAATTACATTCTATTAATGTTTACGAGAGCAGTGGTAGTAAAATGCAGAACGTCAACAAATACATCTCAGAAAAGAACAGAAGTGATTCTAGAAAGCTGGCTCTGTGCAGGAACACGTACGTGGAAACTGATCAACAAAGGAAATTTATTACGAAATCTCATGAGTATCGTGAACAAAGAAAGTGAAAGTACCTTCAGAAGACAGAGCAAACGTAGCTATGCATCCTCTAAAGACAACGAAGAACAATCTACCATGTATTTGAGTTAGTAATTAAAACGGTAGTAATGTCTTTATAGCTTCACAGTAGGTGTTAAAAATTACGTCCCCTAGGGTTGATACAAGTATAACAGCATAACAGAATTTTATCGCACACGTTCAAATATCCTTGTCGTTCTTACTATCAATGGCAACGGGGTCTCGTACAAAAAGCAGTTTCATATATAAGGCTTTAGAGGTAGCCCCACAAGAAAAAATCACGTCCAATAAGATTCGTTGAATAAGTCGCACAGAAAAATAACATCATTGCACGACCAATCTATCTGGGAAAGTTTGATCCAGGTACTCATGACAAACATCAGCAAAGTGCACTGGCTACCCGTCGTGTTCAAACCATATATGCTAACGAACACCAAACAGGACATATATTAATAATTCTAGAAGCATATGCCGCAGAAACACCGCGTATACTGCTACCCTTAAGTGGGGAGAAAGAAGATAGGGGGCATCCTAAGTTGTCGCAACGTTGCCTGTTCACATGTTTACTGCAAATGTCTGTTGATGACTCTTGACATTTATCGCGTAAGGATTTTCATCGGCCCGTACGTAACAATTCCGATTATTAAAAACAATATCTAGTAAAATAGGCTTCATTGGTGAACAGTACAGAGATATAAAACCGAGGATCAGCCACATAAAGCTGCTCTAGATATTCACAAAATACGACATATACTTCTAAATAAGCTTGACTCAGATTTAGTACTCTTTGTGGATAGTAGAGACGCAACTCCTGTTCTAGTAGTATTTTCCAGACAGTACTCGCTGCCACAGCTATTTCATGTGCTATGGTCCTCGTGGTTGTCGAAGGCTGTTTTCTCACACGATCAAGCATCGCTTCTTTGAAGGCGGGGTCTTTGTAGTTCGTCGTTTCCTTTGGTCCTGAAGTTCTGGCCGCAAATGTTCCGTTTCCACAAACACTGGAACTAGTATACAAATGTGAAATGCTTCGTATGTCTCCGTTGTGGAAATCTTTCACGACACAACTTGAATGCTTCATTACCATTTCTATCAGCTATTCCATAATTAAACAACATATTTACAAGTTTGTCAAGGTCAAACTCTGTTGTATTGCTGAAGTACTTAATATCACAAACGAAATAGGAATTAACTGCACTACACCAGTCCACCAGTACTAACCAAAAACTGCCAACAAGAATTCACACCTACTTGGAACAAAATATCTCACAGGCAACAGATACCTGATACCGCAGGCAAGTGACTCCTACCAGCTATACTACTGTACTACAGAAGGAATGATGATATTCTCCGTATCATTAGTTCTGATTGACACTCCATCTACTGACATTCTGTGTTTGTCTTGTTTCAAACAAAAAACGTGTTCACGACTATGGAATGGGAGTACTGTACATATCTTTTTCTTGCAGACTTATTGAGGTGAGAAAAAGCTCATGCAATTCGCGACGAGACTACAAAGAAGAAACCTGAGCTACTGTAATTAGAAGCAGGAACATACTTCCTACATCTGCAAAGCGAAACAAGAAAACTGTAGTTTTGGTATCGTGGGGAGAACTACATTAGTTTCATACGTATTTCCTTCGACCGGACCAGGTTCCGACATTTTATTTTCAGCTATTATGTATTCCCGTCGCTTTCCAGCGGCTCATACTCGCAACTAAACATTTCACATCAGTAGCCTGTAACACAGATTCGTATACTACCATCACTATCAATGTTTAGTACGATAAGAGTTTCCATTCAATTCATAGTTCTCGCAAACCTATGCTTACTCTTCATTTGATTTAGGTATTGGACCTCTAACAAGCAAACTCTATGGCTTATGGAACACGGAGGTTCAATACCACGTTCTCAAAAGCTGTCCACTGCTTCTATCCTTAGCCAACTGGATCCAGTTTATATTTTATATTCCTATTTCTCTGAGGTTCATCTTAATATTGTCCTCCCATCCACGCCTAGGTCTTCCTAATGGTTGTTTTCCGGTTGGCCTTTCAGTTAAGACTTTGAAAACGTTCCTATTTTCATACATTCTAGCTACATGGCCTTCCCACCTAAGCCTCCTAGACTTGATGACCCTAACAATGTTTGGGAAACCGTATAAATTATGTAGTTCCTCGTTATGAAGTTTCCGCCATTTCTCATTCCCGTTTCTCGTGGGTCAGAATATTCATCTTAGGACCTTGATCTCAAACACTTTCAGTCTACGTTCTTCCCTCAGAGTAAGCAACCATGTTTCCCAACTATACACAACAGCAGGCATGATTATCGTTTTATATATTTTGAGCTTCAAATTGCTCGACAGAATTCGCGACGACAAGATATTGTGAATTTCTTCCTAGCTGAAACAACTTTATTGCGTACAATTAACTATTTATAGTGGCATTTCTTTTAAATACACAAATTATTCTACTTATATTTTTTGGGTTACACTTGCGCCATCACTGTTTAACATCCTTCCCCACAATAGTGAAATATCAGGTGTGAAATGTCAGTGAAAAAAGTGCATATCGTCTTTGACCGTCCTTAATCTGAGAGTTTGTTATGAAGTTATACCCATTTTTGTCCTGTTGCGACAAATCCTCGGTGATCTCTATCTATAAAATGACGCATTTCCGGACAAGTGTTCATATTCTCAAATTGTTTCTTTTGTCATCGTCTATCATCACTCTAAGTTTGTCCCCAAGTCACAAAAACACTCTATATATCTATTTTTGTATTGCAGACATAGATTATTCATTCGCCAACCAGAATTGTTCCACTCCTGGATGTCCTTTATTGATGTATTCACTTTCGATTTTTGGATGTCCATTATTGGATTAATCGTAACAATGAGCTTAAGCCTATATATCGTTCAAGTTGTCAGTGTAGTGACAAAGATTGACATACTGAGAGAATATGGAGTATTTTATGGATTCCTCAATGTACTCGGATGTGTTGCAAACCAAGGTAAATGCTTAAAATAGGTATAGTTATATTATATTTTCTATCTACTTAAAGGTTATTTCTAAAAATAGTCTTTGTAGTTTTTCATTTACGGGAAATTACCCAGAATAATATTTTGTAGATTGAGGAAAATACAGTGAGTATAGATCTCCAAATTATCTTAGGTTTGTTTTTACGACAGGGGGTAACAC
Source organism: Thermobia domestica (assembly GCF_964235325.1). Lineage (NCBI taxonomy): Eukaryota > Metazoa > Arthropoda > Insecta > Zygentoma > Lepismatidae > Thermobia > Thermobia domestica. The sequence continues at coordinate 116,743,991 of NC_137456.1, read as the reverse complement.
TAAATGCTGTCTTGTAGGATTTGATTATTTAACATCTATGTGAATCACATCACATCTATGTGAATAAATTAAATTGCTGTTGCTCTTAGACCAATTATCGCAAATTCTTCTTCCATTTCTACTGTTGTTCTCTGCAATTTATCTGTTATCTGTGTCTTTTTGACTGCAGTGGACCTAAGGATTATAATTGCTATAGAAATATTATATGCTTATGAATGTCATTTTATGATAAACTAATATTTGGAAACTTTAAGCGTCTTTTTTCATGTATTATTGTGAGTATTCAGCCAATACTGACAGGTCACTCGCAGCTTACTGTCTTTAGAACTTTTCCTGCACGTCTTCCGTTAATCCTTTCATTGTACTACTATAAGCAAAATAAATGACGCGTCTCTTTATTTTGAAGTTTTTTGAAAATATCTCAGTTTTCTTTATATTTTCGAAATTTCGGAAGGTTTCCCCAGCCGGACAGGTTAATAACAAACCCGTTTTTAATATTTGTGTTTGATATTAGCTTAAAATAAATAAATTAGAAGCAAAAAATATTAAAACGACCGAAATTGCGAGAATTACCAACTCTGCTAAAGTGGGAAATTTTCAAGAACGCCAGGGGATTCTGCAGTTCAACACGAAGCAGCGACATCTATGTCATTGAGAGAAATGTGAATTAAATCTACAAACGAAAAGTTTAACGCAATATTTCTAATATGTCTTATTACATGCATTATCTGCAAACTCCAAATATATGAATCAATACTAAATATTAACGTATAGATAGAGCAAAAAGTGGAAATTGCCTATGGAAAAGGACTAATTGGTAGCACGATCGTACTGAAAAATACGTCTTTACCGTAGAATAGGTTCGTTCACGTAAGAAAACAAATAGCTGAGTGTATTTCGAAAATATGCTTGCTGTTCGGGATGAAGTTCCAATTTTCAACATTGACTAAGAGTTTTTGCTATTAATATCCCTTCTAACAATATTGGCAGTGGACAAAAGTTAGACCGTGTTGAAGCTTTTTGCTCTTTAGTTATTTTATTTTATTATTTAACGAATATATTGGAAATATATTTGTCAGCAGGCACGTATGCAGGAATTTATTTCGGGAGCGGTCCAAAGCTATTTGGGGTTTCTGACTTCAATATTAGGATAAATTATAATAAGATTTTTAAAAATAACTCCCAAAATTAGGTTAAATTTACAGAAAAGTTGGGATTTCAGAGGGGGTCCGGACCCCCTGAACCGACCCCTAAATGCGTCCTTGTTTGTCACTAACGTTTCCTCATTTTGAAACCCTCAGAAACTTCGAATATATAAAGGAAAAACGAGTTATTTTCGATAAAATAACACTTCAAGGAGACGCGATTTTTTTATTGCACATGGTGGTACTCCACCTTAACAAGGGCAAGAATTACTTCTCTTTGGTTCTTTGCTATTGCAGTCTGTCGAAATGTTAGGTTTGTAAAATATTCCTCCTAAGAACAACGTGCTTGGGAGAGAACCGTGATACTGAACAGAACTCCACAGAAATGCATGCTGAACTTTCGTTTATAGCTACCCTTTGGTGATTTGCCCTCAAGGTCAATCGAGTGGTAACTCAGTTCAGTCCCTGTTCTTATTACTTCGAAGCCGTGTTCGTATTACTTCGAACAGTTTTGACGTATGTTTTCCAACCACTATAGGACAGACAATCAGGACAAATCATAGCATACAATACATTTAAGCAAGTATATTTGTCGCGCAATTATTACACACATTACCCAAAGACTTTTTTATATGAATCTATACATTTATTTATATAGATAAAGCAAACAGTGGAAATTACCTATCGAAAGAATAAATTAACAGCTCGATCATAATGAAAAGCTTGCCTCGTAATATAGCAGACTTCTTTCGCGTAAGAAATTGAAACTCAGTTGGTCAGAGCAACTAGCCTGTACGAATTAGGTTGTTAGTTCGAGCATAATACGAGTAAGGGTTTTTATTACTATTGTTTTTCTCTTTTTTGTGTGAGGAAAAATCAAATGGTGACATTGCGATATCAAATGTATTTGGTTAGGTAACTTTATCTTCGCTAAACTTTAAATATCAGTAACCGTCGAAATTATTTCACTAACCGATCAGTTATTGAACATTTCAAACACGTCAAACCAGTGGCATAACATGAAGGTTAACCTCTCCTCCGCAGCCCTTAGTTATGCGTCCGTACTTTCAAGGGTGGACCAAGGGCCTGGCAACCCGGGCAACTGCCCGGGGCGCCAAAACGAGACTCAGAAAGTAAATTTTATAATGTGCTTTCTACTGACTCTTTTGGTTTATATTCTTGTAAAGTAGCGGCAATTACATAATCTTTTTCCATTTCACCATGGAAGAAGAGAGTTCCATAGTACTAAGGGGACTGTATCGACAAATGGAGAGATGGCATGTAGAATAAAGAGTGGAGGAGGAGCAAGTGTTGTTTGTTTCTTTGCTTGAGTTTAGCGTTTCACGTTTATGCCTTAATGGCCAAAGGAAATGTGGATACTGATTATAGTGGAATCCGAACCACGTTTATCGTTTAACAGTAACCCACCGGGAATTGGACCCGGGACCAGAGAAGGCAGGCATGCTAGCCACTAGACCAAGCGGGGGGGCGGAGTTCGTATTGTTTATAGCGGGCCATATTCTTTGTGAAGTTTTCCTAGGTGACGAATGTCTTTTTGAAAAAATGGGTTTAAACTATTAAAAACACTATGATAAAATGTAAAATATAGGCTAGTACAACGGGGGAGGGCGCCAAAAAGTCACTTTGCCCAGGTGAAAATTTGGCCTGGTACGCCCCTGCGTACTTTCTATATATTTTTTGGCTTTGCAGCTTGTGCGGTCCCCACGCCACAGGGTTGCGGGGGCGCTATTTACGCCTATGCTTCGAACGTAATTCAATAACTGTTTCAGAAATTCTACCACCAGCGTGGAAACGGGAATATATATTTTTCTAATAGTCCCATAGAACTTTCACCTATAACACCAGATGCAATTTTTCACAATGGGCTCTCGCTAAGTATAAGGAGGATCTGATGTTTCCTAAGTAAGTTCCTTTCAGAAAGTTTGCTTTTTCTTTAACGGTGATGTAAATAAACATACTTATTGTTATTAGCCCGACACCAAACCATCCTTGACAAATCCCTCTAGAGCAACGATCGGCAAAAGTTTATTCTGTTTAATTTTATAAGCGACTCAAGGGTGAAATACTTGTTAACGAAAGCAATGCTGTGTATACACTGCCATGCTTCTGACAAAATATAATGTGTTTTGTAATCTTTAGACACTTTTCCTATTCTTTTTGTCATCCTTGGTTGTGTAGGGCGCCCTCGAACAAATAAAGAAGAGGTAATATTACAGTCAAGGGATGCTATAAATATATTACGTATTTCTTTTGTTACACCAGCCATACACTGACGTATTTTTCCGCCGTAGTCATAAAATTTCATGCGCTAGTCTTGTTAGCAGCTGTCAATGCGTTAGTGTATGGGACCTGGCGTACGTTTACGTACCGAATTTTTATACGCTGGAAAAGTCTGGCTGCTTTTAACTTCGAGCGTAAATACGGCGCGTAAAAACGGCCCAGATGAAAGGGTTTTCGAGCAGCAGGTGGTATCTTGCCCTTTCCACGGCCTTCTCCCTGGTCTGGTCTTATTGTTTTCAGAAGAAAAAACCTGTTCTTGTGTTGTCCTCGCGAATCGTTGCTGACGTTTGCTGGTAGACTCACCAGAAATCATCATTCCAATCTAGTTTCAGTCTTTCTATACAATACATGATTTCGGCTAAATTAATATTTTCTATTGCACAAAACGAGACCTTATTTCCTAATTAAAATTCATAATTAATTTTCAGTGCATAGAGAAAAAGGTATTTAAATCCAATACTTGAGAATCAGAATTCGCAAACGATGAGAGCTCCTCCGTGGTTATATGGTCAGCGTAAGCTTCTCCGGCGCAGGACATCCTGTTTGATAATCGGCAGAAGCTCACACAGTTTGGATATCACTTCTCATATAGCCTCGCTGTCTAAGAGGTCGCTCAAGTCAAACCCAATCCAATCGAACATGATGTCTTTCGACTACGAATTTAACACTAAATTTAATATTTGACAATTAGTCCCAAGATACTTCAACAAGATACTATCTCGATATCTGCCTGATAAAACAGCAAAAAATTGCGTTTGACTATCAAAATTCGCTGATTTTTTTTTTTTTTTTTTCTATTTCGACCACCTGCTGATTGTTATTTTAAGTACCTTCTCAATTTTACAAGAACTTTTAACAAAATAGGTTCAGAAAGTCATTATTTTTTTTCACGTGATCTTAACATTACTCGTTAAAAAGAAAATGTGATAAACCACATTACATAGGTTAGTGTTTCTTTCTTTGTGAATTATTTCAAACCTCAGATTGTACATATATTTAAATTTAATAGACCTAATAATCCTATTTCGCCATTAGTGCTCACATACTAACAAGGGACATCACCCAACTGTCCGGCTCCGATTTCAATGAAATTTTTCTAGCTGATAGAGAACATATATGTATTATTTGCAATGACAGAAATTTTTGCCATGATGCATGTTTTCTATTTTTTTTTAATGATTTTTAAGAATTGTGATGTGGTTATTAGAGATTACTGCAGAAGTCCCTTACTGACCTTTGTAAACGGAGCGTTAATGAAAGAACAACCATGTAGATACATATAAGGCCTAGGGGGAAGTTGTATGGTAGATATGAACTTGACGGCAGCCATCTTGAAATCTGCCATTTTGAATTAAGGTCAAGTTTTTAAAATGGGAATAGGATAATATGATACATAATTTCGGGCTAGAATTTAATCAGGGAGACAATGGTGAAGCTAGTTTAGAGATATGCCCATTTGAGGAAAAGTTACAGGCATTTAATTGTTCACTTACTACGTGTGAAAGTCCCTTACCTCCGCTTCTAACCCGCGTATTAATGATAATAAGTGGATAAAAGCTTCCGTAATACATATCATGCCTAGAGGAAAGTGATACGGTAGGGGTATCCTTGACGGCAGCCATCTTGAAACCCTCAATTTTGAACTAAAGTGAAGTTTGAAAAATGAAAGCCATAGCATGTGACATCTCATTTTAATAGCAAATTTTCCCAAAAAGCCAATGGTAGGCCCTATGCTTATTTTTGTTCTATATTTAACCAGTATGAATTTAGGACTGCTTCTAATGTGCACCAAACGTCTATTATTCGATCTTTCAAATTGGCAACACTCCTTATTTTCACCGCATGTTTTAAGATTCCAACTGGCACTTTGCAATTGTTGCCATGGTTCATGTTTTCTAAATTTATTACATTTTTTTAAGAGTTGCGATTTGTCAGTTCGTGAAAAGTTTTGGGATGAGCATCCAGGAATCTTTCTGAATTTTGAAGACTTGCAATGTAATTATTTATTTTAAACGAGAATACATGAAGAACCTATGGACCTATGTGACGTAAAGAAATACAAATGAAATTATAAGAAATTGGTGTTATACGAACACAAAATTATCAGGAAATGTAGACTCCATGTTGCGCAAACGACAAACAATAAAATATTTTTAATAAATACAACTTTAAAGGAACAGCAACAATGATAGAAAATATCACAAAGGCATAATATGACTGTTCCGAAAACATTGTTTATACTATGAACATAATATGAATATAGGTAACTTGTTTATAAAGAGATATAACTTAATTGAGTTCCCGATCAATACTGATTATAAATCTTACAAACATGAATCATCGACAACAATCGCTAGAAAACGAATGACTTTTTTGTCTGACTAGCTAAAAATATTGCCATAGAAAATAAATAAATAAATAAATAAATATACAAGAAATAAATATAAAACAAAACAAAAGACCATTGATTTACACATGCTATGGTTTTCATTTTTCAAACTTCACTTTAATTCAAAATGGCGGATTTCAAAATGGCTGCCGCCAAGGATACTCCTACCGTACCACTTCTCTCTAGGCATAATATGTATTACCGAAGCTTTTATCCACTTATTATCATTAATACGCGGGTTAGAAGCGGAGGTAAGGGACTTTAATCTCCGCTTCTAACACTTATTACACGTAGTAAGTGAACAATTAAATGCCTGTAACTTTTCCACAAATGGATATATCTCTAAACTAGCTTCACCATTGTCTCCCTGATTAAATTCTAGCCCGAAATTATGTATCATATTACCCTATTCCCATTTTAAAAACTTGACCTTAATTCAAAATGGCAGATTTCAAGATGGCTGCCGTCAAGTTCATACCTACCATACAACTTCCCCCTAGGCCTTATATGTATCTACATGGTTGTTCTTTCATTAACGCTCCGTTTACAAAGGTTAGTAAGGGACTTCTGCAGTAATCTCTAATAACCACATCACAACTCTTAAAAATCATTTTTAAAAAACAGAAAACATGCACCATGTCAAAAATTTCTGTCATTACAAATAATACATATATGTCTTCTATCAGCTAGAAAAATTACATTGAAATCGGAGCCGGACAATTGGGTGATGTCCCTTGTAAGTATAAATAGCACGATCATTGTACCGCTCCTTTTAGTGTGCTTGCTTTTCAGCCTTAAAAGTTCAAGTTCAATCCAGGGTACCAGCTATGTTGAATATTTTTCAATCTCGTCATGATGGGGACTGTGCCAACACTTACTTGAAAAGCTTATAGACTCAAAACAGAACATACCTAACGCCAAAATTGAAATGACATCCATTTGCAGGAAATAGGATTACACTCATAATAGTTCATGTTAACTCGTAGTATGCCATTAAAGCATTTCTCAACCTTTGTGGTATGGCTACTATCAATTCTCCCCAGAAAAACGTTAACTTAAGGTCTATTATCACAAAATATTAAATAACAATGAATATCTGACACTTAAATAATTTCTTTCACGAACAACTCAACATTTTACTGAGCTCCTCTGTGACTAAACGGTTAGCATATGTGTCTTTGGCGTGGGAGAGCCGGGTTTGCTTCCCGGTGGGAGTTCATGTGGTTCGGATTCCACGTTAATCAGTAGGTCTCGTCTCATATAGCCTCGCTTGTGAAAGAGACGTTAAACTCAAAATCAACACAACTTAATCGTTTTACTATCTTTATAAGTAGCATGTCCATCATGTCAGGAGAATTTATATAATAATTGACTTAATAGTGTACTATTTTTCTTCTTACTTAATAGTGTATTATTTTAGTGTCATTTTTACTACTAGAGCTTCGAAATTAATTGATATTTAATTGTTTTCAGTTTCGTATAACATACAAGTTTGTTTACATTTATCTTTTTATTTTCTGCTTAATTCCTTATAGCTACGCTTTCTTACAGAGAAATATGCCTTATGTAATGAATATAAGAACTATGAGTATTAAAAACATACAATACGACGGGCTCTTTACACTAAGAGAAATGAAAATTTAAAATAAAACAAATCTGTTTATTTTCTGAACCAGTAAATGGAAACTCTTCCGACTTAGATTGCTTCAAATCATTGGTTCACAAGTTGTGAAACAAATGTTATAATAATAATAATAATAATAATAATAATAATAATAATAATAATAATAATAATAATAATAATAATAATAAATTTAAAGGAACGAATGGATTTGGTTCAAAGTGTCTTTAATGAGTTAACAGTTTAAACTTCTTTTGAAAAAAAATCTAAACTAAGATTGGGTAGCTCTCAGTTAAGTTTAATAACCAGTCGGATGTTCGTACCAACATGTAGTAAAATTTAAACAAACCAGTCGTTCAGAATAGTTTAACTTTGTTTGAAAATAACCTGAGTTGAATTGGAGAATAGAGAGTTGTGAATAGCTAATGTTTGAACGGAATTTGACTGCTATAAGTTCGAAATTAAATAAATTAAGGTCTATATTATGGTAAAGCTTCGTGATAATATGCCAAATATCATAGCTACGCCAAATTCATGAAACAGCTACAATCATTTGTAACAACCCCACATTTTATTATTTGCAGTTTTTTATGTTCCCATATAACATACACGTGCAAACATCTTTCTTTTAAACAAATTTAAGATTTAGTACACTAAATAACTATAATAATTTTAATAAAGCTTTAAATTTATCTTACTTTCCGTAATCAATTGTAGTTGCGCAAAAACACAGATCCATTCCCTTGTAATGGAAAGTACCAGTGACGGCAATTGGGTATGAACACTAGAAAGGAGGACAAAACACTACTAATAGTAAGGGGGCATGTAATTAGGCTATAGTGTAAAGCCAAAAAAGTGGGTGCAGCAATTACCTCCATGCCCCTAGTCGCCGATGGACAGCAAACTTGTTAATAATATTCCCAATTTAAGTGAATTTTAAGAAATTGTTGAGGAATAATGTTAGTAGTATTTAATTAGATCTATACGGTTTTATTTGAATTACTTCACTTCAGATCTACAATTAGTTTCATTATATTTTCATTAACTGTTAATCATCAAACGATGCGTTCAAACGTAGAATATTCACTAATAGTCATTACATTGGCCAACAACTTAAATTAATTTGTTTACACTTAAATAAATGACCTTTTTAAAAAAACACCAAATTTTTTATATTTAATTTGAACATGTGGTTTGGTCCAGTCATTAGAATCAATCATTTTTTTTTTAAATTTAAAAGTTGGTATCATCGATTAAAAGTGTCTGCTTACTGTGACACAAGGTTTTCAGTAGACCCTACATTGAAGGCTGTAAATTTCTTATATCGTATACATTAACATTAGAGGCGGACAGAGGGCGTATTGTGAAATTATACACTGAGAAAAATGTATGTGGCGTACGTAAAAACGTAGGTTACATGTGTAAATCATGTAGTTTTAGGACTTAACGTACAGCAAATGTATAACTGAAAAAAGTACATTTTATGCATACTTTCCGCATTCATGTTTTGAATAAACGTACTTTCTGTACGAACGAAAGAACTGTATATAGGTGGTCAGGATCTCACATACAGATATACGCATGTAGCATACAACTGACGTATGTAACATACGTATACGTATGTGATATATGGAAGACTGTTAGATGTCATACATCGTGCAACGAAATGATGTAACATCTAAGCGGGGAAAGTCTGTAGCATATGGATAACGTATGTTCCGTGCAGATTTCTGTAGTAAACATAATGATTCTGTTTATTTGTACAATATACCGCTGTCCGAATAACGGACTTTTCTCAGTGTATTAATTAATAAGAATTTGCGTCCGGTGAAGGGGAATATTAAAAGTTCGAAAAATTTTCTATATATATATATATATATATATATATATATATATATATATATATATATATATATATATATATATATATATATATATATACAACAATGAGGAATATCACAGTCGAATCGATAACTGTTAGTAAACAATATAAATGTTTAAAAGGTGGATGAAAAACAGAGCCGTAGAGATTCCGGCGCCAGGGGCGAAGTAGAATTCGGCCCCCCTACACTTACCTTATCATGCTTCATTTTTTTTTTTTTTACAAATAAAAAAACAGCTGTTGTCGTTATGCTACGTTGAATTTTTATTATGCTGCTTGCACAGACTATTGCAACAGCCAAAAGTGATCATTCTCTAGTCTTTTACAAATAAAAGCTGTTTTCAAGAGGCTTATTTTGGACTTTTTGTTAAACTTACAAAACTGCCTTTGCTGTACACAAATCCACTTTGAGAACAATTATGAAAATTTACAACTATTTACGTTTCATACTATATATAAGAAATGAAATTTGAATACGTTAGAAATTATGTGATTTAAAAAATGTTCGAAATGGGAAACAACATCAATTTCTAGTAGTAATTGTAAACTTTTGTAATTTTATGATATTCTGTATGTGAGCACATAAAGAAGATTTTAATTTTGATTGTTTTACGGTAAAAAATATTTTGTGAAATGTAACGGAAGCTCTGAAGGGACCTTCTTTGGGAATTTCTTAAGATTGATCGATGGAGGTAAATAATATGTTTAATGTTTGTACTTGAAATCCAAAATGTAGTTTGGCTACTACATACACTACGTGATCAAAAGTATCCGGACACCCCCAAAACATACGTTTTTCATATTAGGTACATTGTGCTGCCACCTACTGCCAGGTACTCATTATCAGTGACCTCAGTAGTCATTAGACATTGTAAGAAAGCAAAATGGAGCGCTCCGCGGGACTCACGGACTTCGAACGTGGTCAAGTGATTGGGTGTCACTTGTGTCAGAAGTCTGTACACGAGATTTCCACACTCCTAAACATCCCTAGGTCCACTGTGTCTGATGTGATAGTGGAGTAGAAACGTGAAGGGATACGTACAGCACAAAAGCGTATAGGCCGACCTCGTCTGTTGACTGACAGAGACCGTCGACAGTTGAAGAGAGTTGAAGAGAGAATAGACAGACATCTATCCAGACCACCACACAGGAATTCCAAACTGTATCAGGATCCACTCCAAGTACTATGACAGTTAGGCGTGAGGTGAGAAAAAAACTTGGATTTCATGGTCGAGTGGCTGCTCATAAGCCACACATCATGCAGGTAAATACCTCGCTTGGTGTAAGGAGAGTAAAGATTGGACGATTGAACAGTGGAAAAACGTTGTGTGGAGTGACGAATCACGATACACAACGTGACGATCCGATGGTAGGGTGTGGGTATGGCGAATGCCCGGTAAACGTCATCTGTCAGCATGTGTGGTACCAACAGTAAAATTCGGAGGTGGTGATGTTATTGTGTGGTCGTGTTTTTCTTGGAGTGGGCCTGCACCCCTTGTTGTTTTGCGTGGCGCTCTCACAGCGCAAGCCAACATTGATGTTTTAAGCACCTTCTTGCTTCCCACTGTTGAAGAGCAATTCGGGGATGGCGATTGCATCTTTCAACACGATCGAGCACCTGTTCATACTGTATGGCCTGTGGCGGAGTGGTTACACGACCACAACATCCCTGTGATGGACTGGCCTGCACAGAGTCCTGACTTGAATCTTATAGAACACCTTTGGAATGTTTTGGAACGCCGACTGTGCCAGGCCTCACCAACCTACATCGATACCTCTTCTCAGTTCAGCACTCCGTGAAGAATAGGCTGCCATTCCCCAAGAAACCTTCCAGCACCTGATTGAAAGTATGCCTGGAGAGTGGAAGCTGTCATCAAGGCTAAAGGTGGGCCAACACCATATTGAATTCCAGCAGTACCGATGGAGGGCGCTACGAACATGTAAGTCATTTTCATCCGGGTATCCGGATACTTTTGATCACATAGTGTATGTTCAAAACTATGGTACTTAATTAATTTCTTAATGACTGAAAATTATTAAACATATTATGAAACATATTAAAATTCACGGATACACACACACACACACCACACACACACACACACACACACACACATATATATATATATAATGTGTGTATGTATTTTGTATGTAGATAAATAAAAAAAATATCATACAACTAGATACGTAAGCACAAAAAAAGAATCCTGGCGATACAAGTAGTTAATGCAGAAATGATCTCAATAAATTCCTTTAAATTGGAAGCATTTCATGTGAATGAAATAATAATAATAATAATAATAATAATAATAATAATAATAATAATAATAATAATAATAATAATAATAATAATAATAATAATAATAATAAAAACACTGGTAGCGATCAGTCTTTGAAAAAGACGAAATTCGTGGGGTAAAGTTCTGACCCATTAAGCTCCTATTCTACAACTGTTTCAAATTCAAGAACGTTATTATTCCCCTTGTTTACCTTCACTTTTAATATTCCAACGCGAACACCAACTTGTGTGTCTCTTCACTCCTTTCATTTTTCATACCTTTATTCTCACCGTCGTGATTAAAACGATTGGGTAGAAAAACGTAGTTAACTAACCAAACTCATCATCATCAAAATGCGTAATTCGTACGTATTCAAGACTGTGACCGTTTCTGATTTTGAAAACGCTCTTGTTTACACTGTAAGTCATTACTTGGCAGCATGTATGTCACATCGTCATTAAGAAATAATAGCTTTTTTTTTAAAAAAAAAAAAAGTAATAAGTAAAAACTTGTTCTGACTTATTGAAACGTTAGGATTGCGGGCGTAGCGAGCAAGAAAATTTTTAACAAATATATTTTCATTTCCAATACTTTCCTTTCTTCTTGCTCCTTCGGCACCCTCTTGCTATCAGCGCCCGGGGCAACCGCCCCGCTGGCCCCCCAACTTAGTTACGACTCTGATGAGAACTATTCTAAATATAAAGCAATCTATTCTACAGTTGCTAAACGGATAAGAGATAGCACAAGCACTTATATATTTAAAAATTAGTTGTATTTAAGGTAAAGTATTTTTTATCTTAAAAAGATATTTTAACTTCCAAGCAACTTATTATTATGAGCAAATGTTCTATCCAATGTAATGCATTAATATCGTCACTGTTAGAACAAATGCTATGCTTCAAAGATCGTGAAAGAAAACAGGAGAGTGAATTAGTTGCCACCTTTCATATTAGTAAAGTACAACAATGCAATTGATATTGTTTTCATTTGGTTATGTTGTACCTCAGATCAAATGTTAATTCGTTTTCTAAATATTAAATTTTAATTATTCTAGATACTCTTTGTAACTTTTAAATTGCTTGTCAAGTCACACTTCGAAATTAAAACTTGGTTTGTTTGTACTTGGAGACGGTTGACTTTCCTCCTTTTTTTTTTTTTTTTTTTTTGACCCTTTCATTAAGGACTAGATTCTACAAGAGCAGCAGATGTGCTGAGCATATATTACCCAAAAGCAGTGCACAAATTAGGTTGTGTATATTTGAAAGGGAATAAAATAGTTCCTAACAAAAGATAGTTGATTGCTTTGTGAGCGATCAATGTTTCAATTTGTTGCTTTTGGAAGGGATTAAAACAAAATACAAGGAAATTCCGGCCCGGGATTCGCACCCTGCCCTAGGGACATGAGTGGCACAAGCTGGATGGTAGGCCCTGGTTCCATGAGATATGTTACGCCAAGAGAGTAGATTTATTTATTTGTTCGAGAAGTCTAACAAATTTAGTGAGAAAATTTATTAAATTGAATACTGCTTTCGCAAAATCATCGAAAAATGACCGCTTCTTTTTCTTCTTCTTTTACGCACCTATTTTTACGCTAGGTGTATGGGCCAACTTACGAACCGAAATTAGGACATCATTTTACGGACCGAAAATACGCGCTGAAAATACGCTAGTGTATGTTGGCCATTACCTAACCATAACGGCCTAGGGTCATCTTCGGTAGAATAACAAATGCTACGTGATATTCCATTCACGGAGGAAAGGATACTATAAATATATTTCTTATTCATTTTGTCTGCCCTGCTTGTCAGAAATTGATTACTTTCTTTTGGGAGGGTGCTGAAAACAGAGGGGCAAAGTAAAACGTCGTGCCCCTCCTACATTTTAAATTTTGTTACGTGGTTGCTCAAATTATTACTAAAGAAAGCACTTTTAACTAAGAAGTCTAAGGTTACTACATTATGTAATGGTGGCATATTTAGGAGTAATAATAATAATAATAATAATAATTCATTTTACTTTTATTATTATTATTATTATTAAATATGAATGTCTTTGGAGAGCCGAAATTATGTGACACGAATCATTACATGTAGAGCTTTAAGATGAGTGGTCATAGGGGAGGAAAAAACAGGATTTTTCTGTCCGACTCTCTAACGTAAAGATTATGTGCTGAAGGTAAGAAGCATTCTACAATTGGTTGCTTTTACGTAGAATATCAGTTACTTGAGTTCTCCTCCTTCGGGCTACTTACCTCATGTGGTAAATTCAAAACAATTTGAATTTAAAACAAATACACTGTAAAACTTTTCCGTAATTAAATATATATAAGGAAAATTAAACATTTAATAGGGAAATCTGTTATCAAAGTGTCCAAAAAAAAGTAGATAGAAGACTATCTAGTGATAAACATTGTGAATCTTTATAAAATTCTCCAAATTAGAATTAACATTTACTGGAAAACTTTCGTTATGCACCACTGAGCATGTAGTGAGCAGTGAGCACAGGGAAAATAATTACGAAACTGTTTGCAAACAAAAATTAGGGACACTAATGCAAGTGCGACATTTTTTCTTTCTTTTTTTTTGGTATCGTCATGAGTTTTACATACATGTTACAATTTGATTCTTTCCCACATAAAAAATAAATAAAATAACCATAGTAATAAAAATAACCATTCCACTTCTATGAGGGTTCGAACCAGCAATCTGCGGTATATAGACTCGTTTATTTAACCGACTGAGCTATTTGTTTTCTTACGTGAACGAACCTATTCTACGGTAAAGGCGTATTTTTCAGTACGATCGTGCTACCAATTCGTCCTTTTCCATAGGCAATTTCCACTTTTTGCTCTATCTATACGTTAATATTTAGTATTGATTAGGGATGGGACTTGGGTATTTACCCACTGGGTAGGTAAATAAAAATTGGGTAAATACCCGGTAAATACCCAAATTTTATTTACCTACCCAAAAAATGGGTATTTATTACAAACTGCAAGATTACATAATAAGAAGACACACTGGGTTCTAAAATAGCAGAATAAAATCTTCCAGATACAAATGTGGCTAAAGAAAGATGCAAACATGATTTATATCTGGTAACATTGCTTCGAACAATTCCTTTTCTAATTAAGTTCAGTACTGGTACTGATTTCAGAGTTGTTGAGAGTAGACGTGCCTCTTATCTTAGTTGAATTTTTTGTTTTCCTTTATTCAGGGAGAGAAAAAAACTGAAAATGGATAAAAGAAAAGTAATGTTTGGAGCGCATATAATGTACGAAGTGATAAATCAGTAAACTGCAAGTACTGTGGTAAAAACTATAAACACGCAAATGTAAATGAAATGTCACATCATATGTTTTAGGTGTCCTGAAAGTCTAAAGAAAACAATTGTAAAAGATTTACAAGGGAGAAGTTTGTTTGATTGTTGACAAAATACTGACACAGAAGTAGTGAATGAAAGTGAACAACCTACATCAAGTTGTAGTAACCATAAAAGCATTGATGACTCTTTAGTGACCAGGGTGGCTGATACAACTTTGATGGAATTTCATATATGAAGAGTTCCTCCATCAATGTACAAAGTTCATGTAGTAGCATTACCACTTTTATGGATACAATGACAGCTGATGAAAATGCAAGTAGCCTATATATGTATGCATACCGTAACACATGTAAATTAATGAGTTAATGAGCTCTCACACACATCACATATCAAGTTACGTTTTGGGTTGAGCGATAAGGGAGTAGTTTGCTGGCTTGCAGTGTCTATAAGTTGTCTCAAAGTTTAGATAAAAATTTCAAATGGGAAAGGACAGTTAACTACTTATGTAATAAATTCAACAATTGGTTCCTTATATATATATGACATTGCATTTACTCTAGCCCAGTGCAAGTGTTTCCTATTAATATAAGTAATTTTATTTCATATAATTCAAGGACTTACCATATAACCTTGCGAATCGAGTAAAAAAAACAATGTTTGAAAAGGGATTGGTAAAACAATTTACAAGTATTTGCAAAATAATGGCCACATGGTCAAATCAGTTAAAACTTTTAGGGACAACTTGATGCCTAGTGTAGTGAAATGCAAACACAGCTGTTTGTAGAGTTACAAGATTCGAAGTATCTAAATCTTCAATGTGACAGTTGGAGTAATGTTCGTAATGAAGGAATAATCAACTTCAATATTACAAACCCCCATCCAATATTTGTTCATTTTATCAACACCAAAGATAACCGTCACACTGCTCAGTGCATTAGAGATCAAGAATTTGAGGTCATTAAAAATACGACCCCAGCAAGTTCTTTGTTCTGGTGATAATGCAGTAAATATGCAGAAGGCTTTTGCTCTTGTCCAAGAAAAGCGTATCTCCATTTGCAACCATTGTCATGTAAAACACATACGTTGAACCTAGTCTGCAGTGATATTCTGAAGTGTTCTTCCATTTTATCATTTATGGGAAATGTTTTAGACGTCATTAAAATGGTCAGAAATACTCAGGTACTGAATGCACTTTTCATGCAATTAACAATGAGAAAAAACATTCACATTTCTCTTACTCTTCCATATAAATCCCGCTGGGGAAGCTATTTACAATCTCCTGAAAGTCTGAAAGCATCAAACGTCACTCTACAGAACCGAGCTGTTCATGAAACCACTGCAAGATATACAGCATTTATCAAAGACCACAAAGCAAAGCTGCTTGATGATGAGGTTTTCTGTGTGACAATCGAAAAGCTATTATTTATGTTCTTAAGCCAAAGTGTCCTGGATAAATATATTAGAATCTGATGAATGTAACATACATCGAGTTTTTCCTGTTATCGAAGAAATTGAAGAGCAACTAAGAAAGGCTCTTCCCGAATGCACGTTGTCCAAAGTAGAAGAAAGAAATATTCTTAATAATTTCGAAAGCAGAAAAGCTCCAGCACTGCAACCGATTCACTATGCCGAAGCATTGCTAGGTCCATCATCACAGGGGTTTGACTTGACTCCAGAACAATATGCCGATGGATTGGAGTTCATACACAAGGTTGCAGAGAACATGAAAGCAGATCTTGTAAATGTTATAAAGGATTTCGCACATTACAAGATAAAATAAAGTTTGTGAGGCAAGAAGTTCATTTGAACAAGTTCTGGTGAAATGAACCCAGTAATTTGGTGGCAAGTTTTGTGTGGAAGTACCCATTATTTGAAGTCGTACAGAAGATATTAACAGCATCGATATCATAAGCCGCCACAGAACCTTTTCAAAAATTCACACTAAGTCAAGGAATAGACTGACTGCTTCCAGAGCCGGAAAAATTACGTATATAGCTTATAACTGGAAGTTGCATCACCGAGAACAGAAGCCAAAAGTATCAACACAGCGTAAAGAGACAGAAATGACTGTGGAGTCAGAGCACCAGAAAAAACTTAGAAAATAAGTTATCGGGAGATACAAGTTCATCACACTTGAAATGCACCATGGTAGCAAGAAAAAGGAGAATCCTTGAAGGAGACAGTGACAGTGACACTTCTTCCGTGTGAGAGATAGATGGAGACATTACTAGCGATGATTCCATATATTCATTTCATGTTTCCCATGAATCTAATGAGTAATCTTGCTAGAAATGCCACCTCATAATGAGATAACGTTTTGCCCTTATGTGTATAGAATATTTCGTGAACGTTACTAAGTCCTGAATGTTCTGTAATTCTTTTGTACTTTTCTTAGCTTGATGCTGCCAATTGAGGTGTTTGAAACCAGAGAAAACTAACTGAATTTTGCCCAATTCTAATTAAAGCATGAAATCATTTGAATTAGGCATATGACTTTGATACCACCCAATCAGAAACTAATTAAAGAAACTGACGTAACCGTCATGTGAAGCCCATTATCCAATGGCATTTTATCTATTTTGTTTCCAAAAATGCTAATTTCTCCAAAACATGAAAATGCAGTTAGTTCATTCTGGCTTCAGACAGCTCAATTGTTTATTATATGTTGATACCTAGCTAGCAAGTGTAGTGAAGTGTGGAAGTCCTCGCATATACTCCTACTCCTACTGTGTTCCATTTGTAGCTATTAAAGCATGTATGACGTAACAGAATGTATATTTCAAGTCATGTCAGTTGTAATGACTTGTCGCCAATAGTCACTTACAGAATGTAAATTAAAAGAAAAGCCCGTAGTCGCGTTCCATGTACTTGTTTAATTTCTTTACTTGTAGAAAAAATAAATGTAGTCATTTTCAGTCATCAGTTCTTAAAAATATGCTCTGTGAAGAAATATCAAAACAGGAACGACCACATAACTCATATCTATTAATGAAAATAATAAATTTAATGTCTTCTTACATTTGTTGTAGCTTCTACTCGATCAACTGTTACTTTTTAATTATTTTTATGTACTGCTCAAGAACATCTGTATCACATATATGATTGAAAAGGGAAAAAACCCTTATATTTACCCAATTTGGGTGAATACCTGGGTATTTACCCAAGGTAAATACCCAAAAAATATTTACCGGTAAAAATCCCATCACTAGTATTGATTCATATATTTGGAGTTTGCAGATAATGCATGTAATAAGACATATTAGAAATATTGCGTTAAACTTTTCGTTTGTAGATTTAATTCACATTTCTCTCAATGACATAGATGTCGCTGCTTCGTGTTGAACTGCAGAATCCCCTGGCGTTCTTGAAAATTTCCCACTTTAGCAGAGTTGGTAATTCTCGCAATTTCGGTCGTTTTAATGTTTTTTGCTTCTAATTTATTTATTTTAAGCTAATATCAAACACAAATATTAAAAACGGGTTTGTTATTAACCTGTCCGGCTGGGGAAACCTTCCGAAATTTCGAACATATAAACAAAACTGAGATATTTTCAAAAAACTTCAAAATAAAGAGACGCATCATTTATTTTGCTCACAGTTGTACCATAATTTTATCCTTAACAAATGTTCTCTATCTATTGCAAGGTTCTTCTTCCATTATCCATTAAATCAAATAAAGAAAATACTTTTCACTATTTATTACCGTCTTTGAATTATGATTAGTAACATTGAAATTGAAAATGGTTTATTTCTACCACTGCTGATTTGAATACAAGATTAAAAGAGTGGATGAAACCTCTTCTTGAGATGCTAAATCAATATCGAGAAGCCATTTCTTGCTCTTTCTTCCGTTCTTACTCTGATATGTGTCAACAGCCAAACCGATAGAGCCCTTGTATAATGCTTCCTATACTTATGCTTAGCATAGTTTAGAAGTCCAATATTTGATAATTTTAATTATTATTTGTAACTAATTAAGTAACTCTATGGTCCATGGAACTCGGATTTTCAATTACGCATCCACAAAAGCTTTCCACTGACTTCTATCTTTAGGCAACCGGATCCAGGCTTTATTTTATATTCCTATTTCTGCGAGATCCATCTTAGGATTGTCCTCCCATCTGCGTCTAGGTCTTCCTAATGGTCGTTTTCCGGTTGGTGTTCCAGTTAAGACTTTGAAAGCGTTCCTACTTTCTTTCATCCTGGCTACAAGACCTGCCCAACTGAGCCTCCTAGACTTGTTAATTATTATTATTTATAGAAGAAAATTTATAACCACTTTAGTTACAAAAATAGAGTGATTTTGGTTCAGAGCGAATGGAATGGAATATAATGGTATGGGATACAGCAGCAAAGTCCATTCAGATACCTGCCAGTTCAAAAGTCAGTATTACAGGAGAAAACAGGAGTTTTCCTTTTTTATTAAATCATAATCCAATGTAGGAATTTGCTAAACTTGGTTAAAGGAAATTAAAAAGGTAATAACAGACACAGAAACAATCTCTTCTACTAGGTATTAACAACTTTTACTTTTTTGTGAACAAGTATTTAGTTTTCATCTTACTACTTTCATTACTTTCCATTTTTTAAATTACTTCAGTTAGTCTTTCTAAAACTTTTAATACTTTTCTATTCTTCACTATTGTTCATTTTTAAATATATAATCCTCACAAAAAAAATTAGGAAGAGAAGACTTACGACGCAAACAATGTAACACAACAGTATCAAAATTATTTTTTTTAGGAAAATAATAAAAAGTACGTGCCACCACATTACATTTATCTACCACATTAAATTCAATTTTTCATACTAAATCTCATTATACTGCAGCTATTCCTAAAAACATTTATTTGTGAAATACGATCAAAATTATATGTAATTTCTGGCGAAATTTCGTGTGAAGAAATCTCACCCGCCAGGAGTGAACTCGTTGATTCTTTCATGCGAATTTGCTTGCCCGTATTGTAGACTTATTAATGAGATATTTATTTGTGAAGCATGAGGTAAACCATTCGACCCCTTTCTGAGAAAACCTCCCGAGAAAATCATCCTAACAGTAAACTACCATTTGTGGATTTTTTGGAATAAACTAGCTGAGCCTGCGCTCTCTACACAGCACATCATTCACATATGAGCATGAATCTCCTTGTCATTCCTCACGTCATCATTACATGTCCATTTACACACAAAAGTGTAAGACGTCTTGATAAAAATAGGAAAGGGATACGATAAAGGCATACCATTTTCAATATTTTTTCAATATCTCGCATTGTTTGCAAGAGTTGAGTCTAATTCGCAGTCGAGTTTCTAATTAACATATGATCAGTGTTTTCTTTCTTCTTGCATGCAGTATGTAATAAGCAAATACATTAAACACACAATTAATTATAATGTCAGTGATATATGATGTTCATTGGGCAAAACACTCCAAACACCAAAGATTTTTTTTTAGACTGGAGAAACGATTATCCTTCGTTTTTCATTATCATTTGGTCATGAAATAAAAGTCTGACAGATACCGTACTATCTCCGTATACAATTGTGTGGTGTTGAAATGTATAGCTCGTAGGATATGGTATGATAACGTTTTCTTAAAATTTCAACACTTCCAGTGTACCCCTAAAAAGTGTAATAAAGAAATGATGGCAATGTTTTTAAATATTCAATTAGAACTGAACAATCTACACAAAATTTGTAATGGATCAGTGAAAACGGCAACTTTATAGAGCCTATGGCTCTCGAGATCTCGCTATCGAAAGGTTTGGCCACAAATATATAAACATCCACAAACATATAAACATTTCTTGACCACAAATAATTATAAACGTAGCATTTTAATATATAGATTAAATATAATATATTTTCAGGTTAAAAATGAGACATTTATTTATAAAATTTGAAAACATTGTCTTATTCGTTCTTGAGAAAATCATTTAAAAATAACTCTCTTTGAAATAAAACGACGCCCCTTCTAGACTTTCTGCAGAGAAATGTGTGATACCACACATAGGGTTGTTAATGAAATATTGATATATTGAATTTTATCAAAATCGTTAGAGCTGTTTCCCCTCCAAAAAAATAATAAATTCTCATTTTTACTCTACTGTAAACTAGAGTCTGTTGGGGCGAAAGGTGTAATGCTAAAGAAAATTCGAGCTGGTAACACAGCAATTGTTTGCTTTTTGTGAATCAGCACACTAATTAAAACTTGCACTGATTCACATCTTCAGTCGAGTTGTCTTGCTTCTGGAAAACCGTATATCCAGCCCACCGTACAGACCACCGTATATCTAGCGTAGTCAGCAAAATTGAAGAAGTACCATGGCTTGTGTCAACATACCCCCTACCACGGGCTAAACTTTGGGAAATGATATCTAATTTAGGTGGTTAAAGGTCAAGGTCAATATTTGGTTGATGTGTATAATAATGTCAAAATTTACAAATTAGGTATATTTGTATTTTCTAAGGTAAGACCTTAGGTATAATCCTATAAATGGATTTCGTATGGTTTCTGAATTTGAAGGTTTAAAAGTCAAAGTCAGTAAGGAAATCTCCTTAAGGTAATTTGGTAATTTTAACAAGATTAATTTGTATGCTTAAACCAGTATTTTGAGGGGAGGAAAGAACGTGTTAAGATCAGTGGAACCAGATTTTGGAGAAACTAATACATATCCACCATGGGTTAGGAGGGTCAATTTCTCGTATTATGCCGGGAGACTAAGTGTTAAAGTGCAATCCGAAAAAAATGTTCGAGTTTTAATCCAACTAGAAATTGATAATTTACACGATAATATTTACTTAATTGGTATTCTAATTCATTATGCTTTTATTATAATTCTCTATAAATTATGATTTGCCATTTCAAAATGTAGAACGAGAAACAAATGTAATAATCTATTTGTATAGGTAACATTGCAAACGGTGACTTTTTCAGGTGGTCATCTGTGAGAGAATTTGAGACCCCTCTCGAGCTAAGAAATTTCCCTTTCAGGGTCACAACTTCGATTATGTTGAATGTGGACTACCAGTGTTTTAGCAGTACTTCCTCCCTAGTATATTGACAATCCTCGAAGGGAATCCTCTGAAATCACCACTACTTGTAAATAGTTTTTAATTACAAATCAGAGCATAATAATGGAATATTGAACATAGGGTGCCTTGGAGGAAATATGAGACAGTGATTTGCGGGGTAATTTCGAGACACCTTCCCACTTTTGACAATTTTTCCACAAGTGGTATTTTTGGCTTTACTATTGAGAACAATCCTTTTTCCATCCATGTAGCGCGATTTGTCCTTTGCATCTTAGGAACAGATGATGTCAAATCGATTTTAAAAAGTGTTGCAAATAAAGTTGTTTCAACTTTTAACATACCACTGCAAACTTTTGTGTAGATCTTTGATGAATAGGAATATTGGCAAGTTGGAGGTATTAAAATGTATCCAAAATCAATAGGTATTAAGTCCTACAGTGTTATTTTTTTTCGCCAATTCAAAATGTGTCAGTCACCTCAGAAATTTGAGATCAATTTCTGAATTTCCGGGGTAATTATAAGACAGTTTAATACTATATTTTATGGACCTTTAACCATGAGTCTGTTCACCCATTTAAATTCGTTGTGACGAAGTGGTAAAATCAATATTTGTAACATTGAAAAAATGTAGCAGTGAAGTATTCTAGCTTTCTGAACTCAAGAAAGCGAATAATTCAAATCAGGATTTGAATAGACAACCATATTAGTTGGTATCTCATTTTAGTAGTAGTCTATTTAGATTATAATTTCTACTTACTTTTTCTTACGACTATTATATCCTAATGTTACAATAGTTGCAGTCTGAAACAAAATATGTAAATTTAATGTACTTTTTTTTATGTGTATGTGTGTGTGTTCACTTGTAATGTTAATGTTTTTGGCTTTTGACGTCGTCAGTTTTGTCATTCTATAAGAAAATTTAACAAAAAGATGGTGAATCAGTGTAGTCTTGGGATATAGGCCTGGAATTTATAAATATCCGTTTTCACTCTTCTAAAGTGACTTTGTTTTTGTAGAAAAACTTTAAACTGCTATGGCTACAATTTCATTTTTTGTAGTGAACTTGGGTTATGTGAGCATTGTTCATGAATATTTGTGTTCACTCTTTAAAGTTGCTTTCTTTTTAGTATCAATAAGATTTATCATGTAAATGGTTGTAATGTGCAGCATATACGTACGTAGGCTATAGCGTGAAGAAACAAAGTAAAATTTGTTTTGTTTTATTTTAAATTTTTATGGGTAAAACTAATATTATCTAACTGGTCCTTTTCAGGGCATTATCAGAAAATGCAAATCTAACTGCTTATGCTTAATATTTATTACAATTTATTTGTTCATAGCAAAAACCAAATGAAAATGTTCATCCTATTCTCCGTAAAAACAACTGTTGATACAAGTGTTTGTAATAAAACAATATTCACAGACCTTGTATGAAATGTCTTAATATTCCACCATATCTAGCAGAAGGTAGAAACCCTTGTTTCATAATTACATCTTGTTTCATCCTTATAAGTGCTTTACAAACTGAGAAAAGCATATGTCTCATACTTACCCATGGGTTTCGCTAAATTGCCAAGAGCCGGGGTAATTTTGAGACAGATTTTTCTAATTTTCTCTAGAAACTTGTGACATACACAAAAGTCACTCTAGGTATCTTCATTAATTACTGGGAGAATTAAGCTGTCCGAGTTTCGTGAGGTTGCATCCAGTAGTTTTCGACATACCTGTACGCAGTGTTTCTTCCAGACATGTTTTTGGGAAGCACTGCTCCTCGAAGCTCTGAGAGTGCCCCCTGGACGAGACCAAAATAATACGTCTATAATATAAGGATAAATTAATGCCAAAAGTGCCCCCAGGAATACTACGTGTGCTCCCCGGAAAATTTTTTGAAAGAACGACTGCCTGTACGGGTACGATACGGGAACGATACTCAGGAACTAACAGCAGAAAGGGGAAGGGAGGGAATATTCAAGCTTACTCGCCTTTCTTAACGCTATGACTATCATTTCTTATGTTCCCAAGTCCGGAAAAGTTGTTGTGGCATGAACAATGCTCAATGACAACAAAATTGATATAGACCTTGGTGAAGGAAAAATCCTGTTATGATAACTGATTATAATTTACATATAGGCGGCATTGATGTTATTGACAAGCTCTGTGAAACGCATACTTTGTCAAAAAAGTGTATACGTTGCCACTTACAGTGGTTTTTGACATGATAAACGCTGCAGTGATAAATGCTCTTGCTATTTTCAAAAACAACATTGGAATGCAAAACCAAGTAGCCATAAGCTATTGGGTTTGCACCTTTGGAGGGCCCATATTGCATATAGGCTAACTCTTAGATTCCCTGCTCCTTCATCTGAAAGCAGGAGTCAAGCGGATCATTATTCTTGAAGATAAACCCCAAAAGGAGAAAGAAAAGAGAACTTCTGAACGGTGTGAAATATGCCCGCGTCGAAAGAACAGGTAAACTCGCCCTTCATATCGCAATTGCAACAAGTTGATCTGCTGGAAGTACAGCCTTGTGTATTGTAATAAGTGTGCCCCGATTAAAACTTCACTCTTCCACTTCATGCGTGAGGAAAATGACAGTAAATGTGTAATGCTATTAGTAAAATTTCTTATTTCTACTATCATGCCATATGATATTATTCTATTTTCGTTCTACATGATATTAAAATAACTTTTTTATATTCATTTAGTGGGGAAAGTTAAAGTTCATGCTGTATTGAATATCTGTAAGTAATGAATCTTTAATGCTATTTTTTTTTCAAAAATGTTCCAAATGAACATATGAAGAAACTCACGGGATTGTTTAATATATTCTTCCTCTTAACACATACAAACAGTAGAAACACTCACCAAAACTTTAAGCACATACATTAAAATATTTTAAGCAACGTATAAAATGTAAAACATATAATCAGGGTAAAAATATTTCTTTAAAAATGGCGGTGAAATCAAAAATCTACCGAAACAAATGATTATATCTCGTATAGAAGGTCAATTTTACATAATTTTAGTCTTACATCCCAAACATATACAATAAAATTTGTGCAATAAAAATATAACAGATGGGGTGTAAAACACCCCGCTCGTGTGTTTAAGTCCTAACATTTAGCGCATGTGTATGGGGAATAAATTTGTTGGCACGTTCCGCAAATTTTACCCAAATTCTACAATGAAAACTTCTGGCGTCAAGTAGTTTTGTGGTGGAAAAACACTATGTCGATACGTTTTCCGGGCTTTTTCCGTTTCCTCCCACTCCTTTATTTTACATTTTCAATCGTTTCTCATCCATCACAGTTGTCGTTAGCCAACACAGCATAAGAGTGGGACTTAAAACTCAAAGATTTTACAATAAAAATCATTGCTTGCTGGTGCATTGTTAATTGAAAACCAAACAAACCAAAGAGAAAGGAGAAAACGAAATGTTAATGTGTTTCCATCAACGAGACAATTAGTAACTTTTTAACACCATATATAAAACTTGAGGTGTATAAGATTTTAGTAAAATGTAGAGTCTAATTTTCATTAGCATAGCCAGTTGGTAACAATGCAAACCTGACAGTGAATTACTAACATAAACATTTTTTGCTTAATTTAAACGGTATATTTACATGCATCAGTGCCATTTTTTGGAATGAAGAATAACCAACTGGCGATGAAAATGTCAAATTAAACCTAAGGGCTAAGTAAACCATTGACATTTCTTCCAAAGGAACTGCTGCGGTGATGCGAATGGTAACTGAAGCTTTTTTTCTTCTAAGTTTACGGAACAGCGTTGCTGAATGGTCTTCTGCTGGCATAATTGTTAAATGAAATGTCATGTTGTAACGTCGCCATACAGTAAGATAACGTAACCTTACCTAATCTACTCTACCCTATACTTGAAAAAAAATGACTAAACATTGAGTTAACGTAACTTAACTTAATCTACTGTACATTACTCTACCCAACCCTACCTTACACTTAAGTGCAAGGGCCGAATGTTAGATTTAAGAGAAGTCAGTATATTTTTTTAAGTTTAGCCTAGTTTGTAGCCAAACATTATGTAAGAAAAAGGAACTGCTCGCCTCAAACCCACACTTGCATGAAAATGTCTCTTGAAAAGCGAGAAAAAGAAGAGTGATTTGTTTGAACAGAAAGTAGATTTTTTTTTAACTTTTTGCTTTCAATATCTGGACCGCAGAAAAATATACTTTATCTATATTTGATTTGATTTGCTTTTGATTTTAGTGTCTCTTTTCAGCAGGGAGGCTATATGTGATGTGGACCTACAGCTTAGCATGGGATCCAAACCACATGAATCAAACCCGGATCTCCCATGTTATCGTACTTATATCCATAAAACAAAGTTGTACGGCCAAATATAGTCTGAAATATCAGAAATGGAGCTTTCTTTCCAGTATCTGATACGGCATCTTTTCTTTCAACGTTATGTTTCAATTTGTTCACCAGAATTTGTATATATACGCCTTACCGAGGAGTGAGCTTAGTTCACCTTCTTTCCGTATCTAGTAACCTAAGTTACCACATGCTACGTATCAGTTTTCAGTAATTACACGCACTTATTAGGAAATCAATTTACGATATAATATGACGTCCTGTCGTGAACATCGTAGTTTTATGTGACTTCCAATTATTCGTGGATTAAATCAATCCTTTCTCTGAAACTGTTGGTGCAATGATCTAAAGTTCTCATCCAAAGATAAAAATAATCAAGCGATTATCTTATCCAATCTTAATCCTTCGAGTTATTCTGTCAAATTATGAATTTACTGTAATAAGTAATATAAAGAAAGTCACTCAATTTATAAACACATATTTATTTGTTTACTTGCAGTAAGCAACATGGCATTACTTGACTAGTGTTTTAATCATAATACATTCCTTTCAGTTGTGCAATTCGTTCCAAGAAGCCTATCGGGAAGAATGGTGCTGCTCTCTAGTTCGTTGTTTGGGATTATGATATATGAAAGCTATAAAATCAACTTAATAAGCTCTATAACCTCACAAAAGGCTGTTGTGCCTTTCGAGACTTTGGAGGAAATGCTGCAAACCAGGACGTATGAACTCATCATTCTCAAAAGTGGATTTCTTGAAGATGCTCTAAAGGTATATCGATGTATTTTCTGTTACTTTGCTTTTTAGTACATGAAAATAGTTGAAGAGAAATATTAAAGTGTACAAGATATGAATACAATTAAATTTATCAGTACTTAAATGCTTCCTGCGGAGTACGAACATTGATAGTACATTTGAAATTGGTATTCCCATAATCCAGAGGGATGCAATCTTAATTTTAAAATAACAAATAATAAAAAAAGAGATACGGCCCATGTACTGAACTTTCTCGCTCCAATTTGTAAAAACAACGTCGTTATGCTACAATTATTACTGAAATATTTATTCTTGAAATAGAAACAAAATTATGCTTTCGGAAAATCTCGAAGAAAACTAAGAACCGAAAGTAAATTTACCCTTTGAAAACCTTTTCACGAGAAATGGCTGACGCCATACATTAGGGTTATTAACAAAATATTTATGAGATATAAACAAAATCGCTAGTATTTTGTTTGAGGAAACAGTCAAATAGAAGTAAAGTACCACTTATGGATATTTTCGTGAGTAGTAATTTTCGCATTTCCTAGGCTTACTACTGAAATGAGAATAAGATCGCCTTTGTACATTTTGAGAAATAATCCAATAATAAACATATGCAACACTAAACTACATATTGTGTATTTATAGACCACAAATGACTAAATACGTATTGTAGGGTTATTAATAAAATATTTATTTATGAAAAATGTACAAAATAGCCAAAATGGAAAAACAATGTCCGGAAATTTCCCCGAAGTGTAAAGTACTATCTATGCGGGTTTTTTTTTTTCAAAACAAGTGTAATATATCATATTATCAGGTTATTAATGAAATCAGAAAAAATCACCTAAATAGTTTTTTGAAAAAAATCCAATAGTATACTCAACAGCAACACTAACCTATTCCTTGTGCATTTCTTGATCACAAATGTCTAAGCCAATCTTGTAGGGTTTTTAATGAAAGATTTATTATCGAAATATGTACAAAATCACCAGAGACATTCTTGAAAACATTGTCGGGAAAGAGCCAATCCTAAGAATAAATTACTTCCTTCTGGAGTTATTCTCGAAAAACGACTTATACCATGTTATAGGATTCTAGATGGAATATTGATATATGAAATATGAGTAAATCGTAAGAACCGTTTTCAAGATTTTTAATTTTGATTTTCATCCTTTAGTATATTACCCTTGCTTTTGCGGGTACGATCCTCAAGTTTTCTAACATCTTATTGGTTTTCTCTTCAGATTCCGCAACAAGCGCCATATCATCTGGGAACCGTATAACCTATTCATTGCTCCTCTTACTGAAATGCAATCTTCAATTTGTAGCCTCTTTTTTCACTATCTCTTGTACATAGATATTATACATTGTTGGTGTGAGATACAGCATCCCTGTCGAACTCCCCTTCCAATTGCACTCTCTTCTGTCATTTTCTTCCGTATTCTATCATTTACTTGTTGGTTCATATATAAATTTCTTGAGTCTATGGTCTTTCCATTCCAACCACACCTTCTTTAGAACTTCCCAGAAGAATTCCCAATTCACGCGGTCGAAAGCCTTGTCTTTATCAATAAATACCACATATACCTCTAATCTAATTTTCTATAAATCTTTCACTGATCACCCCTAACAACCAAATTGCACATCTTGTGCACTTACCTTTCCTGAACCTGAACTGTTCCTCCACAATTTTTTCATTTGTTTCTCCGTACGATCTTCGGTTTAGAATTGGAAATTGGCTAAGATTTTTCTGTATGAGATATGAAACTAATAGTTCTATAATCCTCACGTCTCTCTGGATTCAATTTCAATTTCTTATTCATCATAATTGTCATCACGAAGTCTTTTGACCACTATCTTTTTATACATTTCATTTCACAGTCGGAACAATTATTTCTTGCTTTTTTCTCCTATATTCTTAACGAATTCGATTGGTATATTATCTATCTCGGTTGCCTTTCCATTCCATTCCTTTCCATTCGGAAAAAGCTTTTCCAAATGCATTCCGAAGAATACTATTTCAACATCTAGGCCACAAGTTCTATCCGTACTCACATATAAGTCCTCAATATATTCTTTCTATCTCTCTAAGAATTCCCTTCTCTTGCTGACTACCTTCCCATGCTTATTTTCTACTGCCATCGTAATAACTCTCTTGTTTCCTCCGAAATTCCATAAATTTCATCTCCTTGTACATTTCCTCATATTTTCCAACTCTTTCTAATTCTTCTATGTTCTAACATTTTCTTTTGTAAAGCTCTTCCATTCCTCTGTCTGATTCCCTTGCAAGTGGTTGTTTAACTTCCTGTACACCTTTCTGCCCAATTCTATATCAACCTATTTCCACGTCGTTCGTTTCCTCATATTCTGCAACATCTGTTCTATAACCCATGGTTTATTTGCCGTTTTGGGTTCGCAGTAATCTACTACTACTTCTACAGCCTGCTGTATGAAAAGTTTAATATGCTCCCACCGTCTGTTACTACCCGCACCTATCCTTTTTTCGTTCGACTATTTTTCTTCGAATTTCTCAACAAAGAGATTTCTCACTTCCTCGTTTTTCAACTTTCTCGTATTCAATATCTTGTTCCCTACTTTTCATCTGCCTACATTGTTCAGTTGAATATCCACTTTGGCCAACACAGGGCTATGATTATAGAAAATATCAGCCGCAGGAGGGGTTTTCGCGTTCTTCAAGCTATTCCGATACTAATCTTGAATGATTGCATAGTGTATCTGATATATTGAACAATGTGTTCTCAATTACTAACAAATTCTGTCTACAGAAATTGACCAGTCGCTCTTCCCTTTCATTTCTTTAGTTTAAACTATATTTCCTTACCTTCCTGGTATTCACAGACAATGAATTGAAATCTTCCATTATAATTACGCATGTACCTCTCTTCACTCTGTCCATAATTTCTTCTGTTTTCTGTTAATTTTCCTCTACTTCTTCAATCGTATGCTGAGTCGTCGATACATAAGTCTAAATTACTAATAGATCCTTCTTTTTTCTTTTAAGTTTTCTGCTCTAGTCAGAAGGTAGATGAGTTAGATTTACTTCTCTCGAATTTAGTAATAATGATTTTTGGCATTTTCGGATGTATAGTGAAAGTTCGTATTACTCTGAAGATATGAGAGCGAAACAAATATTCCCGCTAGACTGAAGCAAGGACGATGTGTAAATTGTCCTCGCTACACAAATAGGAAGGTGCGAACAAAATGTCACTTTTCTGACAGCTTTGTTTGCAAAGATCTTTCAACGAAGAAGATTGTATGTGAAGACTGTTAGTGTTTGCAATGATAGGAATATTCTTACAAGTCTCATTTCAACATCTGTGTATTATAATAATTAAATATTTATATTAAAAAGAGCGATTTATGTGTGGGATGCATTTGCACTCTACTCGGTAAATA
The DNA here is from genome assembly GCF_964235325.1 of Thermobia domestica. NCBI lineage: Eukaryota > Metazoa > Arthropoda > Insecta > Zygentoma > Lepismatidae > Thermobia > Thermobia domestica. Next base: position 116,713,489 of record NC_137456.1, on the reverse strand, counting down.
ACGTAATACATCTAAATTGGTATAAAGAAGGTTAAAGTTTAGAGAAATTGAGCCACTCTAACATATCTTTAACATCCACTCTTATGGCTGAAAATGAACACGTACTACAGTCTGGTAACATGGTAGCATGGAAATAAATCTTCCTTAATAATCCTCAGCATATAAAACATTCCGCTTTCTTACCAGGCTTTCCTCTTGGAAGTTAAGTTTGAATGACATCTTAAAGTCATGGAAACAAACATGTTCAATTAAAGAAAAATAAAATAAGTCGTATTAAAAAAGTAAAGAAATATGTTTTCAAGACAATTGCTTTTAAAAATTATATTTATGCACGACTAAGAAGAAATGAGTGACTGCACTCTCAGATACAATGACTTGATAAATAATTCAAATCTTTCAAATCTGACGTCATGTTCTAATGTAATGTTATAATTATAAAATTATTTTACTACATATAGTATTACAGAAAAATGAAGAATTTATAAAATGATGGTAAGTTCTCATATGAGAGTGTTTTCATGCTTGTTTTTCTTTCTAATTATTAAAAATAGATTTTCTAAAGTAATTTTCTTGTAAACTGAATTACTTTTCTTTTAAGTACGATGTGATTTATTTTGTACGTTAGTATTTTTAAGAGAGCAAGTTTCTGAAAAATAATGTTTTCAGTTTTTATATTTTCTGTTGTTTAACTATAATTAAATTCATTTTCTACCATTGTAGAATTTTATTTGTTTTCCTTTCCTACATGTTTGTCGAGACTTGGTATCTTAAGTCATTATAGTCTACCTGAGGAGCAGATTCAAAAATTACTCTTACTTAAAAATATAAAAAATATAAAAGAACTTATAAAACTAATAAGTGAATATTGTGTTGTCACTCGACTTTTGTAGCTCTGTATAGTTTCATCATTGTGTGACGTCGGAAAGTAAATTAAATTAAGGTTGCGATGTTTGAAGACCGAGTGAGCCAGAACACTATTGAACCATTGTAGATTAAAGAAAAGCATGTAACAATATGTGTTTAATCCATACACGGAATTTAATTTGTAAATCTCTGGCTCATTCAGACTTTAATTTCAAGCCATAATGTTAAAACTTTCTAAATACAGTTGCCAGAATTAACGTATTGAAGGAAAACTGAGTAACTATTTTATATTAAAAAATATACGTCATGTTTTCATTGTTAATTATCATTAGTATAATATATGGCGTTGTAACTAAATTAACACAACATAATGTTTAAAACCTCATTGAAAAGAAAAGTAATACCAGAGAGAAATTTCAGTAAATTTATTCTAGATAGAAAGGTATACTAGTTTCATAATAAAGAAAAACTCTCGTTAAATTCCTTCCAGATTAAGAAAAAATCACCTTAGAACTTTGAAAACTATTTGATACATAGTTACAAATGGTGTTGATTTCTTTTAGTATTTATGATTAATTTCCTTGACTATATTATATATTTCCCAGAAAATAACGATGTAATTCTAAAAATTGCTAAAAAAAATCGAAAGAAAATTGATAATCATGGACTTTTAGTACATATGTAATATGAGAATATTACCACCATTTGTTAATGTCAGTCTACGACAAGACACTGATTTTTATGTTATGTTTGTGCTATGTTTATGTTACGTTGTATTTTTACTGATATACAAATTGTGGTACAGCAATTATACAAATCATAACATACAGATTCCATTCATGATACATAGGTTCTAAAATACTTTACTTATGATGGTACTATACTTCTAAAATACGGTACTAAAATAATTCATGGAGACGGTTAGAGACAGTCAGTAAAAACAACCAACTGATCTTGGGCGTTTTCGCAATCGAATCGCAAAACATAATTCATTATGTGCTCGAGCACTACTGAAAAGCATGGGCACTGGTATATTATAATTTAAAAAGTTTCTGTGTTCCTGTCCGTGTGTATTATCTTAATATAATGTTGAATTAGAACGAATTGATTTTCGAAAACAACTGATGGAACTTTCTCACTTCTGATCCCTTGTGCCAGAGCTCCCTATTTCGACCCAGATTGTGCAAGTTTATTATCAACAACTTTACATCCGTATATTTTCTTGGAGAGCGTTTGCTATTTCCTCCTATATTCTAATTCACAGGTTCCTTAAAAGTAACTCACTTCTTTAAACAATTGTCTCTTTTAGCCTAAAGGGTTTTAATGTAGAACCTTAAATTGTATTTTATTAAAATGTTTTACAAGTGGTGCGCAGTTTCGTTTCTCTTCTTTTAAGATTTTAGATAGATATAGTGAATTTGTTTATATTTTAAACTTAAGAAAGAATAAATTATAACAGTATCGATTATATAAAATTATGTGACAATTATCTTACAAGAAAATTACCTGTACATTTTGTTTCAATCTTTCATATAATTTTAGTTGTTCACCTGATGGTTTCTTTTCAAACCATCTATTCACAAACATTATCTTCAGTCATTTTCCATTATCTTCTTTGAACTTATTAGAACGGAAGTTTCACTTGACAGTAATGCAGATTTTCTTATGATTATGAAGTACAAAAGCAGAAAAAAGATCGATTTAAGCTTATATCTGTTCATATTACAATGGACATTAAAGCAATATTTTCCCTGATTCGAATCTCTGAATAAACAGACGTTAACCTTATACGGTCATTAGTCTTTCTCTATCATTTGTATTTGTTGTTGTAAAAACGTCTAGAGTTCAACACATCAAGACTGCAACTCAATAATCGCTCTATCATAGTCTAAATGTAAACTTGTTTAAAAAAACAGCTTCAACAAGAATAAAAAATAAATTATAGTATGAAGTCTGCTTACAGTAGAAAACGACGAGTTTTGTGGTGACAATAGAAGAACCCATTTTATTTCCATACTATTCAAGACCTGTGGTAGGGAGTTTCGACTACAATACGAGGGAGGACCCAAGAGAAACCGGATAATTTATTACATTTTTTACAAAATTCATTCAGTCTCCTTCAAAGTACTCTTCCTTAAATGCGATTCATTTATCCAATCTTGTTTTCCACTATTTGAAGCAGCTCTGGAACTCTGGAACTTTTATATCGTCCAATGCCTGTGCGAAGTTCTTTTTACAGCCTCTACACCATCAAAACATTTTCCTTTTACATATTGTTTAATTCTCGGAAAATGTCAACATGTTGGTCAAAAGGTTTGGATCACATTCAATCTGATTTTTCAAATCCTGGCTCAAATTCAGACGAATGATTTGATCCTGTATGAGCAGGCGAGAAACAAACTTAGCGGCAACATGTTTCATTTGCAAAACCTCACGCTGGCACGAGCTCCAACTCACTCCTGCCTGTTTCGAAATATCATCGATCATGAAACGACGATCCTCGCTGATTTTGGGGCAGATTTGTTCAATGTTTTCGTCGTTCCGAAATGATGAAGAGCGCCCAGAACGAGCACGATCTTTAACACTTATCTCACCACACTTAAAGCGCCCAAATCACTCGAAAAATTGTGTGCTGTTCATAGTATCCTTCTTGAAAGCCTGTTGAAGCATTTGGTAAGTTTTCATTTTCGATTTTCCAAGTAGGAAGCAAACACACTCCTTGTTCCTTTGAATCTGCCATAACGATTTCGCAGGCGACAAACGAGAACAGTTGAGAAAAACAATAATACGATCAAACGTTAACCTCCTACGCAGACGCCGCTTGGCAAACTGATCTGGGAAGGTCTCTACTAGACCCACCTAGCAGGAGTACTCTCTACTACGCCTAGGAACGGCAGCGCTCTTTCAATCCGTTTTTTTGGGGGGTCCCCATTGTACATTGCGCAATATGTTTATTGATAGCTTTCCATGATTTCACCAATACTGAATATAAATTATGCTATTCGACAGGGATTTTATACATATCACATCGCCTTGGTCTAAGGAATCTATGAGATTTAAAATAAAACTGTAAGATGTATGGACTTAGTGTAGTTGAGAATCTTAATACTGTTATTGTTTAAAGTGTTGTTTTGTTACCTGTGCAACTGGTGAGCCCGAGAAACGCACTCTCAAAATTTACTTTAAGTTTACAGTAGAATTCAGACTGGATAGCTAGCCGAGTCAGCAAAAAATTATCTTGTTTTCCTAGTAATCGATATCATTTCCTGGAATTGGGAGGCAAGTTTCGACAAGCCTTTAGTTGTTATGTTCATAGCCTTTTACGGCTACCACAGAAGCCCGTGCGAAAATTTTGGTTTATTTGAACCCCCTGTCACCCCCTTCTCCTCCTGGAAAGCCAAAGAGCATAAGCGATTTAGCCCCTTGGACCTATTCCCGCGAAATGTCTGTAGGTTATGAACTGAAAGCATGATATTCAAATGATCGAAGCTTCTCAGCAGATTGTATGAAATTGGTCTTAGTTGCTAAAGTAAATATTATATTTCATGATTTTTTTTAAAACATGGGATTAGAAACAATATATGAGTCTCATAACGAAACACATACCCATGCAAAATCGTGTTGCTTAGCCCCTTGGTCCTATTCCCACAAAGTGTCTGTAGATTATGAACCGAAGACGTGATATTCAAATGATCAAAGCTTCTCACGAAATTGACTTAGTTGCTAAGGTAAATATTGTATTTCACGATTTTTTTTAAACGTGGGACAAGAAACAATATATGAGTCTCATAACGAAACACATACCTATACACTCCTCCCCCCAGACCTCCTGCCAATGGATTCCAATGATTGAGCATATTCTAATAGCGGAAGCTTCTCATAGCATATCATATTGTTTAAAAACGTAGGATGTGAAATGTGTTATATGGATATTCACATGATGATGTCTGTTATGACAAGTAATTAAAATCACTTATGTAGAGAAATTAAAGATCAGATTATGCCAAATGAATTTGCTGCTTTGTTAAAGCCGTGATGAGATATTGCAATATAGCATATTCCCATAGCACAAAAAACTACGTCAACGAAATTTAGAATTGAAATATCTGTATAAACAAAATGAAACATGACTTTCTCAAGTCTTGATGTGAAAGATATTATCTTATGTATTGAAATCGTAACGAGATAGGTTTTCGATTATGGTAGGCATGATCGAACTTGTTATGACATGTTTTTCGTAAGGCAAAAACGCGCGCGCGTGTGTGTGTGTGTGAGTTTGTATACAGAGAACATTTTTGATTCAGTGTAAACGTGTGTGTGTGTAGATCCTCTTCACTTCATATTTGAAATAGTGAGTGTATGTGTGTGTCTTTGTGCGTGGTTGATCCGTTGGATGACTAGAGTTGTGAATAAGTGTTATCATAAGACGATTTTATTAAAATAGGTAAGTAAAAAAATATATTATTAAAAATATTAGGTCTATGATTATTCCTGAAAGAATAAAACAATATGTTAGGTCTTCATTTAACTATAAATGTACTTCACACAGTGTATTTTCTTTGCGTTTTCCGTGTTTGATAGAGATGAAATTCTAACGTTAAAAACACATACATATAAGCGAGTTTGTATGATGCTTCTGTTCGCTGTACGTTGATTTCTGTGAAAATGATAAGATGGAATTCTTGAATGTTTTCTGACTCGCATTGCAATTAGATATCAGCTGACGCAAAAAATGTCTGTAGACTTGGTGTTTTAATTTTGATAATATAATGCATTCCTGTCTGTCTTTCTGTGTGTAAATGAAATCTTTGAACAATGAAATGAAATCTTTGAGTTTTACGTCCCACAATAAAGCCAAAAAGGTCTTTCTGTCTGTAAATGAAATCTTTGAACAATGAAATGAAATCTTTGAGTTTTACGTCCTACGTTTATGCCAACAAGGTTAATGGGAAATCTTTGAGTTTTATGTTCCACGGTTGGAAATCTTTGAGTTTTACGTCCCACAGTTATGTCGGCTATGCTAATGGAGACGGTGGTGATGAGAAATGAATGAAATGGTGGAAAGGAGATAGTTGGATTAAATTCACTTACACGGTGTTTGTCCACCACAAAGTTCATTCTGATTGGAACAGGATTTTAAACCTGCGACCTTTCATGTATACGGTGTTTGTCCACCACAAAGTTCACTTGATGGGAACAGGATATTGAACCTGTGACCCCATACACCAGAGGTGAAGGCTCTACCAGTGAACCACCGTCACCCCTAAACCCCCCGAGCTAAGAACTAACTAGAGAAACAATGAAATGAAATCTGAGTTTTACGTCCCACTCTTATGACGATTAGGCTAATGGGAAATCTTTAAGTTTTACGTCCCACAGTTATGTCGGCTATGCTAATGGAGACGGTGATAATGAGAAATGAATGAAATGTTGGAAAGGAGATAGTGGAAGGAAATTCACGTACACGATGTTTGTCCCCATAGTTTTCGGGGTCGCTGTGTTCAATGATAATACTCTGAACTCAATAACACATCATCTAAGGGGGTTGATGTTGGGGGGGTCTTCAGGGTTGATATCGAGACACTTAAAATAATTTAAAATGAACAATATTAGTGTCAAATACATAGTTTTCGGGATCGCTGTGTTGAATGATGATGCTCTGAACTCAATAACACATCATCTAAGGGGGTTGATGTTGGGGGTCTTCAGGGTTGAAATCGAGACACGTAAAAATAATTTAAAATGAACAATATTAGTGTCAAATACATAGTTTTCGGGGTCGCTGTGTTCAATGATGATACTCTGAACTCAATAACACATCATCTAAGGGGGTTGATGTTTGGGGTCTTCAGGGTTGATATCGAGACATGTAAAAATAACTTAAAATGAACAATATTAGTGTCAAATACATAGTTTTCGGGGTCGCTGTGTTGAATGATGATACTCTGAACTCAATAACACATCATCTAAGGGGGTTGATGTTGGGGGTCTTCAGGGTTGATATCGAAACACGTAAAAATAATTTAAAATGAACAATATTAGTGTCAAATACACAGTTTTCGGGATCGCTGTGTTGAATGATGATGCTCTGAACTCAATAACACATCATCTAAGGGGGTTGATGTTGGGGGTCTTCAGGGTTGATATCGAGACACGTAAAAATAATTTAAAATGAACAATATTAGTGTCAAATACATAGTTTTCGGGGTCGCTGTGTTGAATGATGATGCTCTGAACTCAATAACACATCATCTAAGGGAGTTAATGTAGTACACAATACACTTGAAGCAAACTGTGAAAATACATTTGTTTCACTCCCCATGGAATACGAAAAAAAAGTTACAATTCATTTTAACTACTTAAAAGGTATGTTATTTTTTCCCTTGAAATTTCTGCTTTTTCCGTATAATGAATTGAAATTTATGTGTATATATACTGTTTATATTTATTTGGAATATGGTTAAAAGTAACCAGTTCATTTCTTTTTTTATTTTAGGTTGAATACAAATAAAGATAAGTGTATCAGACTTTCCTTATCCTTACCAATATTATTATTCCATTGTTAATAACTCATATATATCCCTTTTTTATTTATTCATATATTCTTTAAAAGCGCTTTTATTTATATTCTATTTGAAATAATACTTATATATCCACTATTTACATATACATATTGAAAAATTTTTGTTTTGCATTACGTATATACATCCGAGGAGTAAAAATGGAAAACAAGTGTACGCAAGAATTATTAAAAGATATTACCGCATTTATTAAAGACATAGAAGAAGAAGAAGAGGTGATCGAAGTAAATTTAGAGACGCAAGTTCTTCTAAGAGAAATAGATGCCGTAATCGGAATAGAAGAAGAAGAAGATTATCATGAAAGGAAGGAAGAATATGATGAAATGAAGGAAGGTACACAAAAGGAGGAAGAACTCATAGAAGAAGAAGAAGAAGAAGAAGAAGAAAAAGAAGAGATGATCAACAATACCGAAGAAAAAGAAGAAAGAGATGCAGCTAGTGAAATTCAAATTGCAGAAGAAAAATAAGAATATGAAGAACAACTATTAGAAATATTGGAAAGTGCAGGTAATAGAATGATAACAGAAGAAGAAGAGGAAGGTTCCGAACGTATTGCCCAAATGAAAAAAATGGTTACAAGAAGGAGCAAAAGAAGAAGAATACGTCGAAGAAAGAACAAAAGAAGAAGAAGAAGAAGAATTGCTAAATCTAACGTTATCCCAAATAATAGGAGAGACTTACAATGAGGAAGAGAAGAAGAAGACAGAAGATGAGTTCTACGAAACTCAGCTAGAAAAATGGATTAATAATTTATTTCCTAATCCTGAAAAAGAAGAACAACAACAAGAAATTATATATCCATCAATTATGGAAATACTAGCAGAGGCTAATACAGAACATACAGAAATAGAAATGGATTTAGAAAAAATAGAAAAAAGAATAGACGAGTTGTTATCCGTATTTGAAGCAGAAAGAAACTCAAATGTACAAGTAGGATTTGGAAATAACAGCCGTAATGATGAAAACAATAGATTTCATATAATAGAAGAACGCAGAAGACAATACAGAAGATACAATATGGAGGGTACAATGCTAGGATTCCGTCTAGCCCCCGTGCGTGCAGGTGAAAATCCTTTTACGGCAATTCAAACAAGTCTGCGTGCTTTAATAGATTATTTGCTACGTGATGTGGACCAGCATGATTACGTAGGAATAACAATCACAAATGAGAGAGAAGGTCACCGCCCTTTTTGGTTATCGTTCAGAGAAGCAAGAAATCTCTCAGCAGAAGTTCTATTTACAAGTTATGAGAAAGTACTGCAAAGTAATGCGGCTTTTCTTATAAATGAAGATTGCACCGTAAATTTTCATCATGTACGTATGCCAAGAGGACAAGGTGGATTAAAACAACATGTTATGAATACTGATGAATATGTAAAAGCAAAACGTGGTATTATCACAATTAAGAATAAAGGTACAAGATGTTTAGCACAATCGTAGTTGCCATAGGGCTGAAAAAATACAAAGGAAGAAACCAAACCCTACGATAGATATGTAAAAAATCAAAGTAAATATATCATAGAAAAAGAAGAAGATCTGTGTGAAGCTGTCGGTGTACATCTTAGTCATGGTGGTGGAATTCCTGAAATTCGTAAATTTCAGGAATATTTAAAGGATTATAAAATCACAGTGTATAGGGATTTTCAGGAAGTGATGTTATGTTTGAAGCACCACCAAGTGATAATGAAAGAACTGCTTTAAATTTACTATTCATAGATAACCATTACGTCATTGAAAGCTTGACATCATGTTTTAGCTGTAGTTATTATTGCGTAAGTTGTCATAAGAAATATGAAAACAAGAATGCACATTTGAAACATTGTACAGCTGTATGTTACCGATGTCATCAAAAACCACCATGTGACTTTAAAGAAACCCATATTACTTGCAATGATTGTAATCGAGAATTTTATGGCCAGTCATGCTATGACTATCACAAGTCAGCGCCGTATCAAAATAGAAAGCGTTTATGTTCCATTGTGAAATGTTGTGTCCAGTGTTTGAAAATTTATGTAGTAAAAGAAAAAGGTTCTCACGTATGTGGAGAAACTTACTGCAACATTTGCTATGCTATAGTACCACCCAATCATGAATGTTACATGAAAGTGAATGAAAGAAGAAAATCAAAAAAAGCCAATGAAAAAATTATCATGGAGAAGAAAGCTATGATTGTGTTTTATGATATTGAATGTACACAAGACACGAAAATAGAAGAGGACTACGCAAACATATATGAGCATATACCTAATGTTTTGGTTAGTCAACATACATGTTACCGTTGTTATGAAGATAAAAACATCAATAATAATTGTATCGTTTGTGGAAAACGAGAAAATATATTTGACGGAGAAAATGTAATAGAAGACTTTCTAAAACATATTCAACAACGTCGTCCAAACATTAAATCAGTAACATGTTTAGCCCATAATTCTAAGGGCTATGATGCACATTTCATCATTAAGACCATGGTTGAGAAGATGAATTGGACTCCAGAAGTAATCATGAATGGGGCGAAAATTCTATCTCTTAAAATAGGGAACGTAACATTCATTGATTCACTAAGCTTTCTTCCTATGCCCTTAAGTAAATTAAGTGGTGCATTTGGTCTTCAATCGTGCAAAGGATATTTCCCACACTTTTTCAATCGACGTGAGAACCAAACATATGAAGGTACACTTCCAGACATTATATATTATGGAGCAGATACCATGAAAGTAGACGAAAGACGCAAGTTTCTCCAATGGTATACTGAACATCAAAACGATACCTTTAAAATGAAAGAAGAACTCATCAAATATTGTGTAAAGGATGTTGAAGTATTACGCCAAGCATGTATTTCCTTTATGAATACATTTGAATCTGAAACAAATGTAAATCCCTTACTTGAATGCATTACAATCGCCAGTGCATGTAATTTGCTGTATCGAAGAAATTTCTTAAAGGAAAATACGATTGGTATCATACCAAAGAACGGCTATCGATGGAGAGATGTCCAATCAGTTGAAGCAGTACGATGGATAGCTTGATAAGAAAAAACAAGAAACATACAAATTACCAATGCTGCACGTAGTAAGGAAAAACGAATTGCATCAATGAAAGTAGATGGTGTATGGACAGATACCAACACAGGAAGAATACACGTGTGGGAATATGAAGGCGATTTCACACATCGATGTATCTACTGTTACCCTAACGACAGAGATAAATCTATCTATAACAATGCTACAGATACCATGGAATATCGATATGAAGCAACAAAGAAGAAAATCCAAAAATTAAAAGGTTGTGGCTGTGAAGTGCATGAAATATTGGGCTGTGAATTTAAAAAACAATTGGCAGGAAATGAAGAGATGAAGAAGTATGTTATTAATCATCCGTATACAAAGAAAACACCATTAAATCCTCGTGACGCTTTTTATGGAGGACGTGTGAATGCCATACGTTTGTATCATAAAGCACAAGAATCTGAAGGAGAAGCAATTCAATACAAAGATGTTATTTCGCTTTATCCGCATATTTGTAAGACTAAGAAGTTTCCAATTCGTCATCCTACTATCTATCTGCCTGGAGATTCAAATATTCCCACCATTGAAGAAGTTGAAGGATTAGTTAAACTAAGTATTCTACCTCCAAAAAATCTCTTACACCCAGTTCTTCCTTACAAGTCAAATGATAGATTGATGTTTCCACTTTGTCGTACATGTTGTGATGAATTAACCAGTCATCTTGTAATCACAGCGATGAAGACCGAGTTCTACAGGGTACATGGGTAGCAGATGAAGTAAGAAAAGCATTAGAAAAAGGATACAAAATAATAGATATTCATGAAATTTGGGCATATGATGTTGTTCAATATGATGAAGAAACAAAAAGTGGCGGCTTATTTGCAGAGTACATAAACACCTTCCTGAAAGAAAACGGAAGCTAGTGGATGGCCAGCATGGTGTGAAACAGATGAGCTAAAGCAGAAGTACATTCAGCAATTTTATGAAAAGGAAGGAATACGTCTCGATGAAAATAAAATTAAACATAATCCAGTACTTAGGAGTTTAGCTAAATTAATGTTAAATTCATTTTGGGGAAAATTTGGACAACGTGAGAACATGGGGCATGTAAGCATTATTAATGATCCAAAGGAATTATATGAGAAATTAACATCTCATGATATAGACGTTCATCAAATATTTCCAGTAAATGATGATATGATATATGTATATTGGCAATACACAGATGAAGTTCCTGTTTCACTACCAACAGTGAACGTCGTCATAGCCGCGTACACAACAGCTCAATCAAGATTAGAATTGTACAACTATTTAGATCAACTACAAGAAAGAGTATTGTATTTTGATACTGATTCAGTCATTTATACGCAAAAACCTGGTGAAACTACAATTCCAACTGGTGACTTTTAGGCGATTTAACAAATGAAGTACTCGAGTATGGTAAAGAGGCCTATATTTCAGAATACGTCTCGGCTGGACCCAAGAACTATGGATTACGTATTTTTGATCCCAGTACGAAGAAGGAGTTTCAAGTATGCAAGATACGGGCTTTTCATTAAACTATGAATCTTCAAAACACCTAAATTTTGATGTAATGAAGAAAATGATAGTAGCTAATGAAGAGTATGCGGAAGAGAAAGAAGAATCTCGTCCCACGGAAGTCAAAATTACCAATGAGAAAAAAATTTGCCGCAGGAAAGACCATACTATTGTCAGCATGCCCGAAACAAAGATTTATAAGATAAATTATATTAAACGACGTAGAATACCAAATTCATATGATACTCTTCCATATGGCTACACTACTTCCAACAAACGAAGAAGAGAAATGTAAGAAGGCCCTTTATAAATATACGTATGAAGAAAGAATGATCATACTCTTTAACATGGACACGACGTGGAAACATCCCTTTTCATGTATTGTTGCCGGACCAAGTGGATGTGGAAAAACTTCCTTTGTAATACGATTCCTGTCCAATTTAACACGTATGGTTAATACATCGTTTCGTCATATTTATTGGTACTATGCAGAATGGCAAAATGCATACAGAGAAATTTCGACCAAAGTTAAATTTATTGAAGGATTACCTCGAACAAAAGACTTTTTACCTGAAACTGGACCACATCTTATTATTATTGATGATCAAATGTGTCAAGTGAACCGCAATATAGTTGATTTCTTTACAAAGGGTTCTCATCATAGATATCTTAGTGTACTATTTATTACAAAAAAACATATTTCATCAGGGAAAAGGAAGCAGAGATATGAGCTTCAATTGTTCTTATCTTGTATTATTTAAAAATCCAAGAGATAAATCACAAATTAAACATTTGAGTTATCAACTAACTCCTGAGAATCCAAAATTTCTTCAAGAAAGTTTCAATGACGCAACAAAGTTACCATATGGATATTTGTTTATTGATTTAAAACAGGATACGCCAGATGAACTTCGTTTTCAAATAAATATCTTTCCTGATGATATTTATCGTTACGTTTATGTTCCAACGAAATAGAAGATGTGTTTATAATGTTTGTTTTAAACTGTGTTTCTTCATTCTGACAATATGTCTCCAAGAGTAAAACACGGAGATCTTCTTCGTACGCTGAGCAAAGCAAATCTTAAATTACGTAAAGCTATACTGGCCAATGCTGACTCTTCAGTGATTCGAAGTATTTGCGAATGTTGTTATAATGTATTAAAAGGGAATGTACCTCTTACAAAGACACAGAAAGCAAGATTAAAGCGATACAAGAGGACGCTTGGATATCTTGTGAAGAAAGGAAACTCTATCCAAAAGAAGAAGAAGCATTTATTAGTGCAGCAGCAGGGTGGATTCCTACCGGCCTTATTAGCTCCTATTTTAACTGGTGCACTATCAAGTTTACTATTCCGTTAGTACAATGGAACACGCAAAGATGATTTTAGTTCCACCTGAAGTTCTGAATCGTATACAAACGCCATCATCATCACCAGCCCTGGAGAAACGTGAGTCTAATTTGGATCAAGAAATGCAAGAGATTTTACAGTTATCATCGCTTAGTGATGAAGAAAAGTGGAATCAGTATAATAATATTCTTCAAAAATATTTACATTTAATACGAAAACAAGAAGAACCTGTGACACTTTCAATTACGTCAACTAAATCAGAGAAGTCTGAAGTAGAAGAAGAAATATTATTATCTATACCCAAAATGTTTCGTAAAAGAGCTGAATTACTACTACATAGAATGAAACATGATGATAATATCACGTGGGATAATAAAGAAACTGTTTACATCAGAGGTGATAAACTAGAAGGATCTCACATTGTAGATTTAATTTCTGATGTGTCGCGACCCCGGAAACACACAAATCCACCGGGATGGGAGAAATTTTGTGATTATTTATCTTCTAATAACACACCTCAAGAACTTATTGGAAATCCAAAACGTTTGTCATATATTTTACGACGAACTAAAGCATCACCAACAGCATCATCGTCAAGGGAAAAAAATACCTCTGAAATCGTTTCCAGAACACGACGAAGAAGAAGCAGAAGAAGAAGAAGAAAAGGAAAAAGTAGTATCTCCTATAAGGAAAAGGAAACGTGCCTGTAAACGTCCAGTATGGTCAAGGTAGAAACCGTAAACAAACAGTTGGGCAAGATTTACTACAACCCTTCACATCCTGCCTCGTTTTCAACTGTTAAAAATTTGGAAAGCTACAAAGAAGAAAATTCCTATACATTGTATAAGAAGATGGTTACTGCAACAAACAACATATGCGTTATACAAACCTGTACGTCATCGTTTTAAAAGAGATTTCTATGTAGTGAATAACATTGATGATGAGTGGGAAAGTGATATTAATGATCTTCAATCTCTTCATAAATTTAATGATGGATATCGTTATATTCTTACAGTGATAGATGTGTTCAGTCGATATGCATGGGCTGCGCCATTAAAATCTAAAAGTACAAATGATGTCTTAAAAGCATTGAAACTTGTGTTCAAAGACAGAAAACCAATTACATTCTGAACAGATAAAGGAAGTGAGTTTACTAATAAAACAATACAGAAGTACTTAGAGGACAACAAAATAAAACATATTACAAGTAAAAAATCCTGATATAAAAGCTAGTATTGTAGAACGTTTTAACAGAACTCTAAAAGAAAAAATGTGGAAGTATTTTACAAAGTATCAAAAAGTATAATTATTTAAATGTATTACCTCTTCTTGTGAAATCATACAATGAAGGTTATCATTCATGCATAAAGATGTCACCTGCAAATGTTTCTCAAAACAACCTATTACAAGTATGGCATAATCAATATGATAATAAAATAAAGAAGAAGAAGAAGAATCCAAATTTCTCAAAACATCTTAAGATTGGTGATACAGTACGAATTAGTAAAACTAAACGTACATTTGATAAAGGATATATGCAAAATTGGACTTGGGAAATATTTAAAGTGAAGAAGATAATACCAAGAGATCCACCTGTTTATGAAATTGAAGATTTAAACAAGGAACCACTGGATGGATTATTTTACAGAGAGGAATTACAACCTTTGACGATATCAAAGACATTTTACATAGATAAAATCATACGTACAAGAAGAAAAGGTAGCAGAAAAGAATATATTGTTCATTGGAAAGGATATCATTCTTCTTTCGATTCCTGGATAGCTGCATCATCCGTAAAGAAGATCGAGAAGTACAATGGAACCTGATGGAGATTTTTACGTTACGCTTCCCAGTAATAGTTCTATGGAATATTTTCCTGACAACACCTTAACATCATACACTACGAAACTTCATCAAAGAATGGAATTCCATGAAAAGTGGGATGTGGCTATTGTTGAAATTCATTATCCTCATTCAATATTAAATATTAATGAAGAAAATAATAAAATTTTTTACAAACCTGCAAAAAGTGATGAATGGAAATTTATAACTATTCCTGTACGTTATTACACTTACATATCAGAATTGATAAAGATAATAAATACGTACAACAGATTCACAAATTTACATATTTCTTATACTCGTGAGAATAATACCTGTTTTATACGATGTCTTCATAAAGACATAGATGTAGACGTTGCATTATCACCAAGTGTTAGTGCGATGTTGTGGTTTGATCCAAACGTAGATTTAAAGGATATGCAACAAGGCCAAAGCATTCCAAATTTACGTTTAGGACTTCCATCTACAATGTATGTGTATTGTAATATAATTCAATCTGTATTTGTTGGAGATACAGTAGCACCATTATTAAGAATCATAAATATGAATCCTGTGAATCATACATTTGGAAGTAGTGTTATAGAAATTTTTAATCCTCCACATTATGTGCCTATAGAGAAGATGCATTTTGAAAACATCAAAATAGATATAAGAGATAGTACAGGCTCTCCACTGGCATTCACTTTCGGAACTGTATGCGTTAAACTACATTTTCGACCAGTGCGTCAACATCGACAAATATGAATAATCCATATTTACAATATTATCAAAAACAAGCTCTTTCTGGAACTGGAAACGTTTATGTTGGATCTCCTTATCAAGTTGGACATGGTATTGGAAGTTTCCTTGGAGGATTATTTCGTTCTGTCATGCCACTAGTAAAACAAGGAGCTAAAACATTAGGAAAGGAATTATTAAAATCTGGAGCAACGTTATTACTGATGTCATCATCGATAATCAACCTATTAACGAATCCTTTCATCAACGAATGGGTGAAGCGAGATCCGTCTTGCAAGACAAAGCAAAAAATAAACTGTAATCTATGCTAGGATCTGGATATCAACGAAGGAAAATAATAATTACACATCATTCCATCTTCAATCCTTCATCATTACACATCATCAAGCGCAAGAAGAAGAAGGGCAAGAGGAAACGTACACAGAAAACAAAGAAAATTCAGTCTTATAAGAAGAGGAAGTTATCACACGATATCTTTGATTAAATCATCACCATCATGGCTTTCTTACATCATCAATCCTGCGAGTGTGTAAAAAGTGAACTAGATATTTTTTCTACAAAACCAACGCAAACCAGTATATTGGATAATCATGTTGTTACATACAAACCAATCAGTTCGCTAGCTGATAATGCTCCTATAGAGTTTGTCATCCCAGGAACAAGTGATGAATACATAAATCTACCACATACTCTTCTTTACATCGAAGCTCAAATCGTTAAGCCTGATGGATCAGCATTTGTTGAAAGTGATAAAGCTGTGGCTCCTATTAATGACTTTTTAAATTCTATGTTCAGTGAAGTGGAAGTGTATTTAAATAACAAACTGATTTCATTTCCATCTCATAATCATCCATATCGATCATACATTGAAAAACTGTTAAATTATGATGATTCTGCTAAAAATACTCATCTTCAATGTGCATTCTGGTTTCAAGATACTGCTGGACATATGGATGCAACATCTAGTGGTAATATAGGATTTCAACAACGTTATGAATTAACAAAAAAAGTGCAAAATTCGACATGCTTGGACATCTTCATTGTGATATTTTTAATCAAGATAAATTTTTAATCCAAGGAGTAGAATTACGTCTCAAGTTAATTCCTGCAAAGCCAAACTTTTGTCTCATCGCTAGTGATTCGTCTGTTGAGGCTAAAGTGAATATTTTAGACGCTGCTTTTCATATTAAAAAGATTAATGTTAGTCTTACAATAAAACTAGCACATAACAAGCTTCTACAATCAACAACAGCCAAATATCCTCTCACAAGAGTGCAAATGAAGTCATTCGTCATTCCAAAGGATCTTCAATCAAAAACAATTGATAATTTATTTATGGGAGTATTACAAACTCGAGTGATTGTGGCGTTTACACAAAATGATGCCTATACAGGAACAATAACTTCAAATCCATTTCATTTCAAACATTTTGACATCAATTTCTTCTCTCTATACATTGATGGAAAACCTGTACCTTCAAAACCATTACAACCAAATTTCGAAAACAACCTCTATGTTTCCTCATATCATACCTTATTCTGTGGATCAGGTATTCACTTTTCCAATCATGGCAACAATATTCCTCGCCTTGCCTTTCCTCAAGGATACACTATCTTTGTTTTCGACATTACTCAAGATGGAGAAGCCAGCGCTGTGCAGCATTGGAACCTTATACGTCACGGCTGTGTTCGTCTGGAAGTTCATTTTACGAAGCCTCTACCAGCACCTGTCTCATGCATAACGTATGGAGAATTCCAATCTCTCTTAGAATTGGATCATCAGAGGAACATCATCATGGATTTTTAAAGGTACGTTATTTAAATATCATATCATATATGTACATGTCTGCATTTTTATACATGATGTCCTCTACACTAGATTTATTGAATGCTTTGCAAACAAATTTTTTTTCACAATCATTTCGTTGGCGTATATGCAGCCAACCAATTACCAACACATGTTCCACTACCTGCAGCTATCGTCATAAATACAGATCCCTCGAACAAACTTGGCACACACTGGATTTCCGTATATATTCATACTGATGGACGTGCCCACTACTTCGATACATTTGGATTTCCTCCATATGTAATGCAACATATTCAATTTCTACGTAGAAATTCCACTTCTTATACATTTAATAATAAACAAATTCAAAGTGTCAAATCGTCCCTATGTGGGCATTATTCATATCTTTTCCTATGCTTCAAAGCTAAAGGAAATGCCTTAAATGAATTTCATTACACTTTCTCATCAACTCCAGAAAAAATGATCGTCGCTTGCTGTATTTACTTTTACAGGTAATCATGTCATTCATTCTTCTTCTTCGTTTGTTTTGATTACTTTCTTTTCATATTATTGCAGGTAGTCATTTCTTCTTATTATTATTATTTATTATAATGTGTTTGTATATATTATCATTTGTTGTTTTATTTGTTCATGATTATATATAAAATAAATTTTAAGTTATGTTTTTCAATATTTTTCATTTCAGAGAGTAAAAGATCGTCATCGTGTGTGTGGACATCATCATTGTACAGTATGATACAGTATATACTATCTACGTTTCATCACCATCATCAACAGCAGTAATATCATCTGCGAAGTTGATATCACTATCACTATCACTATCATTAATTGAACTGTGTATAGACACCATCAGTGAACAGTATATGGCAGTTGTGAAGTTATCATCACCTGAACATTGAAAAAAATCTAACGTTCTTTTAAAATTGTACTATACTTACCGTCGTTTTAATTGTGTAAATAGTTTCATCAGCAATAAATACTTTGTATCCTTTCTTCTCTTTGAAAACAAATGTTTTATTTCTTATTTTCTCCGTTTCCTAATAAATAAATGTTTTATGATCAATTATGTAATTAAATACACATATCATAAAGCATATTTTTAAGTCATTGTATTAAAGAATTTCATAGTGTTTTTTAAAAAAAGATTCTAAAACTGATTTTTTAATTCAATGATGTAATCACGTAACTACATAATAATAATGAATTCAAATACTTAATCAGTTATTCTTTCGTAAATTAAATCAAGTATGTGAATTCAATATTATTATTATTATAGGACTTTTGTTTTTAAAATTTTAATATTATTTTAGTTCCTTTTTTTAAAAAAATAAAAAAGCCCTATCATACTTAAGACAAAGTTGTATAATAATAATAATAATAATAATAATAATAATTTCAAATACTAATTTTTATTTTAAGATTCATTTTAAGAATTTGAATTCATTATTATTATTATTATTATTATTATACGTATCACTTACAGTATACAAGGAAAAAATATGTTAGGAATTTTTTCTTGTAAAAAATTAAAAATCCTATCATATTGAGGTGTATGAAACGAACACAAAACACAAATAAAACATTTCACTTTCACTATATATATATTTTTATTACATTTGATATTACGTTGTTTAGTGTACATGTAAAAACAAATCAATTTTCTTCTTCTTTTTATGAAGAGACGTTCACCTCATTGATACCCTCCGAAGGCTGAGTATCGGTTTACCCCACCATGGCTGTGTCGATACACTATCAAATAAATCAACCATAATTGAATCTATGAGTTTTTGTTTGCAAAATACTTTCATTTCCAATTTTAATCGTTCACCATCAATGTTCACATCACTGTTCTTATCAAGAGAGACACTTGGAAAACTGATGTTCATACCATTAATAATACTCTGTTCATCTACACAGGTATGGATTCCGGCAAGTCCTATGCATGTAAGACACTGCAATTGTACATGATTACGAATAGTATCTGTACACAAGTCAAAATATTCACGTAGCACACCACTACAAACTTTACTTTTTTTCACAGCATGTTCAATACATGGTAATATTTCCAAGAAATAAAGCCAATCATTTGAAGTTAAGTACACAGTGTTTCGAGGAGCATGAAGTGTTCCTTTCTTCTCTAACATCACTAATTTTTCACCCATTAGTTTTCGCACCACCAGTTCGTTATTTCGACCAAGAGATTTTATAAATGTAATTTCCACTTGAGAATTTAAATAGTCCGTAACAAATGGGGTCAAATGTACAAGTTTCTCCCACTCTGCCAAATTGAACTCCACTCCAAACACAAGTCCTTTGCCAACACGAATCACTGGTTCAAATGTATCACTATCCAGTCCAATACAAATTAATTTCGTTTTCATTGAATCAAGTCCATATTCAACATTTAACAAGTATTCTTTCTTGGTATCCATAGTTGATGCACAAGCACTCAAAGACATGTTACTCCAGTCGCTGCCCAGCACAGAATAACGACACTATGCATACAGATGACTGCGCATGCATGAAGAGGAAGGGGGCGAAGAGGAAAATTCATCTTTAAATTTTGACGTTTCTTCCTTTGCAACAGCTGCTAACAGAATGATCTGCACAAGCACATACGTTCCGCTTACGCTCTTCGCAGGAGGGGTGGGGGGATTGGGGATTCAAATTATTAGCCAATACACGACAAGAACACGAAAAAGGCATGTTTTATCTTGTTTTTTACATCTGGTAGGCGTAAAAGACTATGAGCATAGCAACAGCAGGTTCTCATCACCAAAATTTTCCCACGGGCTTCTGTGGTAGCCGTAAAAGGCTATGAACATAACAACTAAAGGCTTGTCGAAACTTGCCTCCTAATTCCAGGAAATGATATCGATTTCCAGGAAAACAAGATAATTTTTTGCTGACTCGGTTAGCTATCCAGCCTCAATTCTACTTTTACAATGCCCTCCTTGGATTTTGAAGTAAGACTGAACCCACTACATTGCATCTTCCCCCATAATCTTATGCTCTTTGTTTTCCATTTTTTACAAGGCAAATAAAGATAATATCTGTACATTATCGTCTACAATTTGGGAGGTACGAAACCTGCCAACTATATATAGGTTAATCCTTCTAATGTCAACCTTGAATAATGAACATCAAACAGAAATTAAAAAAGAAAATTAAACCATGTTTCAGAATGCCAAAGAAGGTCTTTTAAAGAATGTGCAAGAAGTGCTTTTCAAATCGGAGAACATACTAGCACAGCCTGAGGAGATAGCAAAACGACTATGCAACGAGCGAATAGCTGCTTTACTACCAACTGATTGGAAAATTGGCTTAGACAGAATATGTGAATGTCGTATAATGAGATTGAGAAGCGAATACGTCTATACTTCAGCTGCTTATCCTCTAACGAAAGGCAACCCATATAGAAAATTGTTTGGACACTAGTAAGTTCAATTTCATTTCTCATTTAATGATTTATTTAGAAGTATAAATGAAGAGTTGGATGCAAGAACGAGATAGGTCCATTTTTTTTAGCGAATTTGAAATTTTCACACGTTCCAGTAGGAAAAAAATCACTCTACATTGTGCAAGAATCATATGGATCCGATCATTATATTCAGTGTTATAATGCAAAGGAAGTACCTACATATAATATTCATCTTGAAGTTAGAGCAAGAAACAGGCAGCTGCGGAAAAATTTCTGAAAGAAGATTTACCTGGTTCTTGCATCCAACCCTACAATTAATTTTCTTTTCTACAAAGTGATTATCTTAGGATCTTTTTATACATTACCATTTATCGCGTGTCAAATATTACTGCGGTTTCAAACTCAATGCGAGTATATTGTTCTTTTCATGCTTGTCATCACTGCATATCTGTAGCCGAGATTTAAAAACTCGTATTAGAAATTGTAGTTGGGTAAAATCGGTAAACATGTCTAACTGCATAAGAAACAATTATTCTGTTTACACAAGAGCGTGTTTCGTTACCACTTACTACACTGTAGCCATTCTTTAGTTAAACTAAACTCAGGAATTAAAAAGCATGTACAAAACATATTTACATTTTTACATTTCTACAAATCTTTTTACAAAACTTTCCATATGAAATCGGCTGCACAAACTTTCTACTATTATTACTTTCTTTGTTATCAATCATGAAGTTGCTAAGAAATGGACAAATAATATGAACACACATTCTCAATATTTTTGGCCTAAATGTCACGACGATAAACAGGGTGATTGCGTCCTGAGTTTAACATATATGGCTCGTCAGGGAAACATTGTGACAAATGCAAGTTCAAATATACAAAATTTTGAGTGTATGCGTGAAAAACATAACTTTCAAATTAGCATTTTCATTTTTTAATACGAAATATAATTCATATGGATGATTATTATTATTATAAAACAGTATGCCATGCGCTAATTTTTTCTCAGCATGGCAAAGTATCGAAATCAAAAATATCACAATTGTGAATTACCATATTTTCATTTCCATCCCTTCGTATAATACAGGGCGCTGAAATAATGACGATAACACAGATAGCATTTTGTAGAAGTGTTCCAAAAAAAAGAAAAAATATAGTAAACATGGGACAGACAATTTCTTCTTCCACAATTATAAGCTGCCGAAAATGACGTAAAATAACATTTAAATTACACAAGAACTACTGTAGTACATTCCGTCTTAATAGCCATGTTCCAGAATCCTATGGTAAATGCGCATCGAATTTTAATGCTGAAGGTAAGGTATACGGAGAGACACTTGTAAGTACTAGTTAAGCATCAATGACAATATTCATGTAGATATACCTTTAAAAATCATTTCATGTCTCTGCTAATTATCGAAAATGACTAATATCACTCTTCACCTTCATCTAAAAACTAATATGTTTAGGAGTTATGCAACCACACATATCTTAACTTGAAAGAAAAGTTTTCCATATTAAAGTGAAATCGAAGTTCGTGACCGCCATGTGCATCACCGGTAATTCACAGTAAGTGTACTTTACGGAGCCAGGTGCATCATACGTGATTCGCAGGCTATGCATCCCTGTTTTTGAAGCCGTGTGTATCACCGGTGATGCACAAGCACATAAGTTTCAAATGGTGAAATATATTCTCCGGCCTCAGAATGATGTTCAGTATTTTTGGTTTCCGGCTTCTGATGTTTTCTTCCCGAAATTACTTAATCATTATGATACATATTTTCCTACAATAAAACTGGCCCACGGTGCACTTTACCCGATTTCGGTCTGGCAGTCAACCTGTTAAAAAATAATTTAACAATGTTTGAAGAATGTACATATTTGTTCTTGTTTAAGAATAACATAAACAAAATGTCATAGTTTCGACATTCACTTTTATTTGAAACACGTAGTTGATTCATAAGAGCTAACGATTGTAATCTAGTTCTCAATAGGAGGTAACGACTTCTTACCGTTCAACTGACAGAGAACTGTTGCATTTCCGCTGAATTACCAGAAATATATATATTTCACCTTTATTGCACAACAACAAATCCTTCTAATAGAAAGCCTCACAATATTTTGTTGTGTCTGGAAAATAACTCCTAGAGTTGTTACTTTAACGAAAGTTTATGGACTAGTAAACTTCGAGTATGGAGTTGTTACTAGTCCATAAACAGGGGTCTAGCCAAGGAGGATAGGGGGAAGGGTAAATAGGAGGTCAATTTTCCAAACGATTTCTATTCCCCTAAATCTTGTGCATTTATTAAATGTGTTTAATATTTGAATGTTTACAGTAAATAAAGAACGTATACATTCTATTGGAACGAGTAAAATATCCTTCCCAGCTGCGTCAATTCCAGAGGTCTCAAATTGCAAACTTCAATATCCAGTTAATAAAAATAATCGCCGTCTTCAATCTCATACCCTTGCCATCTCTCAGCCTAGGATTGGATTCCGTAGTGAATTAATTCTGGTGCCGGCAATGGAAACAAGTGCTCAACCACACTTTGAACTGTCAAATACCCAAGAAGAAAGATCATACCTCCCAAGAAGTGACCAAGATATCAGAAGAGGTTGAAGTCAGTGTGAGAGATACCGGGAGAATACTGTGGGAGAGTAAGAATTTCATACTGCAACTCACGGAGAATCTGTACCATCTATTGCACAACAGCCTTGTCGTACAACACTAAGAGACGATGTTTGTTGACTATTGCTGGATTATTGCGAACATTTTTGCGATGCATTTCGTAGCGTTCAGCACTGTAATGATCTGTATTGATGGTTCCGCCTTCCCTGAGAAAGACATGATGGATCATTTCCAACAAAGATCACCACTATCAGTGACAATACTTTCTGTGGGTAGAGACGTAGAGTACGAAACCGTCTTCCTCGTTAATCACTATCCAAGCATTGACTACAATTAGTATGTATAATTGTTATAGCAGATTCTTTTTAAAAAATCTGAAATGACAATCCTATGCAGGAAACTTTCTCAGTTGTTCTTTATACTCAGAGAAATTTAAACCTCCAGACGACGATTCTTGTTGCGTGGTATCAACTCATGTAGCATCCATGAGTCCAACGTTCTCACTTTATCGATTGTACGAGTACGAATGGAGTATGATGTACACCTAACTCATCTGCAGTTGTGAGGAGTCGTATTGATAAAAAAAAGAAAGTAATTTAACTACGTTAGGAGACATAGCTGAGCGAGTGCCAGCTAGCGAACGGGGTTAGAAGCCCCGCAGGGCTCGTTTTGTTCCACTTGAACCCCATGATAATATGTCAAACACGGGTGGTCCAATGACGATATATATTTATTCTTACCTGCTTCCTTGTGACCAACTTAAAACAGGTGGTTAGGGTCGAGCGAAAAATAAAATATCCGCGTCACACAAATGTTTTCGCGTACAAGTGGACTTTCATAAACATATGTTCTGTGCTACATCGGCGGAAAGCAAGCTAAACTCTACTTACATTTGGTATGAAATATTGTAAAATATTTCTTCAGATAACTTTCTGAAACTAGATATCTGACAAATCAAGAGATTTGCTACAATTTCGAGTAATTGGTGAAAAAGAGAAACACCATTAATAGTTTCTAAATAATCATTAGCGCGATTATTCACCCATTGATTACTCTGAAACAAAGAACTGGATGCATATACTTGACACTTTGTTACTTTACTTTGAGCGTAGAATTGTGCGAATTTATCTGTTTCTTATTTTTTAAGTATACTATTTGTACCACACAAATGCAATGTCAATTAAATGCACTTCCATAGTACCTTTATAGATAATTAATTTGTATTTATTCTAAGTTATGATTTCATCTTCACACACTGTCAAGATCCACGTCTTAATACTGTTTGCTTTATTTAACTCATTCATTATTAAATTGAAGCTGTTTCTCAGTGATGTCTAGTTACCGAAGATCAAGTTCATAACCCTTTCGCTGAATAATTATTTTTGAGGCCAATCCTCAAATTTTGGTATTTATTCATAAGAAAATGGAAGTCTTAGAATAAAAACCAAACGTAGTACAAATACTCCCTGTCGCCGCAGTATGCAAATTACCTAAACCTTGTTCGGCGTAAGCTCTAAACTCCGATAAACAAAGCCACTTGAAACTAAATCTCGCTGATTTGCTGTTGTACCTACCGACGCTTGTACTCCTCCGCAAAATAGTTCATGTGATTTCATTATTAGTGTTACAATGAAGCTCCATACAAAACTGCTATATTATTATAAATGGCAAAAATATAATCCGGATTATCTAATAATGCTGCAATCGAGTGTGGTTAATGAAACAATAGAAATAAACACTAAGCATGCGCAATAATTATGGTGCCAAGTCAACTGTGGACGCATGTTCTGCTTTTAAAGTCTGAAAGATGGCTGGCATGAATCCCGGTTCCGCGAGTGTTGTGGTGAAACACCAAGAAGGTAAACCTTTACTCACTAAGCAACAATTGTTTACCAGCGAAATTCAAATATTTTTAAAAAATATTTTTCTTTCTTTTCTGCTGCTGCTGTATCTGGACAACACGAGACAGTATTATCAAAATGCATGTGTATAATTTGCTCCTCCCCGTGGGAAGTGGGAGTGATACATCACTAGCCAATCGTATTTGTGACAAGTGGAAGGGTAGAAATATTTTGTTTATCGGAATTTAGAGCTTACGCTGAACAAGGAATAGTTTGTTACGCTCCTGACACATCCGATTGTCAGTGGTGCCAACCTATTTACAACAGTATGTATAACATTCTTTGCTGGAGAATGTCGTATTGTCCTAACGTAGGTGTAGGTAAATTGACATAAATATCACTACATGAACTGAGAAAGGTGTATTTGTTGTTCCCGATCTCTTTGCACATCCCAATTGTCAGTGTTGCTATATTATTATAGTATTTTCATCTTGTTTTATATTTTCTAGATACATTTTGTTATTATTGATCATTCTTATGATTCTCTGCACCCCTCACATTATTCGCACCCAATCTGATACTAGTATATTTCCCAATATCGAAAGACGTCTGTTCTGTATTTCATCCACCCCATACATCTCATCTGTCAATGTTGCCAGACTATTTCGATATGAATTTTCTTGAAACTCTTTTGTAACATTCACAGTTTCCGCATGACGTTTCGCGAGTATTTCCTGCAACCGTCAAGAAAGAACTATATGGTAACCAATCCAGTAGAATCTAAGATTTCAGTGTTACCACCTATCAGCAAGATCTTTTAAAAATTGAATTGCGGTCAAAAATCAACGTTTCGATGCGAAATTCGCACCTTCATCTTCGGACTCAGAATCTAACAAGAACGCATCTATCTGATTCTCGCTGATTGCATTTTCTTCAGAATTAACACTGAAGCACACTTCACCAAATGAAGAATGACTCTTGTAATAATTCGCATAACACTATCTTAGTTCAAAGAATCATCGCCAGTTGGCAGCACAATGCAATGTATTGTCGCTACGAAATATTTTGTATCATCAGTTCCACTAAAGTCTAATATCGCAGCGAAGTACAAACAAAAATAGACGTTATGGACTAAAGTCGAATTTCGCAGTTAAAAGTAAAAGCCATCAGTTCGACTAAAGTCGAATTTGTAAGCGAAAGGGTTGAGAGATTTCAGAAATCTCATTTAATAAACTGGATATTTTATGTGAAAATTCACGTTATGTTATTTAACCAGGTGAAGTTTATTCGAAGAACAACTTCTATACTAAACTATCTGGGTTTCGCGCAGTAGGCCTATAGTGCATATGGAACAATGTTGTGACATGCAAAATTCTAAAAGCTGGATTGAGAACGTATCGAATCCCCGTCTTTCAAATATCAATCTTTGCTCAGAGAACAAGAGATTAAACCTCAAATAATTGGATGGATTCCGAAATTGTTTTACTGAATTAATGGATGTTTCAGATTTAATATATTCGAAGTGTTAAAGAACGAATAAGGAAAGAGAGCTCCCAGAGAAATAAAAGATAGAAGTTCCTACCCATTTCAATATCTAGATATAATTATTCCAACATTATTTACAACTACTGATACAAGTTCAAAACAATAATTTAATTTTTTGTTGTTTTCGTTTCATTGTAAAGACTTGCCACATACATAGAAAGACTGATGTTCAGAATATCTAAGCGACAAATTAAACAAGAATCCTAGCTTCAATTCTCTGCCAATAAGATGATTTATACGGTTATTTTTAAAGTTCGTTTGCACATTCTAATATCCAATTAGATTACAATCGTTAACTCTTATGAATCAACTACGCATTTCCAGATAGAAGTGATTCTCGAACTCTGATATATATTTAGTTATTTTGTTCTTAAACAAGAGCAAATTAGTATGTTTCTCAAACATTGCCAATTTATTTTTTAATATTGAAATTTTATTCCACTCCATTATGAAAAACTTTCCCTGAAGTTAAAATATAGTGTGTGTGTTTGTGTGTGTGTGTGTGTGTGTGTGGTTGCATAACTCCTAAATATTAGTTGTTAAATATAGGGGAAAGTTATATATTAGTCATTTTCGATAACTAGCAGAGACAAGAAATTATTTATAAATGGTACCTATATGAATATTGTCACGTATGTTTAATTATTGCCTAAAAGTGTCACCCCGTACCCTTACTTTCGTTATAAAATTTGATGCACCTTTACTACAGGATTCTAGAACGTTAATATTTACGTAGAACGTATACTTTTTAGTGTAATTTCTAGACCCGATTTCGATAGGTCCCAGAGTTCAGATTTCTTTCCACAAATAACTTCAATAGTTTAGATTTCTGAATTGCACAACTTCTGAATAGATCTTCTGAATAGCACAGCTCCTGTTCCATAACCTTTACTAAAAAACATATGGTAACTTGTTCATTATCGTTCATCTCCAAAGACTCAACCACTCGCAAGAAAGCATCCTCTCTTTCAGTCTACATGGGCCTGCCTTTTTTCTTCGGTTCGTATTCACCTGATGACATCCGCTTCTTCATATTTCCTGGAATCCCCTTTTCTTTTCTAAAATTGGTGCAAGTAGTGGTACACTGCGTCTTTCGCAAACAAATCTCTGGCATATTCAATACGACTTTTTACAGTAATGGCTCAATCATCATTGCATTATTCACATAATTTCAATATTGTTTCTTGAAGAGTGTTAGCTTTTAGTGGAATATTAATTCACTCACGTTCTGAATTCCTTGGCATCCTTTCTGAGATAAACATGTGGGTCTTCCATTTTCTGTGAATACCTTCTTTCATATAATGCAACTCTCCATGACGAGTGAGCAGTATCATATTCAATGTTTCCATTAGCTGTAACACACAACAATAGGACGAAAATGAAAAAAATGCATTGTAAAATTACAATCAACAGTAACAGTTCAGTATTCAACCATTCAGCCATTTGAATTATAATCACAGAGTTATTTACACTTACAAGAATCATAAAGGGTCTACTATGTCTAGATAATGAATAAAGTACAGGGTGTCTCAAAAGTCCAATGATATAGGGAAATTCTGTTATTATCAGAGTTACAACAAAATGTAAGAGAGGAAACCATCTCCAAATATGATGTTTGAATCTAAAGTGAAGGATTTTTTAAAAATCAGATTAGCCGTTTGGGCTATACACTCTATGTGCCCAATGTTAAATGAGACTGCAACGTTGCCATTTACCAGAAACCATAACATAAGTGAATGAAGTTGCTCTCTTTTACGCTAACGTATCGATGGCCAGCCCCTATTTCAAACATGTCCCATTCATCATATCTACTCTTACAAAATTAATCCACTTCCCAGTAAATGGCAACGTTAAATTTTTATTTAAAATTGGGCGCATAAAGAGTGTACAGCACAAACGGCTCGTCCGATCTAAAAAATTCTTCACTTTAGATTGAAAACATTATATTTGGAGACGGTTTCCCCTCTTACATTTTGTTATGACTCTGATAATAATAGAGTTACTCTATGTCGGGTGACTTTTAAGACACCCTGTATATTAGAGGTATGTTCAATACCTCATTTCAAAGGACACATAAAAGTGAACAACTACCATAAAGGATGTTGAGCCTGTTATCTTGTTAGAAGGTCACACAATTACGCCGTTTGTTATTATGTCTGCCGTAAATGACCACCAACGGCGGCCATATTGGATTTAAAGACCTTCCAGTCTGAATATTCTTGAGGACTTTTTCAGGTTTGCTTAGAATCTGCTCAGCATCATTTTGGCGCATGTTTCATTTCTATTCCAATTTGTTCAAGGTAAAGTGTCTTTTTTTACGTACGTTGATAGGACTAATTCTGTTTCAATGTTAATGTTTTGTGAGAAATGAGTTATAAATCACGTTTACCTGCTGAGGATTGACCATAATTTTTGTTACTAAAGACACTCACAAGATAGTTATTTCCAAGTGATTATTCTTTTATTCAGTGTTTGTTGAGCAAATGCATGACCGTTGTGCCTGATTCGTAATGTCTTTAGGTACTTGATAAAAGTTAAAATATTACTTACTCTCAGATTAGTACAATGTTATGTACGAAGTACCTAACTTTCCCGGACGGAGATAATATAGCAATCCCTGATCACCACTTCTGAAAAGAAGTTACCTTCATCAACACTCATTGACAGGTAGTCTATTGTATCCTCATCGCCAAAAGTGCCTTTACGTCGCCGTGACGAGTATGTAGTCGCAAGTTACTGCAAGAAAGTGAAGGTTGCATAAGAATTTGTGATTAATTTTGAAGAGTATTTATTTTGACTAGGGAATTAATGTAGGTATAGGGAGTAAAGGCACAGATTTGAAGCATCAATAAACTGTCATCTCTGAAAAGATTCGTATTCTCAATCTCTCGATTTATTGTTTTACATGTTAAGTTAAACACCACAACCTGTATCATTGATAGCGTTGATCGTCTTATTTATTAAAATCGTGTCTGAAATTACCTGTATCGTCAAAACAATCCTCCCCAGACGTGATGTATAGAGAAAAAGAAGATCTACGACATCTGTAATATATGTATATGTGATTCACTAAGTAACTGTAGGAATTAGTTAACCCTTTCCAGATCCTGGCTTTTTGGGCTAAGATCCCGAAAGGGGTAAAAGACACGTAAAAGAGCAAAAAAGGAGATCTAGAAACTTGAACTTTTAGAAGCGTCCTAGATAGGTGAAAATATATTTAAAAATTGCAAAATATATCACGTAATTTATCTTTCTTTTCTTATATTCTGGTATACTTTTATCACATTCAAACATCTCTATCCAGGATTACGAGATAAAGTGAAGAAAGAAACATTTCCACTTCAAGAATCAGAAAATATCTTCTTACTTGGCCTAGATTCGAACCCGCAACCTTTAAATCCATAAAGCAATACTCTACTGATTTTTTTTAAATTTAATTGATTCACCAAACTAACTAACGTGCTTAACTACTTATTACTAGGTTTTGGATGCTTATTCACTTAACTCTTTTCTCTATTAACCTAAAGCAACAGAGACACAAACACAGAAGTATCGAGAGGAAAGTTAAAATTCCAAAGGCTGTCCCACCGGGAATCGAACCCGTTACCCCGTGCACCAAAGTCACAAGTGCTAGCCACTAGACTAGCGCGGAGGGCACCAAACTGACCTAATAACTGCTGTTGCAATTGACTGACTCTACAACTACTGGTTGATGAATGATGTGTAATAACGAAGTTGGCCGAGACAATTGCTTCATTTAGCTCTTTATATATAACAAATGTAAGTGTAATTTATCCGTGCGTTCTGCTCAAACTCCGCAACTAACAGCCGTAGTCCAATAGCGCTTGTATGGTACAGTAGCATTGCATCCTACAACCATTAGGAAAGTTTCGGTTTGACCCTATGTATGTCCTAAGTGGGAGGAGGGAATTGAAAAAGAGAAAAGTGGTTTAGAAATTATGCAAAAGTGGAATATGTCACGAAGTGAGGTGATATAGAGTTCAGCGTCTCTTTCAGCTGCGAGTCTACATAAGACATGGATCTACAACTTGAAACCCGAACCACTCGACTCCCTCTGGGAATCGAAACCCTTATCACCTCTAGCTGTATCATGAGGAACACAGGGACATGTAAATATAATCGAAAATGAACGGCATTAATGTCAAATCCATATCTTTTGAGGTCACTGACATGAATTGTGATACACCCGATTACGTTCACATCAAAGTTTAGCCCTATCGGCATGGAGGTTTAAAGGGAGATGTGAAAATAAAAATTCCTAATTGAAAGATATGAGTATCTATTTAATAGTTTTCGGTATCGCTGAAATGAATAATGACACCCCGATACCATTAAAGCACAAGGCTTTATTTACTCTTCGTTAGCGGGAGGTTTATTAATTTGCTTCTGCTAAAAACAAATGCATTCGTACTATTTCATTTTGATTCAAATATTCTACTGGGAAAACCTAATCTCAAATATATCTTTGAAATAAAAATGTATTCTTCCGTACAACGCCGGGTATTTCAACTAATAAATAAGTAACTTAAAAAACAAATAGTATATTTAATTAAAATAGA
The DNA here is from genome assembly GCF_964235325.1 of Thermobia domestica. Lineage (NCBI taxonomy): Eukaryota > Metazoa > Arthropoda > Insecta > Zygentoma > Lepismatidae > Thermobia > Thermobia domestica. The sequence continues at coordinate 116,681,743 of NC_137456.1, read as the reverse complement.
AATATGTATTTTTGAATGTTGTATATGAATTGTTAATCCGTGCTTTATCTAGTAAAAAGTGGTCCATCCAGGATATATTCTGAAGTAATAGGGAGAACTATGGGATAAATATTTTATTAAACTACTATCAAATTTAGTGCGGAATGATTTCATACAATTTATCTCGAGACTCAGACCGCTATTTGTCGACCCAGAGGAGACTAATACTGTAAGCAGTCTCGTTTCGATACCAGTCCTACTTCGGGGCTTGTTCTATAGTAACTAATTGCGTGGTTCACCTACATAAGACGTCGTAAATTTAAATATTTGACAACTTCCTCGACTTCCACATGACGAATCGTTCTAGCTAAAACTACCAGACCGTTTAGGTAATTTAGGGTTTAAGTACAGGTCCTATTCTTATGCCAGTTATTTTCTTGTAACAGTGAATGAAAAATGTAACACTTATAATGTTGATTGTGCATAATGCTCTAAAGATAAAAGAAACTAGAATGTCGGACTCTGTGATGTAAATAGTTACTGCCGTGATGTTAACCATGGTAGAAATATACAAAGTAAATTCATCAGCGAACGCGTTTCCGTCCTACTCGCAAAATGACGTCACCTTCAACATACGCTCGGATAGAACCACAGGAGTAACGCTATCTTCTGCTTGCTTCCTTGCTATTGTATGTTCTCTTTGCAACCTGATGTGAAATTACTGTTTTCTTCTTATTATCATCTGTCTTTGCTATTTCTAATTTAGATATATATATTATATTAGTGTAATTTTATTCCGTCATGGAAATATATTTTATTTCTTTTTAAATGCTAATAAAAAGAAAAGTATATTTTGACAAGTTTCCCCACACCCCTAGAGGTATTGTCCGTGTAGCGTTGCGTTTTTTTCCCTTAAATAGTATCTCCAGTAGGTTTATTCACTTGTGTTTGCCAATTAGGATTTCTTTCCTTGATTTTTTAATTCTTTCACTTCTGTACTGGCAGGAAGTTCATACGCATCAACCTTAACCATTCCATACCTTCCTATGTGACAATCGCAGGTTTAAGATTGTCGGTCACTTATAATGGTCAAATCAAGACATGCAGTTTCTGATAGTCCTCTACATTTCTTCCAAGATTATGATAAGCGTTGCACTCGTACCCTTCCCATATTCTCTAGTACCGTACTCCGATCTTCCACTTTGCCACGCCCTGCTCCTAGTAATCTTCCGTCAGCAACGCCTGCACCACAATTACTTAATTTACAAACCTTCCTAATTTTGAATTTGCCTCGTGACATTCCTGCTGCCATATCCCTCGACACTCCCGTGCACCCTCCTTGTGATTCCATAATGCAAACAGCTCCGTCGACTTCTTATACTATTAATTCTGCCCACGACACAGTGAATATTGAAGAGACCACCCATTAGTGATGACCATATTGTTGCTCCGACAAAGGAACCTGATACAGACTAATGTTCTCTCTCCAAACAACGTTTAGTCAACAGTGATGAAGTTACCTCTGTGCACAGCCAATCTGATGTGCCAACTATCAAATTTATGTCCCCTTCTGGTGCCCCACCTAGTGTCACCGCGTCACCTTCTAGTGCTAGTGCTTTTCTCAGTGATGTGGTTGTTTCTACTGCCAGTAACGTTAGTCCAAATGAAAATGTATTTTTGTCCCAAACCCAGCGCTAGGAATAGCAAACTGAAAGTGGTGACAGTGATCTTTCTTTGAAATTAATAAGGTCTCAAGATGGTTATATTGTCGCGTCCACTCGTACCCGTTCAAAGTCTCGTTCTAGGAAAGGTACTAACACTGCATCGGATCCTTCGTAATTCCTCTTCTCTCTCTAATATCCTCTTCTTTCTCTTTTCTTCATTTTTTCTTTGGTTGATACAAATGTATCGCCACTCTAATGTAAACGTTTTAACTTCCTTGGTTAAGCAACATGCTTTAAGTGATTTCATACGTAACGCAGAGATAGATATACTGTTCACACAGGAAGTAGCTTTGTCTGAATTTTCCAACCTATTTAATCACTTCTGGTGCTCTAATTTTAGTCCCCAAGTCTTAGAAACTGCAGATATCTATAGGAGTCATATAGATTTTATTGAACATCCTACTCCTCTTTCACTTCAACACTTTCTTGATTTTTTTCTAAAATGTTCTTTTGGAGGAAAAACTTGTCAGTTGTTTGTTTAGTTCATTTATTCTTATGCATGTTCTAAATCAGGTAAAATATTAAAACATCCGGTTCACACTTCTTACCAAATTCATATTTTATGATTACTGTTAAATTTCTATTGATGTTATCTCATTTGCGAATAAATACTCCATGACATTCAACAAAATATTCTTTAGCTCTTTGATTGTCTAGAAGTTCCTTTGATGGAAATGAATTCTGTCCAGTTGCAGTGCAGTCTCTGAAGAGGTTCTTTCACATAGAACTGTGAATATCTTATTTTAAATTAGAAAGCTAGCTTCACAGCTATAAATTCAAGATTTTGTTTTCCAAATCATGCGTATCAAATGAATAAATTTAATCTTCATTTTCATTTTCATCTTCGGATAAAATACGGAAAAGGACGAACTTCACTTTTTCTTTTCCTTGCTTGATCTACATAAATAATTTTATAACTAATTGGATTATTAAAAAAGATGAAACATGTGGCATATTAAAGGAGGATACTTAAGTTAAAACTATTGCATAAAAAAAGCCTCAGCGATGAAAATATTCTAATAAATTATCTTCTATCTTCCAGATAAAAAAAATAAAGTTGATATAGATGACGACAAAAAACATATGAATTTGAATATAAAATTTGATTCCAAAATACCCTCTTATAAACCACTACTTAATTTTAAAAAATAAACACATGTAAATTGAAGTTATGTGATTAACTTGGAGCTTCAGAAACGAACACACAGAAACCGCTATGTAAAGTCTAGCCGATGGAGATTTTTTTAATTGCATAACTAGCTTTTGGTTAGGCGGGGACTTCGGCCCCAGATGCTTGCATTTGCTCTTTCTACGGTCTCTGACTTCCCATATTCCTAAGATGTTTATTCTTAAGAGATTTCGAGATATAGCTATCTTATTACTACAATATCAACCCCCAAGTCTTTCTTCCCGCCGTTTTTCTTCTAACCGTAATAATAAAAAACGCTGAAATACATCTCTAATCAAGGTGTTTCTACTCTTAAGGGAGTTCGGAATATGCTCATTCTATTTACCAATTTCAACTTCAATCTTTTTTATACGACATTAAAAACGCAGAAACATGTCTTTAATTGTCTTATATGAGAAACCTAAACACTAAATGTTCATTCCCGGCGGGAGCTCATGCAGTTCGGATACCACGTCTAGGTCCACGTCTCATATAGTCTCGCTGCTAAACGGGATGTTAAACTCAAAATCAACTCAACCAATTTTCATGTCAATAACCTTAACGATTTTCGAGATATGGTCATCCAATTATAATAATTGTAACTTCACCCGATTTTCTTCCCTTCTGGGGTAAATATAATTGAAACGCTTACATAACTATCTGATTTAAATAAGAAGTCCATAAACCAAATTTCATGTCTGTAACATTCAAAGCTTCCATGGACATTTGAAGATAATATTTGTCACTCCTCTTTCTTCATTTTTTCCTCCGAATTTCTCAAAATTCTTCTTTTAGTGGAGCCTTACATTACAAGTCCTATGCCCTTTCTAAATTTCAAGTTTCTAGCTTAAGCGGTTTGGACTAGGCGTTGATCCATCAGTCAGTCAGAACTTGTTCTTTTATATAGAAAGATACATAATAAGCAAATGAAAGACAAAAGTAGTATTACAAAACCAGTATGGCAAACAACTTATATACTGTGTTAAAATATGTAGATATTCATTAATTAGGTAAAATTCAGAAAACTGAGTGCATAAGCACGGTGGACCTACGGCTTTTTGGGTCCAATCACAGATGACAAAATTACACCCCCATTTTACAATTGCTGTAAATCTTCCTGTTTTGGAAATGAATAGAACTTGACATTCTCTTCACCAACTTTTCTATTTCGTGTGTTCATTTTACAGCCTTACACAGCTCATTAGAGCATTGTTAAAGTTTTCAGTCAATGTAACAAATACAGATGAGTTCTATTTACGCAATATATACTAAATATACAATAATATTCGACATAGAAAATGTCATACACAACAGTGTATAACACAGTAATCTAATGTTTAAAAAAAGAAAACGTACATCTTCAACTCAAATGAAACTAACAACTTGTCAACTAAGAGGGCGCTACAATGTTATCTTGTTCGGAGAGTCAGTGATTTTGTGTCAAAATTGACGTCATGCGAAGGGACATTCTTCGCGTGGGTTTACCTTGTCTTAATTCTACCACGGGTGTTCATACTTGATACTTTCTATCGCAAAATACGTTTGGGAACATTACTCTTGGTGGCCTATTCCTTGTGCCTTTAAGTATTTGCCTTCCAGCTATACAGCAAGCTGTGTGCGTTCTGCGTAACTCCCTCTCTGCCCTGGCTGTGTTTGCGAAAATATTGTTTGCTTTTCATGCATTTGGGTAAGGGGTAAGACACCCTTGCACACATTGGCTGAGCGGAAGGGAGTAACATATAAAATGAGCGAAAATGACAACCGATGTTAATGTAGAGTTCATAGTTTCGAGGTCGCTGAGATAGGCGTAATGCGATCAGGTATTTTCTGTTTGTCGTTTCTTTATATAGTCTTTCGTACGTTATAACGAACTTTAACTTATTTGCGTAGAGTAGTTGGTCAGTATGTCCTCAGTAGATATTTTTACTTTTTCCAAGATCATCAGTTCAAATCCCATAACCTACAGAAACTTTTTTGGAAAAGCTTGATTCTGTCAGTTCGTTAAGCAACAATATTTTGTTCTAATCATGTTCCTTAGTATTATTCTCTTCATTTTAATTAATTTAAATATTTCCAAAAATTCAGAATTCTGACTTTTAAAAAGTGTTACAATTATCAAGAATTGTATAAGAAAAGGATATTTCATTTCTAATCAATATCATAACCGAAAGGGAAAAATTATAAATAATTGAAACATTAATTACCATATGGCTAAACTTGAATGAAACATTACTAAAATAGAACATTTATTCCTAATAGTCTCTGCAAGTAATATGTAGAAAATAGACAGAAATAATGAACGTCAACTATCAGTTAACTATTAAAAGTATAGTAGGGATACCTAAGTAGAAAATGCACTCTTTGCTTCATGAAAATAAAAAAATATTTTACAAAATAATTACAGAAAAGAAATTTTATGACATTTACTGAGCGAACGTAGGTTAGTGTTATCGTTGACACTTCGTAATTGGGAGTCTCCAGGTTCAAATTTCGATACGAGGCATCCTGACTAGTGATTTTGCAGCACCACTAAGGGAATACCGGGTACCTTTAATACATAAGCTTTGGAAAAATTTCTTGAAAACTTCGTTCTTATGTTGTTAATGTTTCAGTGTGAAATGGCCTTTCGCTGCATGGAAAATATTTTAGTAAATAAAATATAGTAGATAAATGGTTAGCGTAAGGGACTCCTACTTGCATGGCCTAGGTTCATATCCCGACCGTTCTTATTGAATTTTTTAGCACCGCTCATATTTTGTATTCCACAAGTTTTATCTTGAATTAAATGTAGTCGCAGGTAGTTTGAACCGAATCTATTTTCAAATATGTATTTGCTATTACATGCTTTCTTTAACTTGCGATGTTTCAACTTTGATATTGGATACGCGTATTACAACGTTAATGTAACTCATTTCACCACGTCAAATCATGATGAATGTTTTCATAACAATGATAGTTAGGCGGTAACACAAAATTTCATTGTTCCTCTAATATATGTATATATATTTAGAAACTTTTGACTCAGAAGAAAACGTACAATTAAACGTCCGATGCAACATAGACTCCTGGAGGAATTTCAAAGAAATTTAGCATACGCATAAATTACCATCCGAACAATGTACCCCTAACAAGCTTTCGATCTCTGAAATAAATTCCTGCCTATGACCCTGCAAAGCAGTGATGATTTTAGGGACTGATCAGGAGGTAACGTCTCCCTGGAGCAACGACAGTTCCCCAGAAATCATATATCTGATAAGCCAAATGTACTGGTACTTGTCCATTACTATTTTTCACTCTGAGGGTATTGAAACTTACGTCAAAGGAACATTTCGGAAATCACCACCGCTTCTCTCCTCTGAACCGCATGCCAATGGAGCCAATCTGGGTTAAATACCACATCTGGAATATTATTATTTATGTCAGTGATCCCGAAAACTATGTATTCGACACAAATATATGATATTTTCGATTTTTTGCCTGTCATCTTCCCACTCTGACCCCGATACCAACGAAGGCTTAACTTTAAGTTAAGCAGCATTGATCAATTTCCCCCCTTATTAGGGATAGCTTAGTGTCTCGCCCCCACAACTATCGAGGAATTCCAACAAACTTAACTATGCCTAAAATTTACCATGTGTAAAACAACTGTGCGGGTGATCTTTTCCGGAGAGGAATTCGTTAACTACTTTTTCAATATCAATGTGGTGGCTTTTTTTCCTTTTCCATGCTAAAGATTGCTAAAGAGCTCAACTTCACCTGTACCATTCTGCTATGAATATAAATTTTAATGACACTTAGTTTACTGAATGCATGCTTAGGTCTTCCTCTCGTTACAAGAAAAGTGAGATACAACTATAAAAGAGTAGAGGTCTAAGCAAGTACGGAACATTATTAGCAATGACACTACAAGAAATGAGTTTTTGCAATATGATGTGATCAGTGCCGGATTTAGGGGGGTGCAAAAGTACAGGCGTATCCCCTGTCGTTGCAAATATACCCAATCTAAAGTGAGAAGCTAGCAGAAAAAATAGCAACACTTTCCGAAAATTTCTGCTGTCATGTTTCCGTTTAGGCCTAAAACAAAGGGAAGTTTTGCAAAATCAGTAGTTTAAGTCAATTTTCTAAAAATTGAAAGAAAAGTATTCACCGAGAACAGGCACTTAGCATTTAAAGAGTATTTCTTCATTCACACTACAGATGCATAAAGGCATTTTAAACATCCCAATTCAATTCAAATGTACTGGTAGTTATTGGTGCACCCTCCTCAGAACCTTGTGGATACGACCCTGGATGGGACAGTATTTTATACGAATATGAAGAAAACCATTGTACATATTATCCCTAACATTCCTTACAAGTGAAAGCTATATTACGTATCGACTAATATCAGATTATGTGTATAGAGTTTCATATCCTTAACTTTAAGGTCTCCTGAGTTAAGTAAATGAAGAAACTTGCCGTAAACTAAGAGTAAGACCTTGAGCTTTAATGGTATCGGGGGTGTCATTATTCATTTCTGCAATCCCGAAAACTATTAAATAGACACTCATATCTTTCAATTAGAAATTTTTATTTTCACATCTCCCTTTAAACTTACACGCCGATAGGGGTAAATTTGATGTGAACGATATCGAGTGTATCACAATTCATGACAGTGAGCTCAAAATATATGGATTTAACATTAATATCGTTCATGTTCGATTTTTTTACATGTCATCCATGTTCCCCATGATACAGCTAAAGGTGATACGGATTTCGATTTCCGGCGGGAGTCGAGTGGTTCGGGTTTCACGTTAAGTTGTAGATCCACGTCTTATAAAGACTCGCAGCTGAAAGAGACGCTGAACTCTATATCACCTCACCTCGTGAAATATTCTACTTTTGCATAATTTCTAAACCACTTTTCTCTTTTTCAATCCCCTCCTCCCCCTTAGGACACGCATAGGTCGAAACCGAAAATTTCTTCATGGTTGCAAAATGCAAGGCTACTATACCATACAACTTCTATGGGACTACGGCGGTGAGTTGTGGAGTTTGAACAGCACGCACGGATAAACCACATTTACATTTATTATATATGTTTACTAAAATCTCATATTAGGACTTAATCTGCACGACATACTTTCAACGAATGCGACCTTTTAAGTTATGTTCTTCTTCTTCTTCTCCTTCTTATTCTTGTTGTTGTTCTTACTCTTATTATTATTATTATTATTATTATTATTATTATTATTATTATTATTATTATTATTATTATTGGAATAGTTAAATGAAGCAATTATCTCGGCCAACTCCGTTAATGCACACCATTCATCAACAGGTAGTTGTAGAAATCAGTCAATTGCAACAAAAGTTATTAGCCCGGCAATCGCGGTGTGCACATCGCTCGTCTGGTGTGTGCTTGTAAGCTGTGTGTAGCTGTGAACTCTCCGTTTTTGTTTCTCGTTTCCTGAACATTTGTGTGTGAAATTGGGCTCAGAACTTCTTTATTACGACCCAGTGCTATTCTTTTGGTCTTTTGATAATGGTTTTGCGATATGGTTAGTTTACGAGTGAATACTATACGAATAAATTTTCATCCTGTGAGTAATCGTCCCATGTCTATTAAAGTACATGAATGGATTGCTTCAACCTTTAAATTGTTCCCGGACCAGGTTATGTCAATAGAAATGGACTTCAACAGGAAAATCAGGGATATTAAACTCTTAAACCAGATTACTTATGAGCAAATACTACGTGATTCACACGGTAGAATGGTGTACAAAGGTGATGACAGTGAATTTGTTCTGGACCTTGATTCTGCTAGTAATATGTCTCAATTGGTTAAACTACATGTATGTCCTAGTGAGCTTGACAATGCTAAAATCAACAGTGTGCTTTCCAAGCACGGCGAGGTGCAACATATTGAAGACGAATACTATGATCCAGATCACTTTTACAAAACTTGTACTGGCAGGAAGTTCATACGCATGAACCTTAACCATTCCATACCTTCCTATGTGATAATCGCAGGTTTAAGATTGTCGCTCACTTATAATGGTCAAATCAAGACATACAGTTTCTGTGATAGTCCTCTACATTTCTTCCAAGATTGTGATAAGCGTTGCACTCGTACCCTTCCCATATTTGCTAGTACCGTACTTTGATCTTCCACTTTGTCACGCCCTGCTCCTATTAACCTTCCGTCAGCAACGCCTGCACCACAATTACTTAATTTACAAACCTTCCTAATTTTGAATTCGCCTCGTGACATTCCTGCTGCCAAATCCCTCGACACTCCCGTGCACCCTCCTTGTGATTCCACAATGCAAACAGCTCCGTCGACTTCTTATACTATTAATTCTGCCCACGACACAGTGAATATTGAAGAGACCACCCATTAGTGATGACCATATTGTTGCTCCGACAAAGGAACCTAATACAGACTAATGTTCTCTCTCCAAACAACGTTTAGTCAACAGTGATGAAGTTACCTCTGTGCACAGCCAATCTGATGTGCCAACTATCAAATTTATGTCCCCTTCTGGTGCCCCACCTAGTGTCACCGCGTCACCTTCTAGTGCTAGTGCTTTTCTCAGTGATGTGGTTGTTTCTACTGCCAGTAACGTTAGTCCAAATGAAAATTTGTTTTTGTCCCAAACCCAGCGCAAGAAAAAGCAAACTGAAAGTGGTGACAGTGATCTTTCTTTGAAATTAATAAAGTCTCAAGGTAGTTACATTGTCGCGTCCACTCGTACCCGTTCAAAGTCTCGTCCTAGGAAAGGTACTAACACTGCATCGGATCCTTCGTAATTCCTCTTCTCTCTCTAATGTCCTCTTCTTTCTCTTTTCCTTATTTTTTCTTTGGTGGATCCAAATGTATAGTTTTCGTATCGCCACTCTAAATGTAAACGGTTTAACTTCCTTTGTTAAGCAACATGCTTTAAGTGATTTCATACGTGACGCAGAGATAGATATACTGTTCACACAGGAAGTAGCTTTGTCTGAATTTTCCAACCTATTTAATCACTTCTGGTGCTCTAATTTCAATCCCCAAGGCTTAGGAACTGCAATTATCTATAGAAGTGAGTTAGAGTTTATTGAATATCCTACTCCTCTAACTGATAGACTTACTGTGGGCCAACATGGAATATACAGTTATGTAACACTTATTCTCCTCCTGGGACCTCTCAAACTAGGGCACGGAACAATTTCTTCGAAACTGATCTCATGCAGGTGTTATAAAACGGATTCAACCCATATATCCTCGCTGGAGACTTCAACGCTGTACTTTCAGAGATAGATGCCCAGCCTCATTACCCCTTCTCACTTTCCTTCCACAAAATGATTGAAACATGTGACCTCGTCGATGTGTGGTGTTTCTACTTTCCCACCGTTCCGGGTCATACTTTCCGGACATCGCATTCATCCTCGAGACTCGATCAAATTTACGTCAGCTGCATCTTATTGCCTTACGTCAACGACATCAAAATTGAATCTGTGATTTTTAGTGATCATTATTGTCTCGTTATGACTCAATTTACTGTAAATAAATTCCTTAAAAATAATTCTGTGTGGTATTTTAATACCTAGGTACGTCCATACTCGCTGAAACGGACTACCAATTTGTCATTCGTGCTGAGTGGACATCCTTAATGGAGGAGAAAGGCAGCTATAAAGGTACTCTTATGAACTTTTGGGAGAAACGTGTAAAACCTGTTTCATTCTGTTAGTAAACAATACAGTATTCACCGTCATAACGCCTTCTGTGAACAGTATGCATATTATTCTAAGCTTTTACTGGACTACGTGAAGGCACAGGCTCAAAGACAATCTGTTCGGCCTCAAATACGTCAAATCAAGGGTTTTCTTCTCTCTGTGCATCGCCGACATATGTACGGCCATTTTGTTTGTAGCAAAATTCCTTCGAACGACTCTACAGAATCTGTTACTACTGTCCATAAACAGGGAAAACGCAGTAAACAACAACTGATTTCGCACCTTAAAGACCTCGATGGACATTTATATGAGGGACCTCATGTGACTGCATTTGTTATAGAACATTTTAAACATCCCTATGCCAAGCCTTCTTTGTTCGTCAGTGATGATACTATTTTTGGCCACATACCAGTTACATTAACCAATGGTGACAGCGAGCGTCTTAGAAGAGGTCACGGCATCGATTAAACTTGGTAAGCGAGGCAAATCCACTGCGCGTCAACTCCTAGCCCTTGGAATTCTATGTAACTTTTATTGATATTCTTGCTCCCTTTCTCACTGATCTTTTTAACGAGTATCGTGATAGTTGCATTTTAGGAACCTCATTACGAATGGGTATAACTGTGTTTGTTCCCAAACATGCAAACGCCCATAACGTTGATGCCCTTCGGCCTCCCAGCTTACTGTGTACTTCCTCAAAATTTTGACCCCTATGTATGTATGAAGCATTTTCCAATCTTCGCGATTTTATAGCATATTATGAGTCTAAAACTGATCATATAGTGGCTATTTTTTCCACGGATTAATCTAAGGCTTTTGGTAGAATTCAGCATCAATATTTGTGTAATGTTCTAACTCGCTTTGGCTTTGGTGACAAATTTATTTCTGTGATTAAAGGTGTCTATTCTCAGAGAATGACTAAATTGAAGATCAATGTTGGATTAAGTGTGATTCCTTTTAATAACGGAATCAATCAGGGCGATAGCATGTTCAGCATTTTATTTAGTTTATCTCTGGCTCCTCTGTTATTTTCTGTTTAACCTCTTTTACTAGGGATCTGTGTATATAATACTAAAATTGTTGTTATAACATGAAGTTGCCCTTAATAAGAATAGCCTCATTGCTACGGGCCAGGAATGCATAACATTTCCCAAATTTAAATTCAGTCAAGTAAAATACGGATAGTTGAACTCATCTAGAAATAATTTTAAATAACTGAATATGAATATGCAAATGTTCACTAACTAAATAAAAGCAATCTAGGATAAAGTAAAATCTAAATTCCAAAAATATCCTTTATAAAAATATCCAAACTTTATAACAACAATTTTGACAATATCTGAATTGACTGAAATCAATATCTAAATAGAATCGAATACAAATATATATATTAGCCCTATAAATGGCTCAACAACGATAGAATACATTCAATTAATTTTGTTACCATTTGACAGAGAATTTAAGCTCGCCTTACATTTCAATCTCCTTACATATAAAGAACATTAAATCTCTTTGATATAATAAATATAATAATTCTTAACTCACCAGATATTATACAACAATTTTGGCTCGAACCTCACCAGATATTATACAACAATTTTGACTAGAACCTCTAGGCATCCAATAATTATATTACACTTATAGGAACTTTAAACTCTTTTTCTTAACCTGTTATATTCTACTTAGCAACTGACGCTTGTAATCCAACATCAAAATCAAGAACGCAAAAATTTCCAAATTCGCCATCAATTGCGCTACAGACTTTATCAACTCTAGCGGCTACGACTTATGCTAATACAAGATCACTAATAAGAACATATTCTTCCAAATTGAAGGATAATTTAAAAAAAAATAAATATCTCAGAACATTGTACAAAGCTATATTGACGACACTCATTACTTCGTGAACAGCCCTGTAGAGATTCAACATCTTCTGCATTGACTAAGTATCAAACGACATCCATTGCAAAATTAAATGACAATAAAACGAAAATTATGTGTTTAAATGACAATTGTACACGAGCGTATGGGGTTTATTTTGCTGTTATCGACTCTCTTAAAATAATAGGATTTGAATGGTTTCCTAATACCACACGTACTATTACTACTACTTATCCCACGCTGCTGCAAAAATTAGAAATATTCTCTATTTTCATAAACATCGTTATTTTAGTTTATTAGGCAGAATGTTGTTTCTTAAACAGACTTGCTATAGCGTACTTTGGCATCTCGCCCAGATTTATCCTCTCCCCCACAATATTGTCTGCTCCTTACATAGTTCTGCGTTGTTTTTCCTTTGGCACGACAAATTAATACCTGTTGTTTCTTCTCAGTTACGTTTGCTTCCCAAGAACGGGGACATTGGCTTTCTCGATGTAAACATTTAAGCCAAAGCTATCTTGCTACATCGCAGTTGTCAAGTCGCGTGTTCCACCCACAGCACTGTCTCTGTAGCGGTGTTCGCAGTATGTTTTGCCTATATTGACCTTAAGGGGCCTATCAATGCCTTCCCGTGGAATTGGAAGTATCCCCACCTGAAAGACGTCATAATAGACATGACTTATGCACTTTCTGCAGAATTTGAAATAGAATGCATGTCTATTAACGACTTTTATTGGTACTACTTAAACATCCAACCAGCAGTTACACCACATATAATGGTCAAGCAACCCTCTCACAACTGGTCTAGTATTTGGTTTAATGTTCATGCTAAATTTCTGACCTATACCCAAAAATCTCTTTGGTATGTTACTGTTAATAACGTATATGAAACAAAAGAAAGTTTGAATCAATTAAATATTGGTGATGATAATTTGTGTAACATTTGCCAACAAAATGACTCTCTTAGTCATAGATTCGAAACTTATTCCTGAGTCACTAGTATTTGGAACCAGTTGCGTGCACTTTTAAGCAAAATATGTCGCCTTCATCCATCCTCTTTTCGTGCCACTGCTTTAATATTTTAAACAGGTTTTAATTACTACCCTGTTACAAAGAATAATACTGCTATTTGGTTTGTGGCACACTATTGTCTGTTTGTTAACCACCCCCGGGCCTTTTCACCCCGATCTTTGCCTTGCTTCCCTCAAATCCGCTGTTACCACCATTTCTATTGTTCGTAAGAGAAAATATTTTGCTAATTTTTTAACTGTCTTAACTTAATCGTCTGATCTTTTGTATATACTGTCAATATGTTTTGGTGAGCTTTTATATATCAAACCTTACTATGATCTTGAGTGATAACAAGCTTGGAAATAAAGTGTTTTAAAAAAGTTAAATCGATAGAGCACTAATTTATGGATTCAAAGGTTGCGCGTTTGAATCTAGGCCAAGTAACAAGATATTTTTCTGATTTAATTCTTGAAATGGAAATGTTTTTCTCTTCACTATATCTCGTAATTATCGATAGAAATGTTTGAATATGAAAATCGTATACCACAATATAAGAAAAGAAAGAAATATTACATGATACCTTTTGCAATTTTTAACTATATCTTCACCTATTTAGAACGCTTCTAAACGTTCAAGTTTTCAGATGTCCTTTTCGCTCTCTTACGTGTCTTTTAACTAATTCCTACAGTTACTTAGTGAATCACATATACATATATTACAGATGTAGCTCTTCCTCTTCTCTCTACATCACGTCTGGAGAGGAATGTTTTGACAATAGATTACAGACACGATTTTAATAAATAAGACGATCTACGTTATCGGTGATACAGGTTGTGGTTTTAACTTAACACGTAAAACAATAAATCGAAAAACTGAGAATACGAATCTTTCCAGAGATGACAGTGTACTGATGCTTGAAATCTGTACCTTTACTCCCTATACCTACGTTAATTCCCTAGTCAAAGTAAATACTCTGCTAAATTAATCACAAATTTTTATGCAACCTTCCCTTCCTTGCAGTACTTTCTAGTCACATACCCGTCACGGCGGTGTAAAGCCACTTTTGTTGATGAGGATACATTCCTAACTTATTTCTATACCTTGTATCTTTTCCTAACCACAAGTTAAAATAAGACCAATTAAATAAAATAAAATGAAAGACAAAGTCAAATTGGGGAATTTGCTGTACCGGACATCTCATTAACGGATTCTGGAAGCTTTAGAATCATATGGGAAGACTGACTGATACTAGGGAACAAAATTTAGGCCGGAACGAAACATAAGACAGAAATTTGTCGCGGATGTGAAGAAATATCTTTATTGTTTACAAAGTCATTTCTTAAATAGTAAAGCTTAACTCAATAAAAGAAAATATGAAATTTAAGTTTGATGTTCAAAAAACTTATGATCTTTATTCCTTTTTCGTCTCAAGCTTCACCAAGCTTCGTGAAAGTGGCATACTTCAATATGAAAGGAGAAAATCTGAAGACCTTAAAATCGCAACTCGGGAAATTCTTTTGTACAGTATTTCTCTGGAACATGTGTACCCTTTTTTCATCATGTACTCGTTTGCAGTTGTAGTGTCACTGGTCATTATGCTGTGCGAAAGAATTGTGAACAAATGTAATGGATTCGCTAAGCATCACGTAAGTATTACATTTTTAGTTATTAAATTATTGACTGATAAGTTGAGTAAAGTAACTTAATGTATTAACTAGAATGTATTATCTTTCTAACTCTTTCGAATATTTTTGTCGCTTCCAATTTCCAAATAAATCATAACACAAACTTTTTTAGTTTAATACACCTTTCACTCTTTATGAGTAAAAACTATATAATAGTTTAATTTATTGCTACTTTTATGTAAAATAACGATTTGTTCTTCATATTGTTCTAATATCAATCTTCTTTTAGCACTTTACAATTCCCTTGAATATTTTAATACAGTTTAATGTTGATCATAATCACTTGAAGTGGACCCTATAAGAATAGAAATTCCAAAAGCACGAAAAGTGATTGTCTTTCAACTAAATTTCAACATATTTTAAAATAGTTTTTATAGTACTATATAGTTATTTCATATCTTAAAAGTTCTAGTTGTTTTAGAGAAATTACATTATATTTTAATTTCGCACTAAGCTTTGTTTTCAAGTTGAGTTCTACCAATGAAAATTATATTTTAATTTTGTACGGGGCCACATAAAAAATCGTTCTTAAATATTATCTCGTTCAGAAACGAAACTTCATAGAGAAAGTAGCATATTTCAATACTATTTTCTTTCTTTTATGTTGAAATATGTTTACATATATTTTTTTAAAAAAATTAAATGGACAATATCATTCGTGTTCAGATATCTCGTAATAACTCTCCCTTTTCCCTTCCAAAAATGGGTTACCCTCATTTATAATAAAACTCTCAACGATATTTACAAAGTGTGACTTATTTACAAAACGAAATACTCTATGCCAGATCAGAAAGGAATTAAGAATTACCTTTCTCATGCTTATTAGATATATACAGGGGTGAGAATATTCAAATCTGAGTTCCACCATATCAAATTGATGTCTTCTCTCTAATGAGTTAGCAGACTAGAAATATCTTCGATAATTCAAACCAATTTTCGAATAGTATTCAGTATACCTTTGAATGTATTATAAATTTGAATACGAAATTTTGGACTACGAAATTTTTGTACTTGGAAGGCAAATATGTGTCTCTTACTGAAATAATATGCTCCGAGAGAAAACTTTGTTACGTGTATCTATGTTTATCTTACCTCATCAAACTTAGGCAACTATTGAACAAAAATTATCTCCAATTTTGTAATAATTAGGCTAACGTAACCCGAATTTTATCACCGAATTTGGGTAGAACTTCCATTTTATATCAAAATATAATGTTCTAGTTTAACCTTCTGTTCTCAAAGACTAATTGCACCTCTCAATTGAAAATTTTAATTCAAGTACTTGGAGTGATCAGAAAGTAAGATTACAAAATCTGCAGTGGAACGTTTATATTTTATTTCATACAACCAATAGAGGCAACAGATAGTACATACATTAGGTTATTTTTCAATACAGTCTCCATATCAGTTGAGGACGTCTCGCATCGTGAGATATGTTTGAAAATTTCCTCCTGGTAAAAGTTCTGTTCTTGAGTGCTCATCCGTCTTGTGACGAAGTGTTTCACTTCCTTGTCTAAAGAGAAGCGGCGGCCTCCTAGGTGCTCCTTTAAATGCGAGAACAGGTGAAAGTCGCTTCTGACGGTTGTTGTCCTCCTGTTGTCCTGTTTTCAAATCCTCCACATCAGCTGTGTTCGAATCTGTTGATACCATGCTGGGTTGGCCACTATGCTCCTCGTCGGATACGTTTTCTCTACCAGCCGCAACCGTTTGACGCCATTCTGTGACAGGCTGACCAAAGCTTACAATCTGTCCGTAAACCTCTACTAGCTGCGGGAGAATGCAATCATGAGTTACATGTTTCGCCTCAGAAATCGAATAACTGAGCGGACTTCTCTTACGCGAGACCACTTTTCCAAACGAGTCGCCGTTTGAGTTTACCTACAACTAGCGGCGTAGGTAACATATGTCTGAAACTCTGAACAGTTGCCAACTCCGTGTATTAAAATTACCATACACTCCTCATTCCTCTTTAACAGACGAAACTCCAGGAATATCGGTCTTGTACCCTTAGTATCTTATCCTCCCGTGCACTATCTAAAAGATCAACTAGCAGATCCTAGCAGAAGATCGGACAATTAGCCATAAGTCGCTAATTATCTTCTTTATGAAATACAGTTTGTGTTATTAATCCATCTGCTTCTCTAGACTGCTCTACTTTGCTTCTCTAGAGTTGATAAAATCTGGTGTCTTCATTAGTTTCAAAAATGTTAGTAATTAGAAGCAGTTTCAAATCTGTGATGAATCTATCTCCGCCGATCTTTGAAGAACATCTAACTGGATCTATAAATAATTTACTGTATTTTCAGAAACTAACACCTACACACTCCATAACATGGTTTCATGTATTGTTTATTGCTTACAACATACATAAAATCAAGCCCCCCGTAAAAATCTCGAATTCAGAGCATGGGCATTGGAAAAAGTGCAAACTGTGAAAAGATTCGAAAACTTAGAGAAAAATTTTTTGGGGTCGAAAGTAAGGCATAGACGTACTGTAGAGACACCCCATAATCAATGCGTGATTCAGATTGCGGCTCTACTTATTGATCTCTTTCTTCTAAAATGATTCCCAGAATTAGGTAGAGAATATGTGGCCTCGTTATGTATCAGTTTACGTCAACGCAAACTGTATTTTGAATTTTAATTTGCGACAATCAACATTATTTAAAACTACTCGTTGTTTACACTATTTAGCGTTGCGTTGTACAAATGTTTGCAGATTGATATGTAATGAAACCTCAGATCTTAAATTCAATCATCCCACCTGTAGACTATACTATTTACTATAATATGTAGTAAAGTGGTAAGAACTATATACAATGTTCATGTTTCCTCTTTTATCTGTCTTTGCAGCAGAAATACAACCAATATCTATTTTTTAACAGAAGAAGAGTAAGAAACAAAGGAAGAAGAAAGTGTGTGTAACAAAGAAAATTGTTTTGCTCACTAATTAATTATAAAGATTTCCTTGAATTCCGCGGTGATTGTGAAAGTGCAAACATCTCCGATAGTGAGCTGCTGCAGAGGAAGTGGTTAAAGTGGAAAATACTCATCATTCACCATCTACACACATCACATTTGAACACGAAAACATTTACACACAATTACAATTACTTTACGCGCACTCATTTCATTTATTTTTCACTTTATCCAACATTTTCACCCCGATCATCTAGGTAACTGGCCCTCTTCTTCCCGCTGGAACTCCTTCCCGATTTTGACCATTTTCATACCTGAATAAGTCATTACAATTATTACCTGGATTTGACTAATTGTTTCTTTATATATCATAACATACCTAACTAACAATTTATACTTAAAAATACAATTAATACTATATGTTACAGGTAATACGACTAGAAAGTCGACCAAAAAAATGCAAATGGCGGATTCTGCCATTTGTAAAATTAATTACAATACAAATAAAATCAGTTAAAATTAATCACATTTGTAGCATACATGGCGTAAGCTGATACTTTATAATAACACCGATAACGGTGAAGAAGACAAGACAAGATTTCCTTTTCCACTGATAACGATTTATGAAAGTACAGTATGTCCTACATGTGTATAATATTTTGCGTTACATGTGTGTATTGCTCTTTGAAAGTGGAAGGTAGGCAGCAAGAGTTATTTAGCTTATCGGAGTTAATGAGAAACGTGTGTGTAATATGTAACTTGCCCTTTTTATTATTATTATTAATTAAAATGCAATTTCTTGAAGCAAATGAAAGTTGCTTCACTCATTAACATTTACGAAATGAGTTAATGTATGTGTATTAAAATATAATCTACACAGTGAATAAGTGATTCTGTCCGAATAATCAACTACACTGTTTATAAATATATTTATTAGAGTGATATAATGCATTTGGTTAACATTTCTATTGGACCTACAAGCTTATAATATTTTACATATGCAGGGAAAGAAAAGGTGATATTGAACTTTATTTAAAAACTGAGAATCTGAAATAATGAGATTGTCATATAGAATATGGCTGATGCCTGTTGACCTACTGGTGGATGTGTTAATGTTTACTGCAATAATCAATTTCGAGTTTTCTCTATTACAATTTTCTACAAAATAATCACTTGAAACAACAGAAAAGTGTGTTAATTTGGTGAAGACCAGTGACAAGTGAACAATTATGACTTTTTAAATTTAAATTAAGATAGACTATAATCACATAAAGTGCAACTTGACTATAACTTATCGAAATTTTCTAGCGATTTCTGATGAACATATATCAGATAAACATTTGAATTGGTGATATTCAATCAATTTATTCTTAATTTATACATACTGTAAATAATTTTCTTCAGTGTTACGTATCATTAAGTATCACGTGTGTTCATTTTAGTCTAATTTGTGTAAACTAATTAAGTGAACAATTATTTCCTAGTACTGCCTCTGTGCTAAATAAGGAACAAACAAAGGATCACCATCAAAGTGAAACGTATATTGGGAAACTATTTAAAATGTTGAAAAACCAATAAATAATACAACTGCTAATATAAGAAACAATGATATGGCGATATCAAATTCCAATTTAATAGCAACGTAATTTCTTTGTATTAGATACAAGTTTCTATCAATGAGATAAAATATTTTAGAGGTAAGAAAAGCTTCCTAGTTGACACATTTTGCACCTTATTTTCTGTTATAAAGGTTTAGAATTGAAGACTGGTAAAACGCATAATGATTTAAAAAAAAAAACATTTTTAGCATTGTCCAAGTATTGACACATTTAAATCTATAGGAAGAAATCTGGTTAATAGTATACATGAGAACGCCGTGATCTGCGTTTCTTCTGTGTTCTATTACCACTTCTACATGAAATACCATAAATTTTCTACGTAGTGCAATAGTAAGAAGTATCCATGTGCACAAGACATGCGATATGCTTTAAATCCCCCCCCCACACACACATAGTCATAGATAAAGTACAAGGGCACTACACATGCATATATTATAATGGAGTTTGTTTACGTAACGAAAGCCAGATATAATAATATTGGGATTCGAACCTTGGATCTCTTTTAGAGTCTTCCTTAACATCATTCATTTGTCAAAGACTGATAGATCCAATAAGGAACTGGTAAGTAAACAAATATTCTCACTCCTACGGTCCTGGGATTCGGGCATTAAACATCAGAGGCATAAGCCGTATACCCACCATCGCTGTTGCGTCAGCTCCAAGATATGCTGCTCGCTGCCTGTAAGAGAATACAAAGTGGGACAGCAATGCATGATCTACGCCAGATGGATAGTGAGAGACGAAAATAATGTTTAATGACTGTCCACTGAAGGTATCACAGAAGTGGGCAAGAACCCTGGAATCCAAATCTTCCTAACCACATTGCAACACAATAGTAATCACGGCACTCCATTAGTCCGTAGAGGGTTAATGTCATTTGAAGTTCGTTCACACTGAAGAATAACAGTTCGTAAGTTCACTCGGACGCACATGATCGCGAAATTCGAAGAATAACGAACGCGAGGGCCATTTACGATAACGCGAGGGCCATTTCGTAAATGTCTTTTGAGTTCTTTTATTTTTATTATTTGTTTATATTTTCCATTTATTTCAATTATTCCTTGAAATGTAAACACAAATATAATTTCAATATTTGAATATAAATCAATAGTTATTTGTAATTCAAAAAACTATTCAGCATTGTACTTCATAATGTCTTTCAAAATTCAAACCAAGTTACACAAACGTATTAATATATTCAATGCAATACTATGTTCAATAAAGTTTTATATGTAATAACGTGTTAAGTTTGGTAAGGTATCGTATTCAATGCCATATTTAAAAATACACAACAATACAAACTAAATGTATACCAATAAATTTGAAATAGTAAAATTACTTAAAAATTCTGCAATAATACTTCTTAATTTTCAGATAAAACACATAATATCACTCAAAAATAGCATATATCACTAAGTAATTCAACTTATCATGATTTTACTTTTCATAAAGATAAAATATTCCTTACGGCTAAATGCATAAAAATTTATTATATTTGAAACACCAATATTATTTGTAAAATTCAAAAGTGTATGTTCATTGACATATTAACACAAAATATTTATCAAGAATATTTAAAATAATTCAACACAACTAAAACATACGATATAATGCACACGATTGGTTCACATTTTGTTAAAATTACATATTAAAAACACATGTGTAAATATAACACTAAAAATATTTCATTTACTATGAAATGAAAGACTGGGCACATGTGAGCTCGTCACGCTCAAAGTATATAAAAATATACTGCCTGCATAACATTGGCAAGACCCTAACCCATTTATTTATTAATATGTTTCCATCCCCGAAGCAAAGTGAAAAGATAGAACGTCTGGTTAGAATTTAAAAATAATACAGAGGGGACTAATAAGAAAATTGCCTACTCCGGGCATTACATAATATGAATAATCCACAATATTGGAGGAACCTTTGCTTCAATGTCTTCAAGTACTACTTGAAATGTTTTCGTATTCAACGAAAAGATTAATGCAAAGTGAATGCAACAATAGTTGCTAACAATTAGTAAGTACATAATTTACTTGGTACTTTTTTATAGTAAGATGTCTCATTGTATGTTCATTTCAACTAAACAACGCGCCTGAAGGTGGGTACAGATAACTACCATTACTTACCACACCAAAATTCAAGTATCCTTAGCTGATTAGTAATCCCAGAGGCATACTGATTGGTTAAAACAAATAACTTGACATAACACATTGCAAGTATGCATTACTATTAATTGACGCATGGTTGTTATTTAGAAATTGAAATCTTTAATTCATTAATTTAAAATATGCTTATTCAGGTTTATTACTGGATGGTTTCTCACCAGAATATTTAAATTTGTAATTCAAAACATTTTTAATTTTGTAAAATTGCAACGTTGTAATGGAATAGTCAATAGAGATTTTCCACATCTTCACAATTTAAATTTATTTCGTTTCACTATATTTGAAAATTTTCACTGCGCAAATTCACTCTTGCACTTCGAAAAGAAACACTATATTTTCTATAATTCGAAAAATGAAATTTCATCGTGAACGCATTAACAAAAAAAAATATGCTATTACAAATACTTTCGTATTACGTATGCTTGAAATATCAAGATTTTTTTTGTATCTCTCACCCAACATTTTGAATATCTTAGAAGATGCAACAATATGTGAAACGAAAAAATTAATATTCAAAATTTTCCTGAATCTATCGGCTATAGCCATTAACGTGATACACACAATAAAATATTATTGTTTTTATTCAAACATGCGAAATTTTGTAAAACGCTAACAGTGTTGAAAAATATTTATAGTATGAAAAATACTTACTAACACCAAAAGAAATTTTGCATAAAATTTTCTGCAATGTAACCAGAATTTATTTTCATTGCCATGTCAAAATATGGAAAATGGGCAATCCGGCTATGTGTTAATGTCGTTTACCCAATTCCTTTTCGTATTGGATTTATTACAACATCGTAAAGTAAAATTTTCATGCAGTCAAAGATTCTACGTTTAACTTCCATACTAGGCATCCACTTATTTTTGTTAATATAAAAACGCAACATTCTACAAGCACTAACTTTGTGTGCTACCTTACTGTAAAAATCAATTGATACCTTGTGATTGGTTTGTACACTCGGAACATTTATACATTGAGTGTCATTGCAAATATTGGCAGCGACGAATTTACGCTTTCTACGTAAACGTAATACCTTACTTACTTTACGCACCTTTTTGCAGCTTTTCAGGTTATTTTTCATTTTGGCACGGTGAAAAAATCGTTGCTTACCTTGTTTACTTTCCAAGCAAAAATTTCTGTTTCTAAATTTCTCGGTAGCATTTTGAGTTCAGTACGAAGTGTTGGTTGGTGGATAGTCAATCTGAACGTTTTGATTTAGTTCAATACACTTTTTCTTACCTTTTCTGAATCTAAATTTCATAGATTTACTAGTTGCACGATGTATGCCAAGCGAACATGGAATGGTTTCATTTCTATTAAGACACACAATTACAAGTGTACATACTGTACCTTCTAGCAACACTAAAGATATATTACCACTGGAAAAATAATGCAACTCGCCAATCTGAATTGGTTGCCTAACGAATCTTACTTCGGGATAACTTGTAACCTGCCGTGTATACACCACAAAAATTACAGGACTTATAGACAAACATTTCTTACGAACAAGTAGCATTGAGCCGGAGGGGGGAAACAGCTGATCCACCCACTTCCTTTCACATAAGGGACAAGTGCAGACTTTAATCGTGTCTAAAAATACTACAACAGTATCACTTTTTATTTCCCTAGTGGTGGTTAAGTTAACCACACTCGTACTACTATTGGAGGTAGCCTCCATGAAGTCAACCTGCACGGTGTTTACCTTTACACTAACATTTTCATTACTTACTTCATTTCCCTGAATAAAGACATCATTACTCTGTAGAACGGATACATTTTCCAGCTGGGTTGTAATGCTTTGTAATTGTACAGAATTATTATCCAACAACTGAAACAACTGATTCCACTTACTATTTTCACTTTCGTTAGTTTGAACAAAATGCAATTCTTGGACTTCAGATAACCTACCTTTCTTAACAGGATTTGGATATGAATCACGATCATCGGCAACATTTTCCAATTTCCTCTTACAACTTTTAGTTCTAACATCAGAAGGACAACTATGGCAAACATGTGCTAACGGGTACATGTTAAATTCATCTGCAAATTTAACTTGTTTCGGAATTTTATTTTCCTTTTCGGTTTGACCCACATTACCTGACATAGTATGTAAACTGACATCCTTACTACGTTTTTTGAGGATAGATTTAATACCACCAAGAGCATTTTGAGGAGGACTTTCAACAAATAATTCTTTCTCCTCTTCATTGAACGTACTATCATGATCGCTAAGAGAACTAACATCAAAATACTTTTTCTGTAGCCGTTGAACTATTATTTCAATAACCTTATTCTTGACATTGACGTCATCACATTGAAGTTTCAATTTTCTAGCTACATACTTAAAATAAACATTTTTGCCGTGAGCACACTTCTCTTTCAATTTCTCGTATTGAATTGATTTCCTAATACCACGTACACGGAGATTAACCTCCTTTTCTACGTTTTTCCTATATTCACAATTAAAATTAAATGTAGATTCACAAATTGCTAATTCGCTACTCTATTGAGACTGTGAGTTTCTACATTGAGACCTAGAACATTTTGAAACTCTTCTAAGCAAAATGGGACAGTACTATATTTATATTCATTTATTACGTTAGCGTACTGTAACTCTATCTGTGCTCTTACATTCATTAAATTCAGCGCTAACATTTTGTACGTGGATTTATGAATTATATATTCTAAAATGAACACAAAAATATAAAAATGTAAGTAACACTACATGTGAAAGAATGCAAAGATATATTTCTTTCGCGGAACATTAATTGCTAGATTCACATTTTAAATTTCAGCGATTGTTTCGCATTCCTGTATACATACACTAGGACCTAACTGCTTTTGTACAGCAGTGTTTGGCTGAATTAACAGCTCCTGAGAATTACTTTCGACCTTTTCGCGTAATTCAACCACTTGTAGTTTTAGATTATCAAATTGTTTGGTCAACTCATTATAATTTGATTTTAGTATTTGGTTAGTTGCAGCCAAATCTGCGGACAGCTTTTTTACTGCTTCCAGCAGTGTTTCCATTTCACTAAGCGTTGACGTTGTAAAATATTATGCTTGAAAATACAACATGCAAATTATTGTGGTGGCATTGAATACAACAGTGAAGTTCAAAAATTTGCTTTCTTCCCATTAAAACATCTGTCCCTGTTCGGGCGCCATTTATAATGGAGTTTGTTTACCTAACGAAAGCCAGATATAATAATATTGGGATTCGAACCTTGGATCTCTTTTAGAGTCATCCTTAACATCATTCATTTGTCAAAGACTGATAGATCCAATAAGGAACTGGTAAGTAAACAAATATTCTCACTCCTACGGTCCTGGGATTCGGGCATTAAACATCAGAGGCATAAGCCGTATACCCACCATCGCTGTTGCGTCAGCTCCAAGATATGCTGCTCGCTGCCTGTAAGAGAATACAAAGTGGGACAGCAATGCATGATCTACGCCAGATGGATAGTGAGAGACGAAAGTAATGTTTGAACTTCTCTGTTGATGGATACCTTACCTTCTGACAAACACTTTATGCCGTATCTACTTTATCTGGTACACATTTGAACCGCTAAAAGAAAACTTATTAAACACATCTGGTTAGCACTTTTCACTTTTATGAATAATAACAAGAATTTTAAATTAGCACTATATTATCATTCACTTTCACTGTACGAATTACATATGATTCAACAATAATAACATTTGCAAATTATGGATAATATTTTATTCAATGATATATTGGTCCTAATGCGCAATTTCGAAACGACACGTAACCGCGCACGACGGTTCCGGCGACTATACGGAATAAGATTCACTAGTCCATTACCGAATAGTTAGCTTCCATGACTGGGAAGTGATGAGTTGAATGTCCCATTCCTTGACATATAACATGGCTCTTCTGTAAAATCGTCGTATTACAGGGAAAACTACGTAAAAACAATTCTTATTCACATATTTCTTCTTGCTATTGAAGCAGCATTTATTTTGGTAGCACTGTTCCTATGTTTCATGATGCGTTTTAGAGTGTAAGTTGAGTACGTTCAATTTACTTAATAGTTGTTAACGCTCTCTTTTACATTACGATGAATACTCTCTCTCTCTCCTTTGAGGGTATATAAACTTGCTGTTTCACATATTGAGAGAGAATGAGAGTCCCTTTTCCGGTCCTCTTCCTGCATTGCATAGTTGCCAGTTCACAGCGCAAGAATACACTGACTAAACTAAAATATAATTCGTAGAGAGCATTAAGTTTTTGCGTTATTATATTGTTAATAATATATAACAAATGATTCATAGGTTAATAAAAATCACACTAGAACACTGGTTGTTCCAATAAGTTGTAGAATTGACGATTATTAATAATTTTTACATTGTCACGTAAAAATCTGTCATCGTCATGAGGGCTTGTGCGTGGGCGTTTTTCTCGACAGTAGCTAGATTCCTCAACCATATATGGGCTGACGGGAAGAAGAGAGAATGTCTGGAAAAGTGAGGTACCTTTTGGGTGAGAAATTCCTGAGCATTGTTCTTCTTCAACTGTTAGCTGGTAGCATATCAATTCCAAGAATTAATGTTGGAATAATACGAGGGTTGATTTAAAAATTCATGCCAATCCATCTTGTTACAATATAAAGTACAGGTACGTTCTTTTTAATTTTCGTATCAGTCGATAAGTAAATAAAAGTCGCTTTGTTACCCCTTGATAAGTTCGTAGATACTCAATGAATAATCCCTAAAAGTATGAGCGTCCAGCTCCTTCGGGAACTGACGCGGCTTTACGTATACTATATCCGAAATCTATTAAAATGTAGTTCCGAACTGAGCAGAAAGCTAATATTTTTTTGGCAACACAACTCGTGATAAATATGAGTGGAAACTTTTTATCCCGAACCATGCTTTATTCACAGCTATTGTAGGAAAAATATAGAAATGAAAGCATCGATTGGGACTGACTTCATAATGGAAATTACAAGTCATGTCTGTTCGTCAAATCTACAGAAAAGATTGGAATTTAGAAAAAAAATACAAAACAAAATTTTAATTTCATCTCACAAATATTACCAAAAGACGTTAAAATATCCTATCTTTACCGGTATAACCTTTTCCGGATATTATGCATCGTATAAATGGGTGTTTCAAATAGGGACAATTAGCAAGTTTGATACACAAAAAGATTTCTCCACTTTAAGATTATATTCTATTGTTTGAAGCGTGATGTCCAATGAGTGTCATATATCAAAGAAAATATAAATCGTTGTGCTTATGCTATATTATTTGTTTGTAAATCTTTGTCTCCATTCATAGTTCCACTCAAATTTTTCGTCATTCAAAAATCAATTTCCTCTCGACAGAAGAAAATCTTGCCTATTCTACTGTGAAAAAATATAACACTGAATTGCGTTAAGGAAAATATATTATTCATAGTATTCTTATACTATTATTATATATACGGCATTAGTATCTTCCGTATTCTATTACTATTTTCCCTCCTAGGAATGGTTTCAGTGTTTTACTCCCACAGTGTATTTACCAGAAGCTAATTTATACGTATACTAAATTCGCTTGAAATTCCTTCAGGAGTTAATGTTGCATTGTACGGTACAGTGTACATTTTGTCTGAGTAAAAAATTTCTAAAGATATATAAATATACAACAGTAAAAATGGAATATGGTATCACCGCCCGACTGTCGTCGTTATGCAAACCTTTATCATGATATGACGTAGGGAAACAAATTAAATTAAGGTTTTAAGATTTAATATCAAAGTTGAAACATAGTAAGTTAAAGAAGAGCCTGTAATAACAAATCTCATATTTGCAAATATTTTCGGCTTAAACTTATTGCAACTACATTTAATTCCAAATTGAACTTCTAGAATGCACACTGTGAGTATAACTAATAGAAAAAACAATAAGAACGGGCGAGATTCGGTCCTAGGAACATCCACGTAGGAGTACTTTACACTATCCATTCATCTAACAATGACGTAAATCTCCCTTTCTTTTACGTTATAGGTTTGCATCCAAGTGACACTCTTATGAGCATTTATATATATCTGTAGTTTAAACTTTCTGTATTAAAAAGTCTAACATGTTTACAACGATTTTTAATTTTCCACTAGACCTTCGCAAGAGGTGATTTATGTCTGATATTTGGCACTATTTATCAGATGGTTCTATCAAATATAACTCAATTAACAGAGTAGTAAGAAACTTACTGCCTTAAAAAGTGTTCCTGAACAAGGGGAAGTTCATTATGCACTCTGTAACTAAGCTACAGGAGGTGTACAATCAATGTCAACATTTGGAATATTTCATTGTATTAATTTCTCAACGTAGCTAACGGAAAAGAATGTGAATGACTGCAGGAGTTATCCGTGGCTGAATGGATAAAGTCATGGTTCGATAGCTAAAAGGTTCTTGGTTCGGAACATGTCTCGTAAGCTGAAGAGTTTTTCAAATTCTGAGCTACCAAGATCTTAAGATCTTTCTCTCCTTTCGCAATCATCTGATGCTCTAAAAAAAAGTGTTCTCCATCTTAATTTGACAACTGCCGATATTATGATCCTTACACATCGGAAACTTTCCTTCTTTTGTTTCACAATATCACAAATTTCGTCATAATATGGATGTCGTCCGATCATTTTTCTCTAATTCTAGACTTGCTTTTATACATCATTCATATTTGAATCTCTCTCTCTCCCTCAACGTCTTCCACTATCAATGCACAAGGCTTCGGATCAAACCTTCCACTCTTGAAACCAAATTTAAGACCTGCGTGCAGTTAGCCCCCCCTCATGCTAAATTTAAATTTATTTTTATGTCAATCGTTTGATCATCGTTTGATCAGGTATGATCAACAACTTTTAACGTTTGATCAGCTTTACTAACATAAATATAAGCGATATTTAGTAGGGGGGGCTAACTACACGCTAGCCCCCCCTTCACGTCAGATTCGAAATTTTTTGATGTCAATCGTTTGATCATCGCTTGATCAGGTTTGATCAACAATTTTCAACGTTTGATCAACTTTAGTAACAGAGATATAAGGGTTCCAAAATGGGGGGCCAGCCCCCCCTTCACCTCCGATTCGACTTTTTCTTATGTCAATCGTTTGATCATCGTTTGATCAGGTATGATCAACAACTTTTAACGTTTGATCAGCTTTACTAACATAAATATAAGCGATATTTAGTAGGGGGGCTAACTACACGCTAGCCCCCCCCCCTTCACGTCAGATTCGAAATTTTTTGATGTCAATCGTTTGATCATCGTTTGATCAGGTTTGATCAACAATTTTCAACGTTTGATCAACTTTAGTAACAGAGATATAAGGGTTCCAAAATGGGGGGCCAGCCCCCCCTTCACCTCCGATTCGACTTTTTCTTATGTCAATCGTTTGATCATCGTTTGATCAGGTATGATCAACAACTTTTAACGTTTGATCAGCTTTACTAACATAAATATAAGCGATATTTAGTAGGGGGGCTAACTACACGCTAGCCCCCCCCCCCTTCACGTCAGATTCGAAATTTTTTGATGTCAATCGTTTGATCATCGCTTGATCAGGTTTGATCAACAGTTTTCAACGTTTGATCAACTTTAGTAACAGAGATATAAGGGATCCAAAATGGGGGGCTAGCCCCCCTTCACCTCCGATTCGATATTTTCTAATGTCAATCGTTTAATCTTCGTTTGATCAGGTATGATCAACAATTTTTAACGTTTGATCAACTTTACTAACAGAGCTATAAAAGTTTGATAAGTTTGAGAAAGAAATAATGATAAATTGCCACCTACCAGGGGAAACATTCGGTTATCTACCCAGCGACGCAAATCTGTATTCAACATAGGGGGGGGCGGGAGTGACGGATAAGACCGTTAGCAATTTTTTAAGATGTTTAAAATATTTATGAAGTTGAAAAACAATGCTGTGGAGTATCAGAAAACTAGAATTGTCTTTAGGAATGCGCACGAGACAAGATTTGTGGCTGTCTCGTCTCGAAAATGTTCTGTTAAAGTGATGTCTCGACTCGAAAAACGTATATTTTTGTATTGGAAGAGCCGTGTCTTTACTCGAATTTTGTCAGGAAATTCCTGTCTCGACTCGTCTCGTGCGCATCCGTAAATGTCTTCAACATTGGGAGACCTGCAGGGGCAGATTTGAGGCTATTCTGAGAGGACATAAATTTCTTCTCACTTTCCTTTGTGGTAATCGGACACAAATAATCATATTTTTCCCCAAAACACATTTCAAATCGAATTATTGTGGGGACAGTCCCCGTCCCCCTCAGTTCCAAGATTGGAGGGGACTAATCCCCCGGAGTTTCGCCAGTGTATCTACCTATGCAGAAAATTAAAGTAAATCGGAATTCTGTATGCTAATAGGATAGACCAATAAAAATCTCTTCCCTGAAGGAAAATGAGTGCAGAAAGTTGGAGAGTATAAATTCTCTTCTTTTCGTTTCAAGTGATTCAAATAGCGCGTGAGCTCCTCCGTGGCTAAGCGTTTTTTTTTTTTTTTTTTTTTTTCTGTCTTGGACCATGGAGTAGTGAAGACATTCCTGAATCAGCAACATCAAATAACAGCTGAAGCATTTTCATGCATCAATTTACGGCAAGTACCGTATTGTGATTTTTCGTGTACAGTCGGAAACAATAATAAGTAAAGGTGGAGGTATAAGAAACAATAGGTCCAATCTATACTTAATATTGTTTCTGACTGTACATCTACTCTTGCTTACTTCTTACTGATTTCTGTATAATTTCCTTGTGTAGACTGCTAACAAACTTTAAACGTTTAGGTACTTGTGTGCCCAAGGACGTAGACATTTCGAGACCTTAGGCGACAAATATTTCCGCGTCGCTTGCCCCCCCCCCCCCTTCGGTGCCTTCACCTAGACGAAACTTACACCTTTCTGAGTATCTGTTAATAAATATGTTTGCAAGTTTCTACAAACATTGGAAATTATATACAAAAATACATGTTATTATCTTTGCTATTTTATTTCAAAACTTAACTTTCATATTGATGTATGTAAATTATATCAGATTGCACTACTGTAATACAAAGCAATGCCAAAGGCGTTATTCAGAGTTATATATTTTTATACATTTTGTACTTTTAAAGATTTTACATAAACATTATTCTTCTCGTGCTAAACCGAGTACTTCTACCAATATATATAGGTATATAGTGTATTTATAATTTATACACTATGTTAAGTGTGGCAAGTGCAAACCATCATATCTTTCATTTACGAGCCGCCACCGCTATCAATTTTACTTTCTTCTCTACCTAGAACATTGTTGAGCTTGCTTGGAAACAACTAAAATATATTTAATTGTTATTTATTTGTAACGGTGTTCGTCCGACGACATTTTCTTTGATAAGGACACCAGTGACCGCCATGACGTACAAAGCAGCCGCAGGTTCCCGTGTAAGCTATTTTTAAAATACCTGTATATATGATTAACATTTTTCGAAGGCAAAAGTAAGGTTACTTTTTTGAAGAGATCAGGGGTGTAGCCAGCAGGTTTAAGTAGGAGGGGCCCTTCGTTTTTGAAGAGGGGCCAGCTACAATGTATAAAACAAACAAACAAAAAAAAGCATGTGTTGCAGTTAGTGTTTTTTTTTAGACGTAAAAAATCGGAAAATTTTTGTTTCCTTCCGGAAAAGTAAAAACACTGTTATTTAGCTTATTATTATTATTATTATTATTATTATTATTATTATTATTATTATTATTATTATTATTATTATTATTATTATTATTATTATTATTATTATTATTATTATTGCTTTTTCTCTATAAATTGTTCCAGGTATTGTCCGTTTACTGTATTGTCCGTTTACTGTAGCTTGGAGGTGTGTTTTGACACAAAACCTGGCTAGCGAATCTTAGCAGTCCTTCCCCTTCTTTCCCCTTATCGCAGTGGTAACAGTGGCACTAACTCATCAACTTTAGCACTAGTAGGGTTTGGTATTTGCAAGTTGCGTAAAATTCGAAACAGTTTACTCCTTCTCTAATCAGGGCCCGTAACATGTGTGGGGCAGAGGAGGGGCAACTGCCCCCAGGGAGGTTCCCCGCCGTTCGAAGGGGCCCATTTTGAGGCAAAATTTTCTTAATCCATATACAATACGAACATGAAATTATAAATGAAGCATCAAACAGTTTCACTACATTACATAAAGCAGCGCACAAAAGGTAAATAAAACAAAAGTGAGTCGTGGGCCCACTTCAGTAAAAAACGTGTACTATTAGGGGCCCTAGAAATAACATTTATTCGTATGGTTTTGAGATTTGTCAATATTGTCCCCTGAATTAATTTGTCATGTATGGAAGGGGCCCAGGAGCGTAAGTAACGGCCCCGCAAACCTTGCCGTGAGGGAGGGCCACAGGTTCCGGGGGGACATAAATAGTAAGAGAAAGATAGAAAGAGGAGGGCCCTAGAATGAGAAAAAACTTTTTCTAGGAGGCCCAAATACACGTACTAATGCTTGCCCCCAGAAAAATCTAAGTTACGGCGCTGTCTCTAATGTGAATTTATTGGTACAGTTCTGCTAATACTTAACTATGATCAGATTGGTCTCTTTAAACCTTGGGTCGTGGAGAGAAACAATCTTACAGGAGGATAGTATTCAGATTTTATGAAGGTGGGGAAAAGAGAGCGAGGATGAGAAAGATGAGAAGAAAGAAAGAAAGAGAATGAAAGAATTCTACACTTACTTCATAATGAATTTAAACACATATAAACGAAAAAGGGATATCGGAACCCACCACCATAATATTTGTGGAAGTTTTGGCAACATTCTGGCGTAATATATTTCCCGCCAATTCTGGTGCCTCAGTGTTTGGCCCATTTCTGGCCTTACAGCAGTGGCGGATCTAGGGGACGATCGCCCCCCCCCCCGGAGAGAAAACTTTCTTATTTTATATATTTAAATAAAACCCATCCCAGAGTTTGGAGCTCAGCAGTACTAAAACCCACCGCCCCCCAGAAGTCCGTCCTGAATCCGCCCCGGCCTTACAGAAGCTATCGTTTAGGCATTCACCTTGTGGGACTGAGAAAAACCTTAATAAGGAATAGCAGCCAGAGCTGGGTTCATGCCCACGCTCGATCTACCTATTTTAATGCGTTTTTTGTGTTGGACAGTGTCTGGTAAGGGCACCCAAACAGGGTAAATGCGTACTGCTTTAAAATATTTACATGTTAAAATTCACTTTATACCGTACTTTGAACACTGAACACTTAATTCTATGTGTATTATATTCTTCTTACAGCAGCATGCTTTATTTCCTAATACTTTAGGTCTATGGTTGTTAGTATTTATAATTATTGCATCATACTAATTCTTCTCAAAGCTCGTTCAATTAGTATGAAATTCTAGACTTGGCAGTTTGCAACATTGCAAACCTTCACAAACAGGCAATAATGTGGGGAGAATATTTCCACCTAAACTCGCATCGAAATTCCTAGCCTCTGTTTACAATCAGTACAAGATGTTTCTGTCGCCTTATCATGAAAACAACGCTGTCCAGCGAACCTAACGGTCTTCGCGATCCCTGTTTATTGTTTACAATACAAACTGCATGATTCCAATATTGCCAGGTGTACAAGGTTTCGGCACACTTTCGAACAAGAACACTTGTACAAAATTGAGTGTGTATTATATGTAAGATTGTATTACATAATAACTAACTCGATTTGTCATAACGTTAATATCTCAGTCATCCGAAAAGCAGCAATTTATATAGTAATAATAATTGTTCTATGACTGTGCAGAAGTAGGTACATTCGGTTCGGCGATTTATGTGCCTGGCAACCATGAATTAACCATGTAGGGGTGAGAAGCAAGGTGTTGACGCTCGCTCTACAATTGTTGTTTGTAAACAATTTTCCATCCTAGAGTGAACGGACAATAGCTTGGCGCTATGTTTTGACACAAAACCTGGCCAGCGAATCTTAGCAGTCCTTCCCCTACTTTCCCCTTATAGCAGTGGTAACAGTGGCACTAACTCATCAATTTTAGCACTAGTAGAGTTTGGTATTTGCAAGTTGCGTAAATTTCGAAAGAGTTTACTTCTTCTCTAAAAAGGACATAACTTGTGTGGGTCAGGGGAGGGGCAATGGTCCCCACACGGAGGTTCCCCGCCGTTCGAAGGGGCCCATTTGGAGACAAAATTTTCTTAATCTATATACAATACGAACATGAAATTATAAATGAAGCATCAAACAGTTTCACTACATTGCATAAAGCAGCGCACAAAAGATAAATAAAACAAAAGTGAGCCGTGGGCCCACTTCAGTAACAAACGTCTATTATTAGGGGCCCTAGAAATAACATTTATTCGTATGGCTTTGAGGTTTGTCAATATTGTC
Source organism: Thermobia domestica (assembly GCF_964235325.1). NCBI lineage: Eukaryota > Metazoa > Arthropoda > Insecta > Zygentoma > Lepismatidae > Thermobia > Thermobia domestica. The sequence goes on along the minus strand of NC_137456.1, from coordinate 116,647,492 downwards.
CCCTTAATTAATTTGTCATGTATGGAACGGGCCCAGGAGCGTAAGTAACGGCCCCGCAGACCTTGCCGTGAGGGAGGACCACAGGCTTCGGGGGGCATAAATAGTAAGTAAAAGATAGAAAGAGGGGGGCCCAAGAATGAGAAAAACAACTTTTTCTATGAGGCCCAAATATACGTATTAATGCTTGCCCACCAGAAAAAAATCTAAGTTACGGCGCTGTCTCTAATGTGAATTTATTGGTACAGTTCTGCTAATAGTTAACTATATCAGGTTGGTCTCTTTAAACCTTGGGCCGTGGAGAGAAACAATCTTACAGGAGGATAGTATTCATATTTTAAGAAGGTGGGGAAAGTAGAGCAAGGATGAGAAGAAAGAAAGAAAGAGAATGAAAGAAACACTTCTACATTTACTTCATAATGAATTTAAGCACATATAAACGAAAAAGGGATGTCGGAACCCACCACCATAATATTTGTGGAAGTGTTGGCAACATAATATTCTGAAGGAATATATTTCCCGCCAATTCTGGGGCCTCGGTGTTTGGCCCAATTCTGGCCTTGCAGCAGTGGCGGACCCAGGGGGCGATCGTGGCGATTGCCCCCCCCCTCCCCAGGAAAGGAAACTTTCTCATATTATATATTTAAATAAAACCCAATCCCAGAGTTTGGAGCTCTTAAAAGTAGCTCTAAGTAGCAGTATTAAAACCCACCACCCCCAAGAAGTCCGTCCTGGATCCGCCCCTGCCTTACAGAAGCTACCATCTAGGCATTCACCTCGTGGGACTGAGGAAAACCTTAATAAGGAATACCGGCCAGAGCCGGGTTCATGCCCACGCTCGATCTACCTATTTTAATGCCTTTTTTTGTGTTGCACAGTGTCTGGTTAAGGGCACCCAAACAGGGCAAATGTGTACAGCTTTAAAATGTTTAAATGTTAAAATTCGCTTTATACTGTAGTTTGAACACGTAATTCAATGTGTATTATATTCTTCTTACAGCAGCATATGGTTTATTTCCTAATACTTTAAATCTATGGTTGTTAGTATTTATAATTATTGCATCATACTAATCCTTCTCAAAGCTCGTTCAATTAGTATGAAATTCTACACTTAGCAGTTTGCAACATTGCATACCTTCACCAACAGACAATATGTCGGGAGAATATTTCCACCTATACTCGCATCGAAATTCCCAGCTCTTGTTTACAATCAGTACAATATATTTCTGTCGCCTTATCATGAAAACAATGCTGTCCAGCGAACCTAACGGTCTTCGCACCCTCTGTTTATTGTTTACAACACAAACTGCCATCTTCCAATATTGCCAGGCGTACAAGGTTTTTGCAGACTTTCGAACAAGAACACTTGTACAAAATTGAGTGTGCATTATATGTAAGATTGTATTACATAATAACTAACTCGATTTGTCAGAACGTTAATAACTCAGTCATCTCAAAAGCAGCAATTTATGTAGTAATAGCACTTGGTCCATGAGTGTGCAGAAGTAGGTACATTCGGTTCGGCGATTCATGTGCCTGGCAACCATGAATTAACCGTATAGGGGTGAGAAGCAAGGTTTTGATGCTCGCACTACAATTGTTGTTTGTAAACAATCTTCCATCCTAGAGTGAACGGACAATAGTTTTTATTATGTTTCATCAAGAACTACTGAACCGGACCAAACATTATACCTTTGTGTATAACCATTTCAATTTAAGCCCTTGGACACACAACCTATCTATAAAGGTTACCAAGAAAGTTATATCGCTTTTTCACCCACCACCTTCGAACATCGATGTATTACCTCTGGCTAAGACTACCTAGAAGATTAAAGGTAGTCCCCATCAGCATCGACGATCTTCTGCCAACGTTCTGGGAGACCATGGATTCCATCGCGGTAGAACTTCGTGGAGCGTGAAGCGAAGAAGATATCAAGTGAATTTTGTATCTCTACTAGGGATTTGAACTGGCATCCTCTAAGGTGACTGTCCAAGGGATGGAACAGGTGATAATCGTACGGTGCAATGTCCGTGGAGTATAGCCGATGCAATAGTGTTTCCCATTCAAGGTATAGAATGGTGTCCCGGGTCATCCTTACCACGTGGGGGCTTAGCGTTATCCTGTAACACGAGGACCCGTTTGCGATTCAGAACTGTTGGCTCCACATCTTTGAGTTTTCCTTGGACACGGCTCAACTGCTGACAGTACACAGTTGCATTGATGCTCTGACCAACTGGTAGCAGTTTAAGATGCACGATGCAGCGAGCACTCCACCCAACATACAAGAGAACTTTCTTCTGGTATAGTGCTGGTTTCGACTGTTTTGGAACTGGTTCATGGATGCTAACCAATGATGGCGGCACCGTGGACCTTCGTACAGGTTCCACTTATCATCACATGTCAACGCCCTGTCCAGAAATGGCTTCTTCCTCAGACGAGACGACAAAGAAACACAGGTGTCTGTTCGCGTTGCCTTCTGGCCCGGAGTTTAATCATGTGGGATCCATCGACCCAACTTGTAGTGTTTCCACAGTTGATGGAGGTGCTGCCGAATGATTTCTTCACTCATATTGAATTGTAGTCCCAGTTCCTCACACGTCTGGCACTGTTAGCCTAAATTGTTGCTTGCAGATCTTCATTTTGTACATGTGTTGGTCTTCCGGCATGTGATGCGTCTTCGAGTGCTTCGTTACCGTCCTTAAACTTATTAAACTACCACTGCACTATCCGCCTAGTCACGACACCCTCACAAAAGGCCTGGCATATCTTCTACTTCATTGCAGCGTCATTTGACCCCAGTTTGAACTCGTACAGCATACACGCCCTTATGATTCTGTCCCATATTCACTCTGTCCTTACGCAAGTTCACGGAATAACTGAACTGTCACAACCAGTTAGTACGTTGGATATACCCACACCAACAACTGACCTTCGCCTTATCTCCATTCGCATTCAACTCACGGTGTGAGGGCCAATGGATCACATACCTCCACAAAAAGGGACAGAACATACTTGGCTACCTTTATACATAAACTGATCTTTGGAATTGCACTTAATTTCTTTAAGATTTCCTGACAAAAATATTTATTTATTATTCGTCACTAAAAAACATAATTATTTTATTAACAGCTATATATCCTGTTACACATCAAGTAGCATTAAAAAGAGCGAATGAAATCCGAACTGAAAAACTGAAAAAATACGTTATTTTCCACTAAATTTTCCATCTGATAAAAAAAATTTAAAAAAACACTAGTTACATATAAAAGATATATAATATCGTTACTAATTAGTTTAGTGCCGTTGTTTAATGGTAGCATTTGAAGTACCTTGTTAAAACATTTGACTTCAAACTGTCAAATATGAATCGCAGTAAATTGAAGACTTCGGGGCAAAAACCCGTCAAGTCCAAAAAGTGAGAGTGTAAAGGAGATAGCTTCACAAGGTTTTCTCGCCATCGGATTTTCTTCAAACTTGGCACATACTAGACCGAAAATAGACACTTTCTTTTTGTTTCTTTCGGGAAATAAGTTAAGGAGGCCAAAGGGCCCCTTTTCAAAAAGGGCCTCCTTGGTTAAAAGGGCCACATTAAAGAAATGAAACTCTGCCGATGGAAAGATGACTTAAAAATAGGAAATACGTGTTTTGTCGTTTTTGCGAGAATAGAGCTCTAGAGGGCAATGGCCCCCTTCGAAATAATAAAGGACACAACCCTTAGGAAATTGGATTTCCGTGGAATTGCTTGAAACCGTGATATGTTCTAGATGTTATGTTCCTAAGAAAACGTCTCAATAGGCACAACCACAAATCACTGACCGTTTGGCCACTACAGGGCCACTTTTTTGAAAACAACCGAATATAACAACATTCTGAATTTTGGTATAGTGACTAAAGCCGTGATGTGTTGTAGATATTGTGATCCTGAGAAAAATCTTAATGGGCATAACCACCAATCCAGAGGCGGCCTTTGGGGGTGGCGACTGGGGCATTCGCCCCAGGCCCCGCGATAGGATATTCTCTTGTCACAGTCAGCTCAAATATGCGGGGCCTCTGCAACATTCTAATGTACCGTAGTTTAGAGTTAAGTGAATACTTTGGCCAATAATACGGTGTGGTGGATTTCTTCGGAAACCAGTTTTCATAAACCAGAACTTCTTACTCAATATTTTACTTTTAGAAGCCTTAAATTCCCGAAATCTACACCATTACTATAAAAGCGTTTAGCATGATATTTTTGGTTTTAAAGTACCGTAATAATTACGCCCTTGAGTTTCGGATTAACAATGGGTCAGCAAACAAGGCGACGCTAATAGCATGTAGTGACTCTAAATGGCCTTACCTCAACTTTTCTTTGTTGTCGAAATAGAGTGAGAAGTCATGTTGTTTGTTGCTTTTGGGTCAGAAGAGTGGTCCTGTTGCTACGGACACCTCTGAGTCATCGCTTCCAAGAAATAGCTCCTATTGCACGCCTTGTGTAGCACCTCAGTTTGGCTTCGGAATTCGGACCGCGCAGTCGTAGTGAGATGTGGATACGTAATATTATGATTAGTGCGTGAATGTCTTCCGATTATTCGTTTATTGAACAAAGAATAAATGACCATCATGAGTGGCAGAGACAGAGACAAATTCCGTAAATACGAAAGTGGGGCTCCGAAAGCCAAGAAACGGAAATATAAAGATGATTTCATTCAGAAGCAAAAGGGATCTTTGGACAAGTTTGTTGTAGCGGTAAAATCAGCGGATCAACACCAAAAACTTGAGAACACGGATGATGATTTGTCTGTGACTGTGAGCGACCGGTGTGATGCGACAGACCAGGTTGTGATACCAAGTTTTGCTTCCGACGAAGAAAACAAACTAGCCGGTAACAAAACTGTTTCTACGCCGTGTTTTCCCACAAGCAACAATGAAAACTTGGTGCAATTCTCTGGGGACAACGTTGTTGCAACAGACCCAGAAAGTGACCTCTCCTGTGAAAGCGCGACCATTCCTCTGCATACTTCTGACATTCTTCAAACGACGAGCACACTGTTCGAGGACATATACGATCCAGGTAATTGGAAACATATTAACAGTGAAGTGCGTGACATGTTAGTGGAGAAGGGTCCAATCAGGTTAAGTGACTGTGAATACCCAAAGGACGACGGTAACAGACATTTTTCGAACAATTTCTTTACACAGAGGATGCCGAACGGAGAAACAGTGGATAGGCGATGGCTAAGTTATTCGAAGATCAGAGACAGAGTATTTTGCTTTCCTTGTAAGTTGTTTGGCACGACAGCTACTAGAGGCCAGTTAACAAACGAAGGCTGCTGCGACTGGAAGCATCTTGGCGATAAACTTCAGCACCACGAAGTTTCTGTAAATCACGTTAAGTGCATGACAGCGTGGTTGGAATCAGCTCGGAGAATGTCCAATGGTAGCGCAATAGATAACATAATGCTAGAACGAATTAGAAAAGAAAAGCTGCATTGGCGCGCAGTGTTAACAAGAATTCTAGCGATTGTACAGTACCTTGCCGAAAACAACAGCGCATTTCGTGGGAGAACGGAGAAACTTTATGCGCCGAACAATGGTCAGTTTTTAGGCTTAGTTGAGATGCTGGCCAAATTCGATCCAACCATGCAAGAACATCTCCCCCGAATTAAGAACGACGAGGCTCACGACCATTACCTCGGGCATAGGATCCAAAACGAGCTTATCGACCTGATGGCGTCAGAAGTAAAGGGGAAAATTATTGATAAAGTGAAACTTGCTAAATATTTTGCCATCATCCTTGACTGCACGCCTGATGTTGGCCATAAAGAGCAGATGTCCCTAATATTGCGTTTTGTGGACGTATCAGATCCGGAAGTGAAGGTGGTGGAGCACTTCATCAAATTTCTGGATGTGGACAACGCAACAGGAAAGGGGTTGTCTGAAGCTCTTCTTGCCGCACTGGCGAACCTCGGTCTGGACATCGCCGATTGTCGTGGCCAGGGGTACGACAATGATTCGAACATGAAGGGAAAACACCAAGGAGTTCAAGCGCACATTCTTCGCATGAACAGTCGAGCATTTTACACTCCGTGTGGCTGCCATAATTTGGACCTTGTTTTAGGAGACATGGCTAAATGCAACTCCCAAGCAGTGACGTTTTTTGGTGTCATACAGAGAATATATAAATGCTTTGCTGACTCGGCTGAAAGGTGGAAAATTTTGGAAGAAACCGTGCCTTTCATGACTACAAAATCACTTTCAGAAACGCGGTGGGAGTGCCTCCTGGAAAGTGTGAAAGCGCTGCGTTATCAGACGAAAGAAGTCAGGGAGGCACTGTTGACTGTCGCAGATACCGCCAATGATCCGCTAGTAAAAAGTGAAGCCGAATGTCTTGCAAATTATGAGCTCGAAAACTTCGAGTTTATTCTGGGCTTAATCATGTGATATGACATTTTATTTGCTGTGAATGCTGTCAGCAAAACTTTGCAATCAGCTGACATGCAGCTCGATGTGGCAATACAGCAAATCAAAGGCCTTGTTACTTTCTTGAGAAAGTGCCGGGAAACCGGATTCTCCGATGCTATGATCGCAGCAAAGGAAATTGCGTCCAAAATTAACGTAGCTCAAAAATTCAAGGAACGAAGAGTCAGATGCAAGAAAAAACAATTCGATTATGAGGGTAACGACGAAGAAACATCTTCGCCGGAGGAGTCCTTCAGAACAGGATATTTCTTATGGATAGTGGATCAAGCACTTACCCCAATGGAAAAAAGATTCGAACAACTGAAAGAGTATGCTTCAATCTTTGGATTTCTATACAACTTGAAGTGTTTGCGGTCATTGAACGACGATTATTTGTTAAAGTGCTGCATGGATTTGGACAACATGTTACGCGCAGAAGATTCACGCGATTTGGACGGAATTGACTTGTGCGCAGAATTGAAGATTTTTCGAGAAATGCTTCCTGATAACATCAGTGCCGCCCAAGAGTGTTTTCAGTACGTTTGACCCATTCGAGATTCATTTCCCAACATCGTTATTGCATACAGAATTATGTTGACAATTCCTGTGGCAGTTTCCAGCGCGGAATGAAGCTTTTCGAAGTTGAAACTTATCAAAAACTATCTACAATCAACAATGTCGCAAAGCAGATTGTGCGGTTTAGCTATTTTGTCCATCGAAAAGGAAGTTGCCTCAACAATGGACTACGAGGACCTTATCAACGATTTTGCACAGCGAAAGGCCAGAAAAGTGGACTTCCGTCTGTGACCGTCAAAGCAGCTGCTTCGTAAGTCAGTGATAGTTTTATTATGTGTTCTAGTTTGTTGATCTTGCATGCATGTAAAATGCTTCCGAATCATTAATGTCGTAAGTTATATCGACCCCCATGCCATAAGAACCCCTTACCCCCTCAAAAATTTCACCTATGTTTCCTGGCTTCGGGGGGGGGCTTCGCCTACCGAACCTCCCCCCGCCCGTGGCCCCGCATACTACTAAGGCCGCCTCTGCACCAATCATTGATCGTTTGGCCACTCAGGGCCACTTTTTTAAAAGCAGCCGAAGATAGTGATATTGTGGATTTCGATGAAAATGACTGAAACTGTGATATGTTCTAGATGTTGTGATCCTGAGAAAAAGTCTGAACAAGCCAAGAAGCACAACCACCAATAACTGACTGGTTACTACAGGGTCGCCTTTTTGGAAAAAGAAGGTAACGGTATTCTGAATTTAGGTGGAATTGCTTGTAACCGTGATATGTTGTAGATATTATGACCCTGAGGAAAAGTCTTCACGGGCACAACTACCACTCACTGACCATTTGGCTGCTACGAGACCACTGTTTTGAAAGCAACCGAAAATAGTGATCTTGTGGATATCAGTGAAAATGACTGAAACTGTGTTATGTTGTAGATATTGTGATCCTGAGAAAAGGTTTTATTGGACACAACCACTAATCACTGACCATTTGACCACTACGAGGACACTTTTTTGAAAGCAGCCGAGCCGAAGATAGTGATGTTCTGGATTTCGGTCAAAATGACAGAAACCGTGATATGTTGTAGATATTGTCATCCTGAGAAAAAGTCTCAATGGACACAACCACAAATCACTAATCGTTTGGTCACTACAGGGCTACTTGAAAACAGCTGAGTACAACGATGTTCTAGATTTCAGTAAGATTGAGTAAGACTAAGATATGTTGAAGATCTCATCATGAGAAAAAGTCTTAATGGACACAACTATCGAATTATGACCGTTTGGCCACTACAGGCTCAGATCTTTTTTTAAAACAGCCGAGTATAATGACATTTTTTATTTCAGTGTAAATGAATGAAACTGTGATACGTTGTAAGTCGTGATCCTAAGAAAAAATGTGTAGGACATTCTAGAGTTTTCCTTTATCTCGCAAAATGAGCATCTGAATGTTATCTACCGGTATGCTTAAATAATATTGGCCGCTACTCTTCCACCCCTTTTTCGGGTTGTGAGATAATTTAGAACTTTTCATGATTTTATACAATTCTACCAGAATTCCAGGCATCCTTACCTTCTTCTGTTTTAAAAAATGTGGCCCCGTAGTTGCTAAATGGTCACTGATTGGTGTTTGTGTCCATTAAGATTTTTTCTCAGGATCACAATATCTACAACATATCATGATTTCAAGCAATTCCACCGACATCCAGAATACTGTTACCTTCTGTTCTTTTTTTTAAGTGGCCCTCTAGTGGCCAAACCGTCATTATTTGGTGGGTGGGCACGTTGAGACTTTTCTCTGGACCACAATATCTACAACATATCAACATATCAAGGTTTCAAGCAATTCCACCGAAATCCAGAATAACGTTACCTTCTGCTGTTTTCAAAAAAGTGGCAGTGTAGTGGCCAAACGGTCAGTGATTTGTGGTTGTGTCCATTGAGACTTTTTCTCAGAAACATCATATCTACAACATATCACGGTTTCAAGCAGTTCCACGAAAATCCGATTTCCGTGAGGATTGTGCGGGGTCCTTTGTCATTTCGAATTGGGCATTGGCCCTATAACCCTTTTCTCGTAAAAACGACAAAACCGGTATTCCCTACTTTGAAGTCATCTTTGCATGGGCAGAGTTTAGTTTCTTTAAAGTGGCCCTTTTAATCAAGGGGACCCTTTTTTGAAAAGGGGCCTTGCCCCCTTCAACCTATTTCCCGGAGAAACAAAAAATACGTGACGATTTACTTTCGGTCTTGTATATATGGGCCAAGTTTGAAGGAAATCTGATGAAGAGAAACGGAAAAGTATTATTTATATATAAACATTAAAGCTGTCGTTTGGGGGGGAAGTCATTTGGGGGGCTGGCCCCGTTGGGAGCCCCCCGTGGCTACACCCCTGGAAGAGATAAAAAACAATGCAAGCCGTTCTCACTGTCATGGCACCCAAGCAGGGTGTTCCTCACACCCTTTTTTATGCTAGTCACTTTGACCCAGGTGGATGAAACAAAGATCAGCAGTGTGTCGGAAATATAAACATCTAGAACCGGTTTTCTTTTATCTTCATTAAAATAATAATAATAAATACAAATTTCCACTTGTAGAATGCAATAATTCCGCGTGAGTCGATGAATGCTTTAACATTGTAATTGAATCTGGAACACTATCACAAAATCATTGGTGCATCGTTACTGATTCTTAGTGCAACAACTCCTAACGTTAGTGGTTCATTAGTGTAGGTGCTACAAGTAAAATATCATTGGGGTCATGATGAATTTGCCCACACTTCAAGCACTAATGAAAAAAAATGTGCCATTCGTTAGTGCATCATTAGTACTTCTAAAAAAAAATAACAGTTTGTATGGAATTTGATATTTCTGAAATTGTCCCCCCACACACACCAAAAATCTTGAATAAATCCCAAAATATGGTAATGCTAACATTAGTGCTCAGTGCGTTTAAGAGAACTAACGATGCACTTACGATTGCCGTTAACCCATGTAACCTATCTATGTCAGTTAGTATGAAATTTGATATTTCTGAAGTCGGACCACCCACCAAAAATCTTGAATATGTCCCAGAATAAAGTAATACTAACCTTAGCGCTCAGTGCGTTTTAGTGCACTAATAATGCACTAATGATGTGATAAGTTTAGTGAAAATCTGCCTGCATAAAGACGTGGCGAGCAAACTTCATATGAAGAAAGACCCCACAAAAAATCTTCGAAAACTCGTAAACTCTGATAGCACTAACGTTAGTTCTTAGTGCACTAATGTGCACTAACGATGCACTTCCGATGGACGACGTTTGGTGTAATTTGGGAGAGGTGAGGAGCCAACATCAGACACGTAAGTTGATGGTTTGTTCATGGTAGATTGCGTAAGTTTAAGGTCAATTTTCTCGAAATACTGGGAGGCCACAATTTTTTTAAAAAGTTGTACAAAAGTGTACAAAATTCATACATTATTTTTGTTTACTTAAGTCATCGGTATAAAGATTCCGCACTCCAAGTTGATGATTGAGTTCGAAATTTTAGAGCTAATTTTCTGGAAACACAGGGGTGAACAAAATTATTTGAGTTTAGTTGATTTTGAGTTTAACGTCCTCTCAGCAGCGAGGCTATATGAGGCGGGTGGGACCTACTGATTAATCCAAACCACATGAGCTCCCGCTGGGAATCGAACCCAGATCTTCCACACCAAAGGCGCGTACGCTACCGCTTAGCCACGGAGGAGCTCACAAAACTATTTGAATGCTGTACAAAATTCTACGGGACAGGTACAATCTTATTTGCTTAGTATATGTCCGATATTGAAAATCGGCACTCCAAGTTGATGGTTTGCTTATGGCAGAAACCACAACTTTAAGGCCATTTTTTCGAAATATAGGGGTATACAAATTTTTTAAAAGGTGTACAAAAGTGTACAAAATTCGTAGATTATTTTTGTCTACTTCTTCGATATGAACACTCCGTACTCCAACATGATCGTTGAGTTCGAAACTTTGACGGTAATTTTCTCGAAACACAGAAGTGTACAAAATTATTTTAAAGGTGTACAAAATTGTACGAAATTCGCATATTATTTTTAGCTACCTAAATCTCGGACCTGGTGATTCCGCATTCGAACATCAAGTTGGAGTGCGGAATTTTGATCGCAAATTTCTGGAAACACATGGGTGTACAAATGTGTTTAAAAGATGTACAAAATGTGTACAAAATTATGAACATGTTTAATATGTGATTTGCCGATTCCGGACTCCAAGTTGACGGACTTTAGACCCTATTAAACGTTTAATAGTGTTTATATATTGAATTCGATTATATACGTCAGGCATTTCTTTACTTTTAAAGACTTTGCATAAATATTATTTTTACCATGCGAAGCCCAGCATTTCAGCCAAAGGGTATTTATGTAATTGTTCCCTTTCTATGATACATTCTTGTTTCATTGTTTTGAAAAGACACTTAAAATACACTTAAATACACTTAATAGTTGTTTATTTCTAGCAGTGTTACAAGTCTCTGTAATAAAGTTAATCAAACGTTGGCAATTGTTGTTCAAACCTGAATAAACGTAGATAAAACAACTGATATAAGAAAACACCAAATTGGAAGTGTAAGGGAAGGGGCTGGCGCCCCATTTTTTAAACCCTTCTTTCTATGTTAGTAAAATTCGTCAAACTTTGAAAATTGTTGATCAAATCAATGGATCAAACCTGATCAAACGATGATCAAACGATTGACATCAAAAAATTTCGAATCTGACGTGAAGGGGGGGCTAGCGTGTAGTTAGCCCCCCTACTAAATATCGCTTATATTTATGTTAGTAAAGCTGATCAAACGTTAAAAGTTGTTGATCATACCTGATCAAACGATGATCAAACGATTGACATTAGAAAAAGTCGAATCGGAGGTGAAGGGGGGCTGGCCCCCCATTTTGGAATCCTTATATCTCTGTTACTAAAGTTGATCAAACGTTGAAAATTGTTGATCAAACCTGATCAAACGATGATCAAACGATTGACACCAAAAAATTTCGAATCTATGATGTGAAGGGGGGGCTAGCGTGTAGTTAGCCCCCCCTACTAAATATCGCTTATATTTATGTTAGTAAAGCTGATCAAACGTTAAAAATTGTTGATCATATCTGATCAAACGATGATCAAACGATTGACATAAAAATAAATTTAAATTTAGCATGAGGGGGGGCTAACTGCACGCAGGTAATTTAAGCGCTCTAGCAATGTGCTATCGTAACTTTGTAGGTTTGTTACTAAAAGCAGTCATTGTAGACTTTGTTCGGGGCGGGAATCCTCCGCCGACATGAGAGTGTCACTTTATATATCAGTGTTTTATTATACATTTGATCAAACAATATGTATTTATCAAACTAAAAGGAAAAGAGATTACAACCTCCTGTCCTGTCTAAATGACACCCCTGGAACACTTGCTTCAATTACTGGGAAGAAATGAAATTAATCAGTACTTTTTAGAGCTCTGCGCCAGCGTTACATACTTTAGGAAGCACAAAATCTAGTGCCATGATTAACAATTTCCATACATTTAACGAGAAGCATCTTCCTAGCTTGATGTGATATGCAGTCGTTGAAGAAGGGAAAGAATGCAATAAAGGAGTTTATGAAGCTATGGGAACATTTTGTGATATTTTTTTTTATTCAGCATCTACAAAGGCACATCAGAAAAAACGAATGAAAGAGGCGGTTTTAGAACTATCTATATATATAAAAGAGAACGCACAAAATCCTTTGTCCGCTCATCACGCTAATACGGCTGAACCAATTTCTTTTATTTTTGGGGGGTTATTAGGATTTGGACCCTAGATGGTTTTTATCATATCACTTTAATTTTCAATTACCAGTGTCTTGAGATAATTGACCATTCAGGTGTCCATTACGTACAAATCCTTTGTTATTAGTTCATCATAGGTAAAAATAAACGTATTTATATGCAACCCGCATGACCGTGTCACTCGGGTTAACATACATGACAGGCGTTATAATGGTTTTTATCATATCACTTGAAAGCGAAAAAGTAAAAATTATCTAAGTAACAAAGTTTATTGCGTTCGGGGGTGACCGCAGCGAAGCGGGGCGGGTTAACATAAATGACAGGCGATATAATGTTAACATTTACTGCAATCTTCTATGGTTTTTATCATATCACTTGAAAGCGAAAAAGTAAAAATTATCTAAGTAACAAAGTTTATTGCGTTCCGGGGTGACCGCAGCGAAGCGGGGTGAACGCTGCTAGTAAAGCTTATAAAATGGTTTCATTTTTCCGTCTGAATAGAAAGAATATGTATTGCCAACAACAGCTTTAGACAAGGAGAGCTGAAAAGGAGGAGGGCGGGTTGGATTAAATAACAGGAGCAGAGAATCGGTCGAGACATATGTTTCTGAATGCATAAGCACGCGACGCAAAAGTTAATTAGTAATTAGATCTTAAAATTTTTGTAACATTTTCAAAGCCGCGAATACTACAAAAGGCACTTTTAACCCTTTGGGGATTTTATGGTACAATTTGTACCATACGCGTTTTTCATGGTACATTGCGTTATTTCTCTTCTATTTGAGCTTCTTCGTCCGTTTTTTGTTTTTGTTTTGTTTTGTTTTGTTTTTCATGTCCACAGGCATTGCAGAAGATATTACGTATGGTTTCAGACCTTCCTGCGTCCAGACATAGGAGGTAATGACGTCATAAGTCTAAAATTTATTTTTTCATTTATTAAGCCTGTGTTCAATATTTTTTAGCGGGCTTATTTTTGCACCTAGAAGATTGAAATTTTGCACAAACATTCAGTCCACCGAGTAGTATTTACCAGATTTTTTTTTTCAGATTTGTGAATTAAAACAGGGGGGAACCAGAGGGGAAAAGGGTTGAGAAAAGGGATATTTTTACCCAAAAAATCCCGTTTTTCAGGATTTTCCCACCTCACACACATGATGGGGACACGTGATTCATACCGTCTGAAAGGCAGTTCCATTCTGAAGAGAATGACGGTCGAATCATTATCCTAGGGTAATTAAAGATGTCTCAGGGAATTTTTATCAAAATATACTTCTGTATAGCGTAATATGGGGCATTGTCGGTATATTTTATGGAGGGCTTATTTTTGCACGTAGAAGATTGAAATTGTGCACAAACATTCACTCCACCGAGTAGTATTTAACAGATTTTTTCAGATTTCTGCGTTAAAACAGGGGGATCCAGAGGGGCTAAAAGTTTTAAAAAGGGAAATTTAGACCAAAAAATCTTTTTTTCCGGGAATTTCCCGCCTTAGATACATGATGGAGGCATATGAATGGTATCTCCTGAAAGGCAGTCCTATTCTGAAGAGAATGATGGGCGAAACATGACCTTAGGGTAATCAGGGATGTCTCAGGAATTTTTTTCCCTGAGATCATATTGTTTTGTAGTAATTTGGGGCATTGTGGGAATTCTTGATAAAATTTCTCCCGCCCTTAGTATTCAAGATAGAAAGTTGAAATTTGGCACACACATTCAGTATACCAAGTACTATTTATCAGATTTTTTTAGATGGCTACGTTCACACAGGGCCGTTCCAGGGGGGGAGGCAAAGTGCGAGAAAAAAATTTCCCTCCGAAATTTTCCCTTTGACATCATTTTTCACGCTTCTGGTATATGGTATGAGCATGCAAGTGGTACCATTTGAAAGCCGGCTCTATTCTGAAGAGAATGAGGAATGAACCATGATCCTAGGATAAACAATGACGATGCAGTAGCTGCTTGACTGAAAGTCTAAAAAACACCCCAAAAACCCATAATCCGGAAAGCGTTAAAGTAAAATAACACATTTAAAATGTATTTGAAACTATTAAAAATTAATTACAGTAAACAAATAACAGTAAAGGAAAAGGCTCTGGCCACCAACTAGTGTGGGGATTATTACTCACTACTACAGACGCAGTACTATGAATTAGGATTGCCTTCGTATCTCTTACACTATTTTTGCAATCAATATATATATAAGGTTTTACATCAATGGACAATAGTTTGTTCCTATCTGTGAAATATTTTGAGTAGAAATTCTAATTTAAAACCCAGTGTTGATTTCACACATACAGACATTACCTGCTCGAGAAATGTGGACTAAATTCGTGAACTGCATAATGATTTAATTGGCCGGAAACAAACTTTTGGCATAGATGTACAATTAAGATTATTTTTGGTGTATATTCCAATGTTATTACTCTCATTGCCTCCTTCAAACTACTTCGTATAAGTCAAGAACTACCACTATTCTTTTGCTTTCCTTCAACGTGGCAGGCATCTATCTACTAATATGAATCATTATGGCACATTAAATATTTACAAGTATTTAAAAACTAAAAATTGGTATGTTGAACTTCTTGATAAAAGTAATGCATGATACACATGGAAATCATATATGTAAGTATAGCATGTATATATGATTATAGCTACCAGGCAACAATACTAAAATTTAAGGTAATGAAAGGAAATCTCTATTCATTGTACAGAGAGTTGCTTTCAAGGTCATTTCACTTGAACGGATATGGATTGTAATAATAATGTTCTACTTTTAGCGATGTGACCTAAAAGCCACTACCGCTTAATCCAATGGAAACTATAATTCTTTGGGGTGCACTTTCAAGTTCTTTGAGCTTTCAAGTAAAATTGTTTATCGTGGAGACAAAAGATGGGTTACAAACGGACTAAAGATGATTACATTTACATTGCGTTCTTTATAAATAAAAATATTCGTTTACAATGAGAATTTTCAACTGATGTGGTCACTAGTGATACACCCATATGTGAATTTTGGGTATTAACTTTTAAGGATTTTATACGATAAACATGATTCTATAGATAAGTACTACAAATGGGAATATAACTAAAATGTTTTTGAAAAGTTCTTTGCTTTGGAAAACGTTGCTGCTAACCAGTGTTGCCAGACACGGCAAGCAAAATTACACACACCTTCCGTCCAAATTGCACAATTTTACACACAACATGACACAATACATAACTACCTAACTATATGTATATTATGTCTAATGACTAGAGACCGGATGTTTAGGCACTAAAAACCTGGAAAATAGGCACTTAAAATTTAAAAAATAGGCAGTAAAATAGGCACTAAAATGTAACTCGAAATAATGAAGATAAATACTCAATACCATTAAAAACTAGATTCAAGTCATAGATAATGTTCAAAGAATATAGAAACATATTTGTTTGTTAAAGAATATCTTTTACTGTATATACAAAAACGAGGCGTGTTATGCATTGCACATACTGGATGAATCTGAAAGATGTGCACATACTTCGAGAGGTGATTCGTGACATGAAAAGAAGACAAAAAGTGCTGTTGCATGTTGTTGAATTCTGCGTCGTGTTCGAGTGACAGGGGTGCCAAATTGGAATTGAAACCGAATCCTGACAATTGGAACGGGACATAAAGGTGCGCACATACTTCAAATGATAATTCGTGAAATTCAAGAGGACTTTTATCTTCTTTTCATGTCACGAATCACCTCCCGAAGTATGTGAACATCTTTGTTCATCCTGTATATATATTGTAACGTACCACGAGCTTGTGTTTACAAACACATAATATAAGTAAATATGTGTGTATTATGTTACGTAAATTATGTATTTTCCCAATGAAGGCTTATTTTGAAGAAAATGCATAGAATAGGCAATATTAGGCAATAAAGCAATTATTTAGGCAGTAAAGGTCGAAAAATGCAAAATAGGCAAAATAAAATTGGCTTAAATCGAAACTATAATCCCCCATATAAACTTTAAAACGTTATTTTTGATCATATCTTTAATATTAAAGAATAGGCATTTTGCCTAACATCCGGTCTCTAATTATAAATAAAATCACTCAGTGTATGCTACGTTTTAAAATACCAACTTTTCCCCTACATGTAAAATAAGGTAAGATGTTTAGCATGTTTCATTATTGAGAGATGTTAAATAGTTTATTTTTTAAATCTAATTCTTAATAAATATGTATAACGAGCGATGGAGTAAAAACGGGGAATGCCAATCACTTAAGGGAAAATGCGAGAGGAGGGAAAACTACTAGTTGTAGGGTAGTATTTAATGTAAAAATATATTTATCTAACCTTTTGCTACAAATTACTGCTTCCATATTGTAGCTCCCAAGCAAGAGAAAGTTACAATATCGTTTGCTTTAGGAGGTTGCGATTGATCGGACTTACCCCGATTTGGGGGAATTCCGATTGCCATTTAGTAAGCATACAGAAAAAAAGCATGAGTTTTGGACATCGCATGAGTTTCGCTCAGTCATCGTACACCTACCAATATATACGTTTCAATTACGGATGAAAAAGTACCTAAACCATACTATAGAACAGCATACTATATAAATTTATTGACCTTAGAAATAAACGTTCATGTTAATGGTAGCAGGCAAATAGAAGTGTCCCGGGCGTATTGGACCTGAAGTTCTTAAAATTGACACCGTTGCTATAGAAACTCCGAATAAAAACTATTTCATGCTTAATCAACGCCTTATTGTATAGAGAGATCTGATTTTATGTCTATTTCCATATTCCAGAGTCCCTAATTAGTCATTTCTCCGTTTTGAGTTGGAATCTGGTTGTCTGTAAACTTGAGTTTTCTATTATTTAAATTTTTCTCCCCACAAAATTTCCTCCAAGCTGTTAAGAAGAATAGAACTTTATATATATATATATATATATATATATATATATATATATATATATATATATATATATATATATATATATATATATATATATAGTAGAAACTACGTACTACTATCACTCAGTACGTAATTAAAAGGATTTTACGTATTGTAGTTACATTATTACACATTGGGGCAATTTCGATCACTTAAGTACAAGTCCGATCACCTCTGATCTAAGTTACCCCGACTCGCCATTTTATATTAAACAAAGCCATGCAGGCTAAACATTCAAATACACAGAGTGAAACATGCAGCGTTAATTTGCTAAAGGAACATACTATTGAATATTGTAAGGCTTATGAGACTTAGAAAAGTAGCAAGTACTTACTACGCAAAATAACCAGACCAAAATTTACAAGGAAAAGCAAGAAAACACAAAAGTCAAAATCATTTGCACAGAACAACTGAACAAAGGTCCTTCTTCCTCTACAAGAGTACTTTGTGACTACTGCTAGAGAAGTACGCATAGTATGGGTCACCAAGTCATATCACTTTTGAGCAATTCAATGATCGGAATTTGCCTACCCCACCGATTGGAATTCCCCACTTTACTCTACATACGTTTTTCCTCCATGCTTCTATCAAACAACCCTTATACGAGACACGATTAGTTGTGTATATACATCAGCATTTAAAATTGGAATACTTCAATTCAACACATTTGTTATTCAAACGTTCAACAACGGAACATCAATTCAAATCAGTAATTAGGGACTTAAAGTTATTGAATACCTGAATAATGCGTATCTAATATAGCTCAGTAAAGTTCGATCTTAACTCCGAAAAAATTCCGAACAAGCTGTATTTTTGTAGAGCTTTATATTTTGATGTAGTGAAAAGTAACTTTTTGAGTCATGTTTTCTGTTTTGTTTTGTTTGTAGTTAAAGAACTTCTCAAATCAAAATATTAAATATTTTTTCGAGCCTTTTTACCATGTAATGCTTCATTTTTCAGATATTTTGCAGCTTTAAATTAAGTACCTTATTCTATTTCTATTCAGATATCTATATCTTTGAAACGATTGATTCTACCCAAAAAAAGCCTAAATACTTTTTGTGTACAATTTTTTGAACTACAATTTTCCTCATAACTATAACTCTAAAAAAAATCTGATGATCAAACGAGAAAGGTCGATCATCAGAAAATACAGAAAAATACGGATTTAGAGTGAAACAATTAATCTCTGAACTTACAAATGATTGTGTTGTGGTCTATAGTAAAAAGCAACAAAGAGTAAGCACAAAAAGCTGCATAGAAAAATAGTACAGTACAGAAAACACTACAACGAAAGAAACTCTACAAGAGATGACAAAGCACTAAAGCGGATGTGTGGTAACAGCAAATAAAGAACAATGCCACGACGGCAATAGACGACAATGGGCCTCGTGAGTCACGTACGAGTCAGGACGAGTTCGGCTCGAGCACAGTCGGATCAACCTGAGATGCGGACCAGCCAAAGATGGACGAGAGAGGTTCTACTGTAAGATATTTTAACCACGTGATTATTTTGTCTTAATTTATCCGTTAAGATGTGGCTTTATTGCAAATAGAGTAGAGCGTCGATTATCCGAAGTAATTGGGGGACATGGGTGTTCGGAAAACTGGTTTGTTCGGATAATCGAACTGTACATGTTTATTTGCCAAAAAGAAGTACTGTACAGTAAATTTATTTATAAAAATAGGCATCTCTTTAAGTATTACAAAGTAACGTACAAAGGCAACTTTAGTAGGAATATATAGTATGTGGTACAGTTTATTAAACAAAAATATGTACATATTACATACGCATTTTGCATGAACAATACACACAGTCAGTGGCGTATTTAGGGGGGTGGCTTCCGGGCTTAAGCCCCCCCCCCGAAATCTTACTTAGTATAGTAAAGTAAATGAAATATCTTGCAGAATTTTCACATTTCCAGGCAAAGCCCCCCCCCCCCCGAAAGTTAGCAAAACCCCTCTCGAAACAAAATCGTAAATATGCCACTGCACACACTACACAAAATTAACGTTTAAAAAATCCTTTAAGCGAGCGAGTACACAGTTCGATTAAGCGGTCGTTCGGTTGACCGACGCTCTACTGTACGATCATATGCATGAATATAGTGGCTTATTTTATTTTATAGATCATCGTTATCTTCATACCCCTCTACGAAATTTTGAAATGAGAACTTTGGAGCGTCCTTAAAATGGCGAATCTTTAAAAACAAGCTTTATTAGTTGAATTCTATAGTAGGTTTTATTTTAATTTACTTGTACCCTTCTTGGATGCCATTGTTTCATACTGAATACTGTATGCTTGCTCCTCCATCTCATTGCAACATGGAACTCAGATGACCAGAGGAGAAAGTGTTACATGCACAGACATGACCCGTTATACAGGATCGTATACAATCTTACTACCAAGGATATTATACAATCAATGAGCTGGAAAATGATATCGTATTATACCAACCGATATTAAATTATTGTAGTTATGCTTCTTAATCTTTCAGCATGTTAAAAAACTTGTTTGGTAAGGCATACTGTGCACTCATAACCAGACGTTTGCTAAAGAGAAAACTATTATTCTAAAACCGAAATAAATTCTATAGGTTTAAATGCGTAAAGCATTAGGATTTCGAAAAGATGTAGTAAGTATAAAATAAAAGTATACTTTAAAAGAGATAGTAGAGCAAAATACTGACATTAAAAGGGACAACAAAACACCTAAGCAACTTTTCTTGTAGAGTGAGAATACTTTAACAACATTTCATTAATGATCTTGGGTTACGGATTCCGAACTTTGTAGGTGAGTATTCTCTATTAATACATTTTAAAGGTAACGTCTATTTGCAATATCTCTCAGCAAATCGGAACTGATAATCTATTGTTTCTCTTTGTGGACAAGTGGATGAAGGTGTGATCGAGAGTTCCATTCCCGGTGGTAGCTGATGTATTTTCATCCAACGTTATTATGCAGATACGTGTCACATCGACCTAAAAGAATGAGGGGTTGATTTAAAGTTTAACCCCCATTCAGCAGCGAGGATTTACGAGACATAGACCTACTGATTAACGTAGAGTCCGAACCACATGAGTCCCCGCAAGAGATCGAACCCGGGTCTTCCACGCTGGCATAAAAAGTGCTAAATGGATACAATCAAACTAATCAGTGAAATTAAAAATGTAATATAGATAGATAGATAGATAGATAGATAGATAGATAGATAGATAGATACATAGATAGATAGATAGATAGATAGATAGATAGATAGATAGATAGATAGATAGATAGATAGATAGATAGATAGATAGATAGATAGATATAGATATAGATATATATCCCTCCTCCACCTCCCGTACGTTGGACCGTCAAAGTAAAATAATAAAAATCATCACAGGTCCGAACCTCATCTATGCCGAAAATTTTATCAAGATTGGTCGGATGGTTCAAGAGTTAAGTTATATATATATCCCCCTCCTCTAAGTTCTACCGTCAAAGTGTTATGACCAAAGTCATCCCAGGACCAAACCTCATCTATGATAAAATTTGATCGAAATCGGTCTGGTGGTTCAAGAGTTATTAAGTGACAAACAATGTCACTTTCATTTTTATTTTTTTCCACATATAAGGTAACCAAGAAAGTTTGGTCGCTATTTCTGGAGGTCTGTGTTGAATTGGCCTTCACACCATGAGTTAAATGCCAATGGAGATAAGGCGAAGGTCAGTTGTTAGTGTGAGTATATTCAACATACTACTTAGTTGTGGCAATTCAGTTACACCGTGAACTTGCATAAGGACAGAGTGAACAAGAGACCTCCCCAGAGCATCAAAGGGCGTGTATACTGTACGAGGTCAAACTGCGGTCAAACTCCGCTGCAGCGTGCGGAAGATATCTCAGGCCTTTGGTGAGGGTGTGGTAACTACTCGGACAGTACAGAGGTGATTTAACAAATTTAAGGACGGTGACAAAACACTCGAAGATGCACCATGTGCCGGAAGACCAACACATGCACAAACTGGAGATCTTCAGACAGCAATTGAGGCGAACAGTGGCCAGACATGTGAGGAACTAGGACTACAATTCAGTGTGAGTGAAGAAACATTCGGCAGCAGCACCATCAACTTGGGAAGCACTACAAGTTGGATCGATGGTCCTCACATGATTTGACTCCGAGCCAGAAGGAAATGCGAGCAGACATCTGTGTTTCTTTGCTGCCTCGTCTGAGGAAGGAGCCATTTCCGAGTAGGGTGTTGACATGTGATGAGAACTGGGTCCTGTACGAAGCTCCACGGCACTGTCATCATTAGTTACCATTCCATGAACTTGTTCCAAAACAACTTAAACCAACTCTGCACCCGAAGAAGATCCTCCTGTGTGTTTGGTGGAATGCTTGCGGCATCGTGCATCGGGAACTACTACAAGCTGGTCAGAGCATCAATGCAACTGTGTAATGTCAGCAGCTGAGCCGTGTTCAAGAAGAACTCAAAACTCTGGAGCCAGCACTTCTTAATCGCAAAGGGATTTCCTCCTGTTGCAGGACAACGTTAAGCCCACGTTGCTAGGATGACCCGGGACACCATTCTACGCCTTGCATGGGAAACAGTATTCCGCCTGCCATACACCCGGACATTACACCGACCCATTACCATCTGTTCCATTCCTTGAACAATCACCTTAGAGGACGGCAGTTCAAACCCTAATAGAGGTGCAAAATACACTTGATATCTTCTTCGGTTCACGGCCCACCAAGTTCTATGGCCACGGCTCATCGAGTCCATGGCCTTCCAGAACATTCGCATATCGATGGCATATCGATGTTCGAAGGTGGTGGGTAAAAAAGCGACAGAACTTTCTTGCATACCTTTATATATATATATATATATACACCCTCCCCCTCCCCTAGGTTCTACTGTTAAAGAGAAAATATAAAAAAGAACTTTTCAGTCCTGAATTTCGTCTATGTTGAAAATTTGATTGAGATCGTTTTTTTGGTTCAAGAGTGATGCAGTCACAAAAACAGTGACTTCTATTTTTTTTTTTTTTTTTTTTTTTTTTTACATATATCTCCGCCCTTCCCCTTCCCTACTTGTTCCGTTAAAGTAAAATGACAAAATTATCCCAGGTCTAAACCTCATTTATGTTGAAAATTTGATTGAGATGGGTTGGGTTGTTCAAAAGTTATTAAGTTTTATTTATATTCATATATATCTCTCCTTCCTTCCCCCAACCCTAGCTTCTACCGTCAAGGTGAATTTACAAAAAAAAAAAAAAAAAAAAAAAAAAAAAAACTCACCTCCGAACCTCATCTCTTGGAAACTGTCGAGTGGTTCAAGAGTTTTAACTCACGAACATAGTCGCTTTATTTTTATTTATAATTATTTTTTACACCTCCTCTCCTGCCCAACCCCTTCATTGCTCTGTCAAAGTGAAATGATAAAATCCATCCCATTCCTGAACTTCATCTATGTTGATAAACTCTCTTTTATCTCTAATTTATGAGAAACTCTAATTCAATACCCGGTGTCGATTTCATGGATACTGACATTAGCTATTGAATTGAAATATTGAATAAATTCTCTCATCGTGAACTGCATTTGATTATATTGGCCGGAAACAAACTTCCGACATAGATTTACAATTAATATTATTTTCCGTGTGTATTCTAGTCTTGTTATCTTCGTTGCCACCTTGAAAGTACTTCGTATGAGTCAAAAACCACCACTATTCTTTTGCGTTTCTCAAACTTCGAAGGCATTTACTAATATGAATCATTATGCTACTTCAAATATTTACGTACTTAAAACCTAAAAATTGCTAAGTTGTAATTCATGATAAAAGTATTACATACTTGGAAGTCATATATGAAAGTGTTGCATGTATATATCATTATAGTTACCAGGCAACAGTACTAAAAATTAAAGTAAGGAAACGAGTTGTATATTAGTTCAACAGACAGTTTCTTACGGAGTCATTTCTTTCGACGGATATGGATTGTAGTGATAATGTTCTAATTAAGCGAGCCACTAAATCCGATGAAACTATAATTCTTTGTGACGGAGTTTTGTGTTTCTCGAGCTTTCAAGCTAATTATCATACGGACAGGAGATGATCACATTTACATTGCGTTCTGCATAGGTAAAATTTATGTTTACAATCAGCAATCTCAAGTGATGGGGTCACGGCTAATGGACTCATATGTAAATTTTGATTATTAACTTTTGAGGAGTTTATGCAATAATTGTGAGACTATAGATAAGTACTACAAATAGGAATACAATTATTTTTTTAATGAAGTTGTTTGTTTAAAAAAAGCATTACGAGTTCATACACGCAATGTATGTTATATGTAGTAATTATTAATTTTCAGAACTTATCAAGTGTTGAATCTGCGTGCAACATACCTGATATGGGTTATTTTTCTTTTTCATATTCTCTAAGTATCATGTAACAAACTATAATTATTGGAAACAACACAAAGAATACATGATTGGAATTTACGTTCGCTGTGTAATCAATATGTTTCACAACTACTACAATTAACATCTTATTTGGACTGTGGGATAGAAGTTGGATTTTAAATAGAATATTAGGTTTGTGATACGTTTTATTATTATATCACTTTTTCTCCCTACAAGTAAAATACGAGGTAAGATGTTCAGCATCCTTCATTAATAAACAAAAAGTTAAACAGTTTCTTATCTTTTTAACTCTTCAAATCTTATGGACAGACATATTTTCAGCATATCCTGAAAAATACCCTTAATTTGAGCCATGTTTTTTTGGGGAGGTGGTTCAAAGAAGGGAAATTCTAGTGTTTTACAATTACTTCCAAAGTTATCAATTTTTCATAGGAAAATAGTTAAGATAAAACTATTTTCCTTCCAATTTGTAGTCAAAGAACTTTTCCTTTCAAAATATGAAATGTTTATTTAGAACATTTCTATCATGTGATGCATATTTTTCTATATAATTTGCAGCTTCAAGTTAAAAACTCCACTCTATTTGTGTAGAGTTGTATAAACTACAATTTCGTCATAACTATCTTATCCAAAAAACGATGATTTTCGAGATAATTGCAAAATAGGAATTCCCCCTTTCCACCCTAAACAAACAAAAAACATAGCTAAAATAAATATTACTTTTCAGGATATATTGAAAATATCATAATAAAGGTATCCACATAAATCCAACTTGTTCGGAATTTCTTCGAAATTTTGGTCTTTATTTTGTATAATTCTCCTGAGCTAATACCACCAGAGTCTTAAGTACTTGAGTTATACAGAGTGTTAATGAACTATACCGACAAACTGTAAGAGGTGATTCCTCACATCAAAATGAGAGAAAAAGTTCATATGGACCTATGGCGAAAAGTGCATAGTTTCAGAGCTAGACCTATCCACAATTGAGAAAAAGCCAAATTTCAAGAGCCCCTATTTCGAATTCGAGAGACTGCGGACGGTGGTTCTTATCAGAGTAAAGGAAGCCACGCATACATAATCCAAAAGTGCATGTTTCATCAAATTGTCAATATGTGTAGATGGTATTCCCAGGGTGTAATTCTCAGATATGTTTTCAATAGAGTTTTCAGATATACCCTCATTTCAAGAAGGGTCCAAAGGAGGCAGGAGGTAAACCTTGACAATAATGGACATCCAATGCTTCGGAGGGGAGTCGGAAGTGTTAGGAACCGGCAGCTCCATATTTTTTTGTGTTCGGAATAACGTCTAATGATAAGTATTTCGTCACGGTATATTTCACGATTTCTTCACATAAGCGGGAAAGAAAACACCACACCATGCATTTTCGCGAATACAAGAAACCGTGCTGCTGACGATCCTTAACACTTCTGACATCGCCCCAAAGGATTCCATGTTCACTCCTATCAAGGCTTATCGTTTGCCTACTTTGGACCAATCATAAAATCAGAGCATATCTCAAAATTCGGTTGATGGCATGTCTGGGAATTTTACCCCGCGGAGAATAAGCTGCACACCCATTGAACATTAATTAAATATGCACTTTTGGATTGCGTATGCGTGACTTCCTTTATGCTGATAAGGACCACCATCCACAGTCTCTCGAATTCAAAATGGAGCCTCTTGAAATTTGGCTTTTTCGAGATGTTGGACAGCCCTAGCTCTCAAATTATGCACTTTTCGCCATAGGTCCATATGAACTTTTTCTCCTATTTTGATGTGAGGAATTACCTCTTAAAGATTGTCGGTATAGTTCATTAACACCCTGTATATAAACTAGGCAGCAACTTCCATTTATCATTATCACGAGTTGCGATGTATTTGACACAGTATAGGCGTGAAAAAAAGTTTGCAGCATTCCAAATACAGAGACCATGGTAATGGCGCTTCCTAACACCTCCAACTTCAAGCCGAAGCATTCTGTGTTTAGTCTTACATTTTGTCTACGTTGGAAGTAACCGTCAAGTAATATAATTTCTGAGATTTCTTTTGGGAGATATCTGGGAATTATATCTTGTAGGGAATTCCTTGTATATTCCTTGCATATTGAAGATATATGTTTTTTTTTTTTTTTTAATTGCGTATGTATGGTATTGTTTACAATGATATGGGTAACCACTCCACTTTATTTTCGAATTTGAAATAGCACATATTGAAACTAAGCTTTCCCACGATTTCGGGCAACGCTAGTCCTGATTATGTACTTTTCCCCACATGTCCATATGAACTCTTCGTTTTATTTTGATGTGTGGAATAACGTCCTATATAATATAATTCATTAGTAGATATAATTCATTAACACCTTATAAATATATATAAAAGTTTAAAGTATGTAAGAAACTAAGCTTTAGTTTAAGAAATTTAAAGTGAAGAGTGCAAGGCTATCTTTTAGGTGATCGTAGTTCAACTTACTTACAGATTTGTAATTCGTATTCGATTTCTACGGCGATGAGGATAGATAATCTAGTCCTTTCTTTTATGTTCTATGACGAATACAGTTTAAACTAAAATGTGTTAATTTCTTCTTCCTCTAGTTTGCATAGACGGTTAACAGAGTAGATGGAATCTAACGAACGGAAAAAACTCTAAAATGTCACAATGCCCTTTCCACATACAAGGTTGCCGATTTCGCTGTAAATTTGGGGGAACCCATTCAGATGCAGAAGGTATATATATGAGGATTTTAAACCAAATTGCATTCAAATTATGCCAAATATTGTAACTAACTAACTAACTAAGTCTATGGCCTGTGGAACCCGGAGATTCAATGCCGCGTTCACAAAAGCTCTCCACTGACTTCTATCCTTAGCTAATTGCATCCAGTTTCTACTTTGTATTTCAATCTCTGCGAGATCCATCTTAATATTGTCCTCTCATCTGCGCCTAGGTCTTCCTAATGGTCGTTTTCCGATTGATCTTCCACTCAAGACTTTGAAAGCGTTTCTACTTTTTTTCCATTCTAGCTATATGACCCGCCCACCTAGGCCTCCTAGACTTGACGACCCTAACCGTAAACCGTTGTGTAAACCGTACGAATTATGTAGTTCCTAGTTATGAAGTTTCCGCCATTCCTCATTCCCGTTCCTCTTGGGTCCGAATATTCGTCTCAGGATCTTGTTCTCAAATACTTTCAGTCTATGTTCTTCCCTCAGAGTAAGTGACCATGTTTCGCAACCATAGAGAACAACAGGCATGATTATCGTTTTATATATTTAAGCTTCAAATTCCTCGAAAGAATTCGCGACGACAAGAGATTTTGAACCGAATAATAACACGAATTCCCTGCTTTTAGTCGACATTTAATTTCTTCGTGAATATGATTTTCCTCTGTTAATACTGATTCTAGATATTTGAAACTATCCACTTTATCAAAAGTATTATTTAATATTTTAACGTGTCCATAATTTGCTGTATTACGGTCCCGACCCACTTCCATGTATTTAGTTTTCTCTGCATTTACTTCTAAACCCATGTCCCTGGAAGCGTTTATTAAGATCTCTTCATTTATCTCTATTGTTCTCCTATCATCCCCCTTTAAATTTACATCATCAGCATATGCTATAACTGGTGTGTACCGTTCACCTGTAGGCCCTGGTTGCTATTGTAGAGATATTGGATTTCCCCCATATTACTAGTATTCAGTATGTAAACAAATCAAGATTTAATAACGATTTTATTATTTATTTATTTTTTTATATTTTTTCTCTTTCTCTATTTTCTGTGGATGACGAGAAACAGTCATAACTTGGAATAATAAGACAGTCAGCAAACATTTCAAAATTCTCTTTAGCAGACGATTCCTCATTCTTCATTCTTGGTAAATTTATGTAACTCATGTAACCTGATGTAACTGTTGACAAATTATTAAATAAGTCGAGAATTCCATTTACCTTGCACTTTCCTGAATCCTTACACGTGCGTACTTTGGATGTTTTCCGTAATTTCGACGGCCATCTTCCTACTTTGGTTGGTATAAAAACGTCCCAGGACCCGGAAGATGGGAGTCACAGACTAGAATACATACAGACGAGCAACTTCCTATATGCACTATTGAAATCAGTTTGGATCGTCTGCACAGTGAAAGAACCCATCAACGCTCTCGGTGGGCGGAATCGGTGTCGTCGTGTGTGGTTGGCGCTGCCATCGGTCTTAGAACGTGACGTCATAGGTTGTCATAGTAACCGGCGGATTGTTTTTGTCTTCTTCGCATCTCAGTGTTAGATGTACTGCAGAAAGGTCAGATAAGCTAATGTTCACTTTTTCTTGTACTGTCTCTGGAGTGGACGTTCCTTTCCAGCTTTTTTATACTGTATTAACAGATCTTTCTTTCTTTTAAAGAGTTCACTTTGAAAATATCTAAGTTCCGCAAAGTATGTCGACAGAAAAAGCTGTTTCCCAAATGCAACTAAGGGAGCGAAAGAGTAACAGTTACTTTCGAATTTCCATGTAGGTGACGTCAAATTGACTGGTTAGTTCCATCGTCGCGTGTTAGAGGCGCTACGGTCACCAAGTTTCCAGTTTTTCGCTGAGTTTGCGGTCTGTATATTCTAGTCTGTGATGGGAGTAGCACACGAGAAGCGGAGAAGTACACGAGGAGCGAGTGTGAGCAACAACAGGAGAGTTCTATACCAAATCCCACGCTAATTCGATACAGAGGCCGAGACATGGAGACGACCAGTCTACGCCCAGAAACTAAGGTACAGAATACTCATCCAAGATCCTAAACGCCCTAACAACCTTCCATTTCTTTCTTCCTAAACAGAGACTCTCGTTTTTTTTTTTTTTAGATATTTCTTTTTATTTATTTCTACCCGCATGCCCTGCAAACTAAAAACGCTCGTCGTCTTCTCAGATACCTCTTAATTCTACCAGTGAGCTATATTTTCCAAATTAACGATTATAGTTTCTTTTCTTTCTTCAAAACTACGAAGAAAGCATTCCAACCGAATGCACAAGCGTAAGACAAAGATAGGAAAAAAGTCAATGAAGAATTCCAATTGTTGTCTAACATATTCCAATTGTTGTCTGTTCAGTTTTATTAATTAAAACAACATATTTTTCTTCTTGAATGGTGAGCGGAAAATTACCAAAAATAGTCCAGTAAATGAAGCTCAAATTTTAATGAAGAAAGGAACAAATTGGTAACAAGCTGAAAAGGTAGCGGACTCCAGTCTAGAAAGCCGGCATTAGGGACTTCGGGTGTCGATGCGTTGACTACACATCCCCACTTTGAACGTAAGCCCGCTGGTAGGAGCCAAAGGACTGTCGTGCCAAGAATTTAGTTTTTTTAATTATCATAAATGCCTTCTTTATTATTAATTTTTTCCAATATTTTCTTTTCAACTAGTTTGCTAAACTCCGAGCTAGCTACTTGTTTTCTTTTTAATTCATGTTCATAGCACAACTATTTTCTAATCACTAAGGAAAAACAATCTTTTCAATAAAATTCGCGTCGCGTCTTTCGTAGCTCTAAGTTTAGTTATTTTTAGTTTTTTTTTTTTTAAGTTGAAGAGCGGTTTATCATTTTCCCCTCGCTTTCCCTATTTTTTTCTAGTTTTACATATGTTTCTTTGCACGGACATTGCGCCTATACGCACGTGCTTAGTGTGTTCGTTTACAAAAGCGAGCCATTTTCCTGCTACTATAGAAAGTAAGAGTGCACTGTATCAGAGAAATATTAATTGACGTATGTAAGTAAATGTATCTGTGATGAAGTCATAATTACTCAGTTTTTGCATTGTACATTGTTTCCTCATCCTCATTAATATCTTCACTCCCGCTTCCTGAATTCCAGTTCTAGTATTCTTTCTTGATGGGGGACTGATGTCTCATGTAGGCTTATTAACTATAACATCAGCAATAAAGAAAGTACGGGTTAATTTGCACTAATTTTAAAACATTATGTTAATTAAATAATAGTAATAATACGGAGCGAGCTCAGGCTACTTGTTAGGATTCTTGCTTCGCAATTGGATAATATCGGGTTTGAATTCGGAGACCAGCCATCCTGACTGGGGATTTTCCAGGGTTGTTCCTCAGTTATACTGGGCAAATGCTAGGTTAGTACCTTGATCTAAGGCTCTGGAGACCTTCCTTCTATTCCTTTTCCAATGTTTTCATCTGTTGATTACTATAGTGTAAAGTAGCCTCTGAGGATGTATCTGGTAGCTTATAGTAAATAAACAATAACGACGTAATATATCTTCACGAAACGTGTGGGTTAATTTAACTACAGCCTTACAGTCCCAATAGATAGCTAAAGTCTTAATATCAATTTCCTGACTTTTAAATACTATTTTCATATTGCTTCAGCTTTCAATTTTCTCATGTATGTTCCCACCGAGAATTGAACCTGAGATCACATGAACAAATGCGAATATGTTAAATATTTTTAAACACTTTAATATACAAAACACAAAACGCTTCAATGATACGGACCATGGATATGTTTTGGTTACGTCCTGCAATCTATGCTTAAAGAAACCTGGAGGGTGAAGAAAAAATAACAGACATCTCTTTTATATTTACTCCTTCAACAAACTCCCGACCTCAGAAGGGCAAGCCATAAGTTAGGTAATAAAGTGATACAACGAACACAACCATATCGCTCTCCTGAAATTCTCGTGTGTATGTTTAAAAATCAACTGTTGTTCCACGCCAATTAGTCTATATTTTTGTTGTATATACTTTGGAAGTGAAAGATATTCCTTATTACATTTGTTGATAATTGGACTGTAGTGAGTCAGAAACTACTATTAATAAAGAGTTTGTTTTGTCTAGTATTCCTGCGATTAGAAGGGCCTTATCTAAAAGATATTTCATTTGTATATGAGAAAAGAAGAAAGTTTATTTTCTAAGAATAAAATAAATATTTTCAATGTGAAGCTAACATTAAGTTTCGAAGAGGAGCTAAACAGAAGAATTTGTTACCATTTACATCAGTTTTCAGACAATTCAGTATACTCTGAAATGGGAAGAAATCAAACTTGGAAACATTTTACTAAAGAGACTTCGATAGAAAGTGCAACATGTAAATATTGCAAGGTTAAAATAAAATAAAGAACAAAGGTAGCACAAACGTGTTATGGAAACATTTAAAAGCACAGCAACCTACTATATTAGTGAATCCGAAAAAAGTTTTGACGAATTTTAGATGTATTCAATTTTATCATCACAATTTCAGATGTAGGTTTGGATACGAATCAAGATCTGAGATTCGAATTTCGGATCCGGATCCAGGTCCGAGATCCGGATCCAGGTCCGAGATCCGAATCTAGGTCCGGATCCGGCAAGATCCGGATCTGGATCTCACTGGATCCGGGATATCTGGATCCGAAAATTTTTGGCCATTCCTAGTATATGCATAAACGAAGATAGTAGAAAAACACTTCATATGGTATACAAACACGCTGTGCGTGTGGCAGTACTTCGCGATACTTATATGATCACTTTGTATACTGTTTTCATATAGCATTGCACTTCATCATGGTATGCTAAATTAAAAAAAAAAAAAGAGAGAGAGAGTATGCATTGCATTTGCATTCCGATCTCTTTATATATGTGAGAGGTAAGATCCGATATATTTTGATTACTTGTACAGTCCTGTTTTCAAATCAAATGATATATTTCTTTCATAGGTTATACAAATGTATACTCCTATGAAATAAGATGGCATTTGGTCTGCGTCACACAATATAATAACTACGATTTAATTTGCGATAATAGGCATATCAATTATAATTTTGCGTTATGTTATGCTTGGCTAGTTTTGCAAGGCTGCTACGGAATAAGGTCCCAAGTTTGATACGATAACATATTTGTTTTGAAAGTTAGCTTGGCAACAGTGCTTATGTATATCCGGTTAGCTTGTAATCATTGTTATGGAGTTTGGTCCAGAGAGCAAATTTGTGAAATGTGCATATAAAGTGTATAAAACTGATACTTTTACACTCTTTGTGGTTTACAATTAAACTTAACAAAACTTTGGAACTGAAAGTGTAAAATGGCAACTAGAAGTCTTACTAGTGGTATTGTAGACTTTGAAACACTTTGTCGATTTTGTTTACAAAACGTGTATGAAAATACCGCTGTAAACATATTCAACGAAGACATGTCAAATAACATTGGCGAGAAAATTTTGAGCTGTTTATCACTTATAGTAAGTATCTTCAGGATAATGATAGTAAAATTATAGTGTAGATCAAGTTTAGAAACACTGGAATTGAAAAACTTAAAATACAGTGCTCGCGACTCTAGGTAGGAGAGCAAGCAATGTAAAGTGGCTGCATAAACGGTACCCGGTAAGACAGCTTGGTGTTCCCAACTTCGGAAAAGAATTACCATTTACACATTCCGCACCCATTAATTATGCCAGGAACTATAATTTTATGTTAAATACTTAGTATTGTATTGATAATTAGCGTGCGTAGAAGTTGTTAAGACTCGCATACGTAAGGATAATACATTAAGGTATTGTTTCTTTGTAAAAGCACGCCTTTAGAAAATGGGCAAAAGTGCACTTTGAGCAGAACATTCATAGGAACCAATACTAAAACGAGCCATGCGGGGCTTTTAACCCCCTTCGCTCGCTCAGCTATGTTTTGTGAAGTAAGTAACACTGGAAATCTTATATTTCCAAGGTGGGGGAAGAAACTTTAAGATACCCAAAATCACTTGTTCTGCTCAAAGTGCACTCTTACCAAAAATATGTTTCTCCAAGATCTTTAATTTGTACATGCAAATTAACTTAATGTGGGCATAAAGATATAATTAGAACCTTACTGCTTTAAGAGCAATAAGAGTGGCTTCATATTTTTTTTCTAGTTTTACTTCGTGAGATAATAATTTCCTTGAAGGCAAGGACTAGAGCGAGCGGAGGTTGATAAATAGCATAGAGACGGGCAGTGAAGGCGTTATTTGCATTTACTTTCAGAAATGCAGTTTTGGTTTAGAAGTTTTGCTTAGATTACGTGGTTATCTTAAGTATGCAGAAGTCTACCAGTCAGGAAATTTGATTGTGCATCAGCAAAAGATGTTTACCTAGGACTAGAAATGGCCGATGAGTTAAGTCACCGGTAGACGTTAAGGTTTTATCAGTCATATTAAGGGAAGAAATGTAACCTAATGCTCATATTCTTGTATACACTGTTTTGAGCATTAAGTGACTTCCCTTAAGAGCCAATGCCCAGACTTTTGTATCTGGAATGTGGTTAATGATTTTGTAGTAGGTCCTATCACCCAAGGTGTTCTAGACATTCAAAGAAAAGTGTATTGATTACGCCACAAATAACAAGTTACTTTAAATTATAGTTTGAATATCGTTTCTGTTTTATTTTTGTCTGTTTTAAGTGATTGGATTTTCCTATTCACAAGGCTAAAACAGTTTATCAGATATGCTATTGTAGCTGCGCCTATTGTGTTCTGGGTGGCCCCCGCTCCATTGGTGCCTCCAAAATGAGAATATCTGCTTAGTGCAGATGAACTTGTAATTTATGGAATTTCTGAGTTGCGTTGGACACCACTAAGGTTTTGTCACACCGTGGGATTCAGTAACTTAGGACAATGTTCTCCAATGGAGTTGTTGTTGCCTTGTAACACTCGGGTACCATTATTGTATATGATGATGGGGTTCCGATTTGACGGTAAGAGCTAAGAAAAGATGAATACTGAGGATTTGACGGTTTAAGGGATTTCTCCTGAAGTCTTTTGTTAACACTACAAACTGGCTACAATTATAAGGCCTGTTTATCAAGTAGGTCATCCCTAGAGGTGATTAGAACGGGTGCAGGTAGACACTTCTTATTCTCTATATGCACCAATTCGCCGTAGCCCGTCCCAAAGCTGTGTTGAGAAAAGGAGAGAAGACTCAAGCCATATGCGCTGGTCACCTGTTAATTGCTTCCTTTTGAGATGACGAACGCAGGCTTAAGAGAATTAATACGTCGCGTTTTATGCCTGTCTCTACCTTATAGAAGCCGAATCGACAAGCGATGGACTTCTATGAGATGGAGGTGGTGACGGGATCTCCTACTGGAAGAGGCAATCAGTCAAAGCTTCTATCCACTACAGTCTTAACCTAACTTCTTCGTCTTCGCGTTGAAGTTTTCTGTTTTAATACCGTCCATCAATTGCAATCTTTTTTACTTCCTTCTTCTTTTCTTTTACTGTTCTTTCTAATTAGTTCCTCATTCTACATCTAAATTTGTTTTCTCCTTCATTATTTCTGATATATCATTCGTTTTCTGTTCTACACAACTAATTTTTCTCCAGAGCTCCTTTGTGACTAAGCGGTTAGCATATGCGCCTGTCGGGTTGGAGACCCGGGTTCGATTTCTGACGGGAGCTCATGTGGATCCGATCCCACGTTAAGCTGTAGGCCCCTATGGCAGAACTTTCTTTGTCTTTCTGCGATGAGCTTTTGAAAGTCAAAAGTTTCTGCAGAAATTCTTCAAAAATTTTCTACAGAAGAAACACTTGTGATTGTTAGAAATACGCTTTACACGACGTAAAAAACAGTTCAAACTATATTTATGTGAGTAGTCCGTCCATTTGAGACACCTGCACATAGCAGGCATGTTTCTATACTTTTCTGTTGGCTGTTTTGTTCTTCTCTGGCAATTTTTCTACACAGGCGCGGCAAATTTTCTGCGATCACATCGCAGATCGCGGCATGTCCTGCTATGGGGGCTGTAGGTCTACGTCTTACATAGCCTCCTGTTGAAAAGGACGCTAAACTGAAAATCAAATCGAAATTATTCTCCACATTTAAATTTCAAAAGCTTCAGCTTTTTTTTTTTTTTTTTTTTTTTTTTTTAATTCCTTTTGCGTAAAACCCATGTTTCTGCTTCATAGAGCACAATAAATACTACAGTACTTCACATGAAACGTTGTACGAGTCGTGTTCTTAACTCTATTGATGGATCCACAGATTAGACTTCACTTCCTCCTAATGCTTCTTTCGCCATTTCTATCCTTGCTTTTATTTTATATTTGTACTTCATGTCCTTACTAATAATACTACTGTGGTATCGAAAATTAGCCACCTTTTCTATTTTCTCACCTTTTATTTCTATATTTGACACTAACCGCTTCGTTCCAATTACCATGATCGTGGCCTTACTAGCGTTTATTTTAAACCCACATTTCTTGCAGCTTTTACTAAAGTTTTCTAACATCATGTTGATCTTTTTCAATTCCGCAACTAGCCTTATATCATCTGCAAACTACAACTTCTAGGAACGCTGGACAAACTTTGCACTTTTGCACACGGAGCAAAGGTGAGTGACGTCTATTTTGAAAGACTGTGTACAAGGGGGGTATCAAAACTGAAGTCACCTAGAAGAAATCAACACTGAAGAACTCTGACACGAGTACTTCTCTTCAGTACTTTTAGGTGGGAAAGTGTTAGTCACTGTGTCTAGCAACATATTTTTGATATCGGTTTTTCACTTTCCGTAAGTCCATGTTTTAAAAGTGTGCAGTTTGGCTTTGAAAACAGTTCAGCCTCAGAAATGACGTCATCCTTACTGCCAAAATGGCATCTTCTGAGTGGACGCTTTATTTCTGAAAAGAGAAAGAGGTCACTTGGTGCTAGGTCTGGTGATTATGGGGGTGAGTCAGTATTTCGTATCCGAATTCCACTGCCTTCATCATGGATGCACCGGCGGAATGAGCTGGGGCATTCCAATCCGCGTCGTTTCTTCTTGAGTTCCTCTCGTTACTTGGTCAGGAGATGGAAATAATAGATACTAGTAATAGTTTGACCGTGTGGTAGCTAATATGTCATGATGACCCCATCACAGTCCCAGAAAACTGGAAGCACCACCTTGGCGGAAGACTTCTACACTCGTTCCATTTAGGAGGGAAGGAGAGATGTTTCTATTATTTGTTCATTTCCTTTGTTTCTGGGTCATAAGTATAAACCGAGCTTTCGTCCATTGCCACTAGTGTGCCCAAAAAGGTCTTCTTCATCCACCTCTCAGCGATGCAACATCTCTTGTAGCGTCCTCGCGATTTCTCTTCCGGAAAGGTATGAGCAGTCGTGGCACTCAACGTGCTGACACTTTCTGAAGATGCAGCTGGTACTGAATGATACATCAAGTAGACCCATAACTTATTGCACACAAAACACTTTCAGTAGTTATTCTCCTGCCTTGCGTTATAATTTCAACTTTCTCCGTCAAGGTTGATCATCAGTGAAAGATGATTTTCCAGATCTAGAGGCGTCCGTGGTGGTCATGTGTCAAGTTTGGAATTGGCGTTTCCACGACTTGGACACGATCTCATAGGATGTGCTTTCATCCCCATAGACATTTTCATCTCTTCGTGGATCTGCTTTGCTCATTTTCCCTAAAGATGGAGGAACTTAATGACGCTTCGTGTCTCAAGCTTGTCAATCATCTTTAATGATTTACCTTTAAAAAAAGATCTAATGAGTCCAGAATTTGCATGGTTAACATACAAGAACCTAACTATAAAATGTAAGTCCGAGGGGGTTCGTAGTTCGTCACTTGTAGGTGATTACATGAACTTTTTGAGACCCCCTCGTACATGCAACTTAATTATATATTCAAATGTCGTTCGGCACAAAACCATCAAAAGACGATATAGAACCTCCAGCCAAATATCATTAACTTCGGAAATGGTAGTGCTTAGGACCCTGGTCTCCTTGACGTGCGTGGAGAGATAATATTGGTGTTGATCAATACCTAAGAGGAAGATGGACATTCTGGTACCAAATAATAATCGGTGGCCACTGGCCAGCTGGCGACCTTTCCCAGATATTCCCAACGTCTTTGGTTGCACCAAGATAAACTTGTCTCAACTTGACTTTGGCCCTTGTGCCGTGCGCAGACCAATCAACTTTCTTTTCAGGATGGGAAACCATAGTGAGAGTACGCAATCGTCTAAGCACGACTGGCCCAATTGGACATTTTCCTTCTCTTGGATCCCTCAAGGTCTTACTATCTGGACGAAGTCCATAATATCTTAGGACCCAGAGCTCCAAGCTTGACTTGTGATAAATCCTATGCCCGACTTCGTAGCGAAGTCATCCTATCTTATTCTTTTGGCTTACTTGACACTCTGTTTAATGCCAGTTATTGATTCAGTAATTATGCGTCAAGAGTTATTGACTCAATATTTATTGCGTCATTAGTTATTGATATTGAAAAAAATAATTCTTTTTAAGTTCGTTCTGGCAATGCTCTTCGAGCATTCTCAACTGATTCCTTTTACATTGTGAGTCGATTAGGGCTATTGCAGATATTGAAAAAAAAAAAAAAAAAAAGACACAATTTACGCAAGTTTAGTATGAGATTTAAAAATCTGGGAGCTGTCTTCGAGACTTCCCAGTAGAACCTGTTGCTTGATGTAGACATCATAAGAAGGCGAAAGAGTGAATTTACTCACATTTCAATATATATATATATATATATATATATATATATATATATATATTCTGTAATAAGTCATGCAAAATGTTTCCAATTTTTATGAGACATGGCGTGTATATTTTTGTAAATTTTAAGAGTTATCTTTTGTTGAGGTTGAAATTAGTCAGAGGTAATTCATCCACCTCGAAACCAAACAAATATTAGTAATAATAATAGTAAAGAAAATAAGTTGTTCTTTCTTAGAAATTATCAGATTTTTATGAAACATAACATCTGCTTTCTCGGAGGCATCCCAATGTCATCTGTTCTTTCCAGTTGAAATCAGTCAGTGTAAATTGTTCTTTTCTACTTTCCTCGAAATATCTGGTGTAGTGAAAAATAATCCATTATTTTGGCATGACATTGAAGGCTTGACTTACCATAGTTAGAATGATCCGATTTAGGTCACATATGCGCCGTTTTGTTCGATAACGTGTTGCCATTTGGAAGGTAATATCATGATGCCTCTCTCATAGAAGCCCTTGTCCCTAGTGGCAAAAAATTGAGACAGTCGATTTTCACAACCCTCTCTTGAAGCGACTTTTTCACCAGCAAACGTGTTCGCCATGGACAGGAACAGATGGTAATCACTCGGTGCCAGGTCCGGATTATAAGGTGGATTCATAAGAACCTCCCAACCAGGCTCCCGGAGCTTGTGGCGAGTCACTATCGATGTGTGTGGCCTGGCGTTGTCCTGGTGGAACACAATGCCTCTCCTATTGGCCCAGAGTGTCTACTGACCTGGAAAACCTTGAAAACCTGGAATTAGCCTGGAATTTACTTTTGGACCTGGAAAACCTGGAAATAGCCTGGAATTGGACGAGGAACCTGGAAGTTTTAATATTGTTTTTGGGATTAGTATGGAATTAGTATATTTTTGTAAAATGCAAGAAAGTTATATACTACAGCATAAGTCAAAAGCCAATAATAACTTATACAGTGGAGACGTAGTTGAGAAAGACAGACAGACGTGAACAGAGTGCAGACGGTGAATGTTTATGGATAGTATGTTGAGGGTACAAGAAGAGGCAATAAGA
Source organism: Thermobia domestica (assembly GCF_964235325.1). Taxonomy (NCBI): domain Eukaryota; kingdom Metazoa; phylum Arthropoda; class Insecta; order Zygentoma; family Lepismatidae; genus Thermobia; species Thermobia domestica. Next base: position 116,608,870 of record NC_137456.1, on the reverse strand, counting down.
TTTTATTTGTTTGGCATGGTCGTTGTGAATAACAGTGACTACAAAAAGAGCTAAATTAGTCCCCGATGAGATTAAGGTAATTGAAAAAGTTAAATTTCGTGATCTATTAAGTTTGTGTCTTTCATTGAGGGGATACTGGCATACAAGCCAGAAGCTTTCTCTGTAGTTGCTGCTTATTTGCATAGTATGAATCAAGCTTATTTGCTGCTTTGTGAAGACATAGGTTTACATGTTTCTGTAGCAAGAGTAGTAGACAGGTCTGGAACAACATTCCGCTTATACTCCTGTGCCGAAGATTTTTAACAGGAGTCCAAGCCCGCGGATGTCGCAGTGAACACCATTCCCGGTGGCCGAAAGGTGTATCACCTGAAAAAAGTAAAATTGCCCACATCTTGACGGAATCACTTTTTGTATTTAGGTTATCATTTTACTAGTCGTGCAATAAATCCTGTAACACACTAACAATTAACATTTTATTTTTCAGCCATTAAAATGGGGAAAAGTAAAACTAAATTCCAGGAGGCCAGTGGAAATGGGTTATTAGGTCCAACGATCCATTTAAAGCAGGTTGTAAACTCTGCAGAACTGATTTTGACATTTGAAATATGAGAGCTGGATCATTGAAATCTCATGAAAAAGGAAAGAAACATCAAATAGCTGTTAAAGCTCCTAATGCATAATGTTCGATCGTAAAGTTCTCAAACAATGTTAACAAGGAGCCTTCCTGGAAAAAAAAAAAAAAATCTACAGCGTCTTCCAGTTCAGTGACTGGCACATCATCTACTCCAGTTGTTCAGGAGAAAAATGAAAGCCTAGAAAAACTAGTGGTGTAATAAAGAGTTATTTTATCAAAGATCAAGTGACGAAAGCAGAAATAATCTGGACATTACACAAAGTTACAAGTCATGCATCGTCCAGAAGCCAAGCGAGTGCAACGGATTTGTTTCCTTTAATGTTTCCTGAGTGTGGAGTCGCTACAAATACGCAGTTACACAAAGACAAAGTAGGTTATGTCATCACTTTTGAATTGGGTCCATATTTCCAACAGACGTTACTTCGTGAACTACAAAATTGTGAATTTTTTTGCAGTATCGTTCGACGAAAGCCTAAACACTATCTCACAGAAAAATCAAATGGACTTAGTAGTTCGTTTCTGGCACAGTGACGAAAATAAAGTTTTAACATCAGTATTCCTCGGACATGCTACTGCCCAGGATTTGTTAAGTGCATTTATAAATACTTTCAAGGACACGGGTCTCGATTTCTGTAAGTTACTTCAGGTTTCTCTTGATGGCCCCAAACTTTAATTTGAAATTTCTGAGTGATTTGAAGGTCTATCTGAGTGAAGAAAATGGTGAAGGTCCACAGCTTTTGGAGACAGGAACGTGCTCTTTACATATTGTTAATGGGGCTTTTAAGACTGTGCATACCAAAGCTGGTTGGAATGTGACAGAGTTTTTGAGAGCGTTCTGTTTATTCAAGGACTTCCCTTCAAGAAGAGCAGATTTCATGGCAGCATCTGGAACAGCAGTTTTCCCTATTAAATTTTGTTGTTAGGTGGGTGGAGAATTCTAAAGTTATCAACCGTGCCGTAACTATGATTCCTGCCTTAAAAGTTTATATTGATGCAGTGAAAACACACTCTCCCTGGAGACGTTTGTCGAGAAGGAGCAAATAACACCTGTAAATGCTGATATGGTGAAACGGGAATATTTAAAATTTTGTTCAGACCAAGACACAGCACGAAAACTCATATTTCAGTTACAAAAATGACAGATTAGACGTTTTCCTCCATGATCTGTTAAGTAAAGAAGGTGTTTCCAATGCGTTTAAAACATTCATGCATAAGATATGTGTACTTTTCCATAGCAACGCAGCAGTGGAAAGGAGTTAACAAAGAGTGCATTGTTGAAAATCTCCAAGAGGAGTGCTTGATTGCCCAGAGAAGTGTGTTGAATGCTGTGCGTGTTGCTGGTAACATACGTAATATGAATATCACAAAGAGTATGATCCAGTATGTGAGGAATGCATCAAGCAGAAAAAATGGATATCTGAAAGACCACGGTGAAAAAGAAGACAGAGCAGCTCGAGAAAAGAAAGATATTAAGAAGAAAATAAAAGACTTGGAATTAAAGAAGAAAATAATTCTAATTGACGTTGAAGCAGAAGTAGATGCGTTGGAAGAACAGGCGAAAAAGTTAAAAGGGATGTTGAACTCGAGAAGTTAAATGTCAAAAACTGTTCACTGTGAAAGTTGTTTTCTATATTTGTTCATATAATGTGCGTGGTTTCATAACATTTTCAGTTTTTTTACACTTTCATGTTACAATACATTTTTAAATAAAATATAACTGATGGCCAGTCCCCATCCAAGAAGAATCTGCAGTAGCGTTTAACAATATGGACTACTTTGCGTTAAGAATTTGTATTATATATGATCATTTTCTTTTTACTTCTAAACTAATACTAGTTTGACAAAAATGGCGGGAAAATAGCTTACTCACCGCTAAGTCCTACCAATACTTAGCATAAAATACCACAAGAGTACTTTAAAGGGGAGTGCTTGTAGTAAAATATTCTTGTGATATTTTATCCCATAACTTAGCGGTGAGTAAGCTATTTTCCCGCCATTTTTGTCATTGTTCACTCACGTGCTACTACTATAATATTAGTTTATTTGAAGTAATGTTTTTGACAGAAATTTACTATTATACAGGGTGAACCTTAACTAAACCGATAAACTTCGGGAGGTGAAACAAGAAAAAAAATTCCTCTAACTTTTCTCCACGGTACATAGTTTTGGAACTACAAGGTGCCGAAAGTGTGGAAAAAAACTTCCGAGGCCTATATTTCCAGACCTATCCAACGTAGAGAGTGCAGCTTAACATCTCTTTGAGGAAGTCTTATCTGTTCTGAACATATGATTTCCTTCGTGAGATTTTAAGCAGCACTCTCAACTTTGGATAATTTTGGAAATGTAGGTGTCGGAAGTTCATTTTTTCACATTTTCGGCATCTTTTAGCTCGGAGACTATGCGCCCTGGAGAAGAGTTAAAGAGGATTTTTTTTCTTGTTTGGGTGCCGAGAATCATTTCCCGAAGTTTGTCGGTTTAATTAAGGTTCACCCCTGTATAGTATTCCTACATTAGGATATTTAAAGCTACTGCACATTTTTCTCAACCGGCCTTCTGATAAGGGATATTTTAATTAAATATTTCCTTGTGTAAAATGTTTTGAGAACCTACAGTTAAGTCAGTTTTTTCTTTTCATCTTGTCACTTAAAGAAACTATCACTTGCCATATGTATTCTCTAATTATAACCAGTTTTTGTTAAGAACTATATAAAATTGCATTAACTTATACGTGTTACAATAAATGTCACTCTACTGAATAGACCTGGAAAAAAAGTAAAAATAAACTTTGAAAACCTTGATAAAACCTGGAATTTGAAAATGAACATTTAGTAGACACCCTGTGGCCAAAGCTGGCCGCTTCTGCGTGATTGCTGCCTCAGACGGTCCAATTATTGACAGTACAGTTCCGAGTTAAGGGTTTGGCCGTAGGGAAGCAGCTCATAGTAGATAATGCCCTGCCAATCTCACCAAACACACAGCAAAACCTTCCTGGCCGTCAATCCTGGCTTGGGCACCGTTTGCGCCGGCCCACCTCACTTCGACCACGACCGTTTTCGCGTGACGTTGTCGTAAGCGATCCACTTTTCATCGCCAGTCACCAACCGCTTCAGAAATGGGTCGATTTTGTTGCGATTCACTAGCGATTCGCAGATAGAAATTCGGTCCATGAGTTTTTTTTAAAACTCGTGTGGCACCCATACATCAAGCTTCTTTTTGTATCCAGGTTATGTAAATGGTTCCACAAGGTTTTTTGTGCAATGTTTAGCTCTTTGGCAATCGACACAGTGCTTACATGACGGTCGGACACGACAATTTCCATGATTTTATCGACATTTTCGACACTTGGCCTTCCAGTGCGTGGTGCATCTTTGACGTCAAAATTACAGGAACGGAATCGACGAAACCAAAATTGCGCGTGATTGGCTGTTACAGTATCAGGACCATAAACACTATTCACATTTGAAGCTGCCTGGCTTGCGTTTTCGCCTTTATCGAAGAAAAACTGTAAAATATAGCGTATTTTCTCTTTGCTAGTGTTCATTTTGACTCGCGCTCACACAACACTGAGTCAACTCATCACAACTATCTGAGCAGTGTTTGTAGTACGCAATCTCATCGTTTGAACGCCATCTCATTGAACCCGATCGGACTTATACAACGCGAGATACAGATCACTGAAGCCATCTATTGACAAAATAATGGATTACTTTTTACTACACCAAATATAATGTATGTTTTCTTTAAAGATTCACATTATGGCCTATTGATTAGCAGTTGGCATAAGTCATAGAGTGGGGTCAGCCATCTCCAACTTCAAGAATATGTATCAGGATAACTTCCGTTGAAAAGACTGATGCAAAGTATCAGACTAAAGAGAGGATTCCAGCTTTGCTCCCTGTACAGCTGCATCTATCGCCACCACCACCCGGGAATTGTTTCTCAACTAACTAGGGTTTAAAAAAAAAAAATATCCACCTGAACCAGGTTGGATTTTTTCGGAATTCTGAAGTTCCTTTGGGGCAGAAATGCAAAAATTCTATTTATACTTGAAGCAATTTTCTGTTCACTGGTTGATAAAAACTTCAAGATTTTCAATTTTTAGTTTGTTTAGTTTATCAAAATCTTTATCTCTCTTTTTATCTCTCGGTTTGAATATATATAAAGGCAGAAGGTAACAATCTCAAGAACTACAGGGTGGCCCAAAAGTGGGTATACACCCTGCATTGATCAAGCATAAGATTCTAACTTATAGGTTTATAGGTTTACTTGCTTCGGCTGTTCCGAGCTTAAAATATAAGTAAAAAGACATTAAGAACAAATAATAAAGAAACTAAGTCTACCTGATGAATAACAATAAAAATCATATAAAAAGCAATGAGTTGATCAATACGGGACTGTATACCTACTTTTAGACCACCCTGTACTTGAGAATCACCTTAATTTTGGCCAGCATGTAGAAGATCCAAGTTTAGGGATTTGATTTCTTGATGGTGATATTCAAACCGAAAAGGGTAGAAATTAACGACTTCCGGTTTTAGCTTTGATCGCCATAGAATAAAAACGGTAATAGCGGAAGCAGCTTTTTACAATTAATTAAGAGTCCTGAAAATATATTTACTGTCAACTCTTAATCTTTGCTTAAATCGGAAGTAGTAGAAATCTACTACCATTTTCGGTTTCAATACTAATTGAGAAAATATCACACCATAGAAACCAATCTCCTTCACATGGGGTACATGTGACACTACTACTTATTATATTCTAAAGATTGAAATCCGTGCTTCTATAGTGTTTAACGTTTGTTTATTTCCAAAAGTTCCTTTTCAGCATTCAGGCTTTATATGAGGATCTGCTGAAAAGCTCGTAGCCCAACCCAAAAGTAGGGATGTACCGATATATCGGTATCGGTGATATCGGCCACTTTTGGGAGTATCGGTATAGGCAAATGAACACCGATATTTACCTATGCATTTTCCGAACTATTTTCAATTTGTTTAGTATTAACAGTGACACCTATATTTCATCGATTTCTTTATGCATGTGTACGCCTTTGATTTACACTACTCGTACTCAGCAGAAATTTATAACCCTTCCCTGCCAAAATACTGGTAAAGAAAAGCCAAAGATCCTCAGTCAGGATCATGGGCACCCGAAGAGAATTTTCTAGAGAGGTCCATTTCCATGGTTTGCTATATTACGTATACATTTTCGTGAGCCAGGGGCCACGGAAAATGGCCCAAAAATTAACCTTTTGGAGCGCAGTAATTCCAGTATACCTTCATTTCTTGCAAGGACTCGATATGTTAGCCACTTTGAAACTAATTGAGAGAACATTTGGCAAAACAAGAAAAGTCCTTCACAAGTTATTCTTTAATTGCACAAAAATCGACAGTTCCTATAATGTCTTTTCTTCTTTCTAATAGTAAGGAATACTGATTAAAAACGGATTAATAAGAATCAACTTCTACGTTTTTCAGTTTCTCAAAGCATTTATTATATTCCGCAGTTACAAATTGGTGGTGAAAGAAAAATTATTTCTTTTTTTACTAGCAGATACAACAATGTCCTTTTTACAGACGCAGCAAAGCCCTTTTCGTTGGTTTTTTTTTCTTTGAACAGGAAACAAGAAAGAAACAGTTGAGAATGCTCGAAGAGCTTTACCAGAACGAACTTAAAAAGAATTAATTTTTTCGAAATTTATATAAAATTGTTTATTACATGTATTTGATTAAATTCAATAGATAGTACAGGGTTGTCCATAAGTCTTAGCACAGTGGATTATTTTGGCAACAAACATGATTAAAGCAAATCTGACATCCGGAGACCGGACTTGAGTAAAGGAGCTACCTATTGATGCATGCATGGCGAATGGCGGCCGTCTTGATGGCCACCATCTTCGATCCAGGTTATTTTTTTCAAATGGGAAGGTAGGCATGTGACACATCAATTAACACTATTTTTTTTGCAGGGGATGCAATCCCGCAAGCAGAAATGCGTTATCATGTCCCGTTCCAAAGTTATGACGCCCCAAAGTCCCACCTACAGGATGTGCTCCACATGTTGCCGTCCATTGCAACACACGACCGGAGTGTCTTAATCGAGTCCTCCTGAACCTTGAGCGGGAGTGGTGATATCACAGGCGTGTTGAATACGTCCCTGTTGGTGTGCAACATCCCGAATCTTCTTCTGATACATCAGGTGTTTTAAGTGTCCCCATAATAAAATCCAAGGGAGTGAGGTCCGGCAACCGGGCTGGTTACTCCACAGGCAGGGCCTCGGCAACCGATCCAACGTCCAGGAAAATGCAGATTCAAGCATTCCCGCACAGACAGTGCATAGTGCGGTGGGGCACCATCTTGCTGAAGATATCGCGGCAGGGTGGCATCAGGGCGGAGAAGCAACGGAAACCCCAACTCCTATAACATGTCCAGATGTCGGACACCATTTAGGGTACCAGGAATGAATAAGGGTCCTATGATCGACATGTTCCATATGCCTCATCACACCATGATATGAGCAAGGGTAACCCTATTGCAGGGATTGATCGCATGTGGGTTTGCATCCGACCAATATCGTATGTTCTGGCGATTCACTTCCCCATCCAAATAAAAGTCTGCCTCGTCTATAAAGAGAACGCTGGCTGGGAAATGCGGATCTCGGTGACATTGTGACAAAGCCCAATTGGCGAATTCCATGCGCCGGTCTGGATCATCCTCTGAAAGGTTGTGGACAAGCTGCAGCTTGAAGGGATGCCACTTGTTCGTATGGAGAATCCTCATCACGAAAGCACGTGGTACGCCTGTCTTGTGCTTTTCACACTTGCAGCAAGCATCATTGTAGATGTCTCCTCATGCGCACTGGCTACTAGACCAGTGTGGAAAGAACGAACGTACCATAGCGGTTTGTAGGTAATCAGCATGTTGAAATTACAATTAAATCATACCGTGTGAATGGCAAATTCAGATAGATATTTTTTTACAGCAGAAGTAATATTTTTTAGTACTTGCTATTTAGTTGATTGGTGTAGAATTTAATATCCCTTTCAGTACCTAGGCTATGGGAGACTTGTTCAACATGAAATCAGAACTACATGAGCCCTCTAGGAATCGAAACTTTCCATTGCTGAATACCAAACTGTATTCAAAAACGATTAAAACAGCACTTTCGTTTGATAATTTAGTGAAACCTGTCTGTGTTCGTCACCATCGGTTCCATTGAAAAGTGAACAGTATAGAGGAAAAAGGTGCATTTTGAAATAAGAATTATTATAGACCATATCACACGCATTTCTAAATGCAATAACTACTTATTACCTGCTTATCGATTTGTATCGTACAAATAATTTATGTTAGGACTCTCTCGTGACTATGTGGTTAGCTTACGCAAGTCGGTGAAAGCTCATTATCCACATACATAGCCTAAGTGTGAAAGATATTAAGCTCCAAATCAACGATCCAAATAAGTAATTCTGCAATTTAAAAAAAAAAAAAAAAAAAAAAAAAAAAAAAAAAAAAAAAAAAAACATTATCGTAATAAATATTAGGAATGTACCGATATATCGGTGATATCGGCCACTTGGGAGTATCGGTATCGGCAAATGGACACCGATATTTACCGATACTTTTTCTGAACTATTTTCAATTTGTTTATTATTAACAGTGACACTTATATTTCATCAATTTCCTTAGACTTAAAGTTGATTCCAAAGCAAAGATATTCCATGTTTTATACATACTTTATACTTATGTATTAATGATTCGTTTTCATCGCAGAGAGTTATAATTGATATCCTCGGAGTGTGCAGAAATCTGGTCGGTCACTTTCATCATTCCGCCAAAGCTAAAGAGGAATTGCAAAGATCAGAACAGTTAGAACTATCAGTACATGAACTATTTCAGTATGTTTCCAGTCGGTGGAATTCGACGTTCTACATGTTAGAGAGAATAACATAAGAAAAACGAGCATTTGTATGTATTGTGCAGACAATAATATTTCTTGCTCACTACTCCAAATCAATGAACACTTGTTGGAAAGCTGGTGAACCTGCTTCGACCTTTGGAGCAAATAACGAGGGAAATGAGTACCCAACATTCGTGTATTTCGCAAGTTTTCCCATCAATTTCCGCGTTTGAGAAGTATTTACAACAAAAGGAACGTCATTCTGGGATTAAAACAACTAGTGCCGAATTATTGAGTTCAATACCAAGTATTGAACTCAATATAAGTGCAACAAGAATATTCTCATGTCTATGGTTCTTGATCCCCGTTATAACTTTAAATATGTGTCAAGTGAAATTCATAAGGATGAAAAAGTTGTGGATGTGTAATGAAATGGAAGCGTTACAGACACCTCAAAATTCGTCAGAGGTACGCAATGAACCAATTCTTACTCCGCAAAAACCTTTTGATTCACATCCAGATGATCCCCCGTTTGCTAAAAGGACACATTTTGATATTTGGAACTTGGAGGAAGTTTCAGAAAAT